>NC_092338.1:187610000-187928333 GCF_046630445.1 Rutidosis leptorrhynchoides
AATGTTTCGACCTATCATGTCGACACATCTATATATATTTCGGAACAACCATAGACACTCTATATGTGAATGTTGGAGTTAGCTATACAGGGTTGAGGTTGATTCCAAAATATATATAGTTTGAGTTGTGATCAATACTGAGATATGTATACACCAGGTCGTGGATTGATTCAAGATAATATTTATCGATTTATTTATGTACATCTAACTGTGGACAACTAGTTGTAGGTTACTAACGAGGACAGCTGACTTAATAAACTTAAAACATCAAAATATATTAAAAGTGTTGTAAATATATTTTGAACATACTTTGATATATATGTATATATTGTTATAGGTTCGTGAATCAACCAGTGGCCAAGTCTTACTTCCCGACGCAGTAAAAATCTGTGAAAGTGAGTTATAGTCCCACTTTTAAAATCTAATATTTTTGGGATGAGAATACATGTAGGTTTTATAAATGATTTACAAAATAGACACAAGCACGTGAAACTACATTCTATGGTTGAATTATCGAAATCGAATATGCCCCTTTTTATTAAGTCTGGTAATCTAAGAATTAAGGAACAGACACCCTAATTGACGCGAATCCTAAAGATAGATCTATTGGGCCTAACAAACCCCATCCAAAGTACCGGATGCTTTAGTACTTCAAAATTTATATCATATCCGAAGGGTGTCCCGGAATGATGGGGATATTCTTATATATGCATCCAATTAATGTCGGTTACCAGGTGTTCACCATATGAATGATTTTTATCTCTATGTATGGAATGTGTATTGAAATATGAAATCTTGTGGTCTATTATTATGATTTGATATATATAGGTTAAACCTATAACTCACCAACATTTTTGTTGATGTTTTAAGCATGTTTATTCTCAGGTGATTATTAAGAGCTTCCGCTGTCGCATACTTAAATAAGGACGAGATTTGGAGTCCATGCTTGTATGATATTGTGTAAAAACTGCATTCAAGAAACTTATTTTGTTGTAACATATTTGTATTGTAAACCATTATGTAATGGTCGTGTGTAAACAGAATATTTTAGATTATCATTATTTAATAATCTACGTTGTAATGACCCGGACTTTTTCGATCGATCTATACTTATAAGATTAATATTTACATAAATTAAACCTTACCAACATGATAAGCAACCCAAATTGTTGAGACTTATGTTTTTGAAAAGAGATTTACACAACGTTTGACCGTCTAGTTTGACCGATGATATCACGAACTATATAACATATGATAATTATACGTTTGTGTATATATATGTATATATACATATTTAACATGATCTAAGGATGTTTTAATATCTCATTTTGTATTAATAACAATAAGTTATAAGTATATTTTGAAACTACTAACTTAAGTTTTCAAAACGATAACTTTAAGTAACGTTTTTTGATATAAATACTTATAACCTATAATGTTTATACATATATCGTATATGTAATGTATTTAATCACTTTTTAAGGACTTAAATACATAAAACCATATAAGTGTATTCACAAAAGATAGCTATATTTGAATTCTCATTCCATTTTTCACAAGATTTCTATACGTATATCTACGGTATATGTACCGTATCATACCTAGCTTCTATACGTATTTACTATTGTTATATACACATCAAATCACCACCTAACCAGCCCTTGTTCATGCCTTATGTATAAGGTAATTGGTATTTGGAAGTTTGTTGACTAATTACATAAAATAACAAACTTGAAAATCTTGTTTTGTCCTCCCCATTCACGTTTTTAAGTACCATGGGGATATCCTCATTTTGATTCATTTTAACTTCCATTTTCTAGCTAAAACACACACTCTTTCTTAACCCTTAAACTCCATAACCATTCAGCAAGAAACCATGAAGATCTAGTCATAGAAACAAGCCTTAATCACCATAAGAAAACCCTTACAAAAACACTTCAAGAATCCTTTCCAAGAACACAAACTTACTTCCAATCTTTCATCCAATTCCATCACCCTTTTGGTTCTAGGTTTTTACTCCTCTTTTACAGAAACCTTGTCCAAGTAACTTGAGGTAGTAACTTTGTTCATAACCTTATTCGATTCATATATATATAGTTATCTTATTTTATGGTATACAATTTTAACAACAAGAACATAGTTTGAATGATTTCAAACTTGTTTGCAAACTAAATAGATCCTTCTAACTTAACTTTTAAAATACTTCAAGACCTGTAATATATCATAAATATATTCTAATTTAACAAGGTATAACTTGGTTTTTCAAAGAACACCTTAAAAACTGTTTTTACGACGTCGGAGTGCAACCGGGGGCTGTTTTGGGTTGGATAATTAAAAACTATCTTGAACCTTGAATTGGAGGTTTATTTTCTGGAAAAATGATATTTACTATGAATATGATAACACATAAAAATTTCATGATTTAACTCAAAGTATAAGTACTTTTAGAAAAATAATCATTTAAGGTTGTTTACATGATGGAAAATGATTAACTTCATAAGTTTCACCAAAGTTTGACCTATGACCTGTGATTTCGAATACAAACTAAGGTATTTACAGTTCATATTCTTAAAGAAGGACTCGATCCAAGGAAGTGGCAAGTTGAACCAACGAAAACGGAGTTGTAACGAAGAAACTGTGACCAAAACAAAATCGGATATCCAAGACTAGTTTAGCCACGAAAATAATTGGAGAAAAATTAAATAAATCACATCTTTTTAAAATAACATGATATTTTATATATATGTACTCATAATTTAATTTTATATATTTCAGGATCACCCGTAAACAATACGAGAAGATTAATCATAAGATCCCATGATTGTACGCAACACGTCATTTGACAACACCGGTACTTTATGTACGCAACACGTCATTTGACAACACCGGTACCGTGGGTCAAGATTAATCCCGACCAATACGAATACGATGGGGTTTTATTTATTTCGAGGGGGGGTTTTATTTATTTATTAAACACCTAAATATGAACCATTAAAATTGAATTGCTAACTACGGACTAAGAAGACATTAAAAGTATTATAAGTATATATATGTGACGATTGTTTAAAATGAAAATATATTGATATATTATATATGGATAGGTTCGTGATATCAATCGGAGACCAAGTCAAAATATATATATCTTCAAGGCAAAAGTGAGTATATAGTCCCACTTTTAAACTTTAAACATTTCGGGATGAGAATACATGTATTTTATGTTTTACGATATGGACACAAGTAACTGAAAAATATATTCTACATTGAGTTGTACCACTGGCATACTTCCCTGTAGCTTGGTAACTACTATTTACAGCGGTATTGTAAACGCGAATCCTGTTGATAGATCTATCGGGCCTGACAACCCCAACCGGACTGGACGACCAGTATTCAACGGTTGCACAGTACTTCGTTTCGTGACTACACTTGGTACGGTGTAGTAAGATTTCATAATAAAGGGAATATGCGACGTGATTAAATGTTAAGTATGGTTATCAAGTGCTCAACCACTTAGAATATTTTTATTAAAATGTTTATATATGAAATCTTGTGGTCTATATATTTATATCGCTGCCGGCATTAAACCTATATCTCACCAACTTTATGTTGACGTTTTAAACATGTCTATTCTCAGGTGATAACTAAAAGCTTCCGCTGCAACATGTTGAATTTAAACAAGATCTTGAGTATGCATATTTGTGTCAAAAATAAAACTGCATATCGGAGGATTTGTAATGTAAAATATGCTAGAAATCGTATTGTTATCATCACATGTAAAGTTTGTAAGTCTAAGATTATCGCTAAACGATAATCATCTTTTTATTGTCTAAAGCTTGTATTAAAATAAGAGTTATGGTTTGTAATGTAAAATAAATGCAGTTGTTCTTTTAAAAATGTCGCATATAGAGGTCAATACCTCGCAATGAAATCATACGTTATCTAACTCGTTCTTATGGTTAAGGACGGGTTATGACATACGTAAAGCTTTTTAAACCTTTATTGATGAAATAAAGGTTATGGTTTGTTTTAAAATGAATGCAGTCTTTGAAAAACGTCTCATATATAGGTCAAAACCTCGCAACGAAATCAATTAATATGGAACGTTTTTAATCAATAAGAACGGGACATTTCACACACCTTCTTTGTAAATCCTGTGATGCATGTTGAAGGGCCGGAAAAATAAGTCAACGTGATGAAATGCCACAAAATGTCATTCAAGTATGTGAAGTATTTGACGTTTGGGGTATTGACTTTATGGGTCCATTTCCAAAATCTCATAATAATCTCTACATTCTCGTTGCCATTGATTATGTATCTAAATGGGCGGAAGCACAAGCTCTCCCAACTAACGATGCACTAGTGGTAGTCAACTTTTTAAAACGTCTTTTTGCAAGGTTCGGAACACCGAAAGCTTTAATAAGTGATCGGGGTACTCGTTTTTGTAATAATCAACTTGAGAAAGTTCTTAAAAGATATGTGGTAACTCATAAAATCTCAACCGATTATCATCCACAAACAAGTGGACAAGTTGAAAATACCAACCGAGCTTTAAAACGTATTCTAGAGAAAACCGTAGGATCAAATCCGAAGGAATGGTCCATGAAATTGGAGGATGCACTCTGGGCTTTTAGAACAGCCTATAAAACTCCAATTGGAACCACACCTTTTAAACTCGTTTTCGGAAAAGCATGTCATCTTCCAGTAGAAAGTGAGCACAAAGCATTTTGGGCTTTGAAGACATTTAATCTTGAATTGCATGAAGCTGGACGTCTACGGTTAAGTCAACTAAACGAATTAAAAGAATTAAGACATGAGGCATATGAAAATTCGTTAATCTATAAGGAAAGAACGAAGAAATGACATGATAAAAGAATCAGAAGTTCAAAAGAATTTAACGAAGGAGACATAGTTCTTCTTTTCAATTCAAGATTCAAGCTATTTTCTGGAAAATTGAAATCAATATGGTCTGGACCATTAATAGTCAAAAGAGGTTTCCCATACGAAACAATAGAGTTAATAAATTCAAACGGGTTTGTATTTAAGGTTAATGGTCACAGAGTTAAACATTACATAGATAATCCACTGGAAGTTGAAGATGAAGTTAATCACAATTTCGACACCACAGCTAACTAAGTGTGGGAAGATTCAAATCTTTTAAGGGTAATATGAATTTCTGTTAGAGTTAGATGTTCTGTTTTCGTGTAGTTCTCGAGAATGGAATCTGATTGGTCTTTCCCTAGCAGACCATAAAGAACTAGTCTTCTCCCTTCATTCTTAATTTTTATTTCTTTTAGGTTTTACGAGATGAATAATTCCTTTGATCTGACCCATGGTCTACTACTACACACTATAATTACTAAACATAATAATAACACTTTCCCGAGTGAACTGGTATCATTCATAACAGGAAAAATGGACGAAGTGAGGAAAGAACTCAGGAAGAATCATCATAAGACACATTTTGGTAAAGAAAAATCGAAATCCGCAACAAAAAGAAGAGCACGACACCTTGAAAGATGTCATAAATGCGGAAACTAGTCACACGAAGGGAAATGTTCGAACAATCAAACACATTCCAATACTGAGTTTGTTACTTTATGCAGAGAAGGGCCGTTCATATGTTTAGAAGAAAAGTTATTGAAAAATCAAGGTTACGCTTATGTAGCAATGGAGAACCAAATCGAACGACTCTCCTACGAGTCAACTAAAGCAGGTCTCTGAGAATTCTTTCTCACAGGTAAGTATGTATAGTTTTTATTTATTGTTTTTAACCTTTTGATAATAAACGCTGAATAGTTCGATATAAAATATTAAATTGATATTCAATAAAATTAGGTATGCGAAACCAAAATTATTGATATCATACAAAAATTTATTACATCACTGCGAAATTTACCATTTATTCATAAGGTATAAATATCTTTAATCAATCAATTCAAAATATTTCAAAAATTCGTCGGGAGTAAAACTAGTTAAAATAGCCGAAATTACTTTATCCAAAAGAGGGGCGTATATTTTTGTTAATATTTGATTGATTAAAGTGGGATAAAATACCAAAAAGATTTTTATTTCATTTTTACCATGTTTTTAAAATATATAACTATATTATTTTCAATTGCAAGATTGTAAAATTAATGTATATAAATATTATTAATATTTATATGAAATTTTAATATGCATTTTAAATTTAAGTTTGGTGTGAATTTAAAAATAAAAATTTACTTTATTTCATTAAGTTAAAAATTTGATATTTAAAATTCGTCGTGAGTTGAAGACTAGGTCGTTGAACCGAAATTGCTTTACTCGAGGGCGGGACGAGAAATTTTATTATTATTATTTTTAATTTTATTGATCTAAAGTATGCCAAAAACATTGAAAAAACCCAAAAATCTTTGCTTTTAAAACAATCGCTTTAAAATGACAAATTTTAAAATTTTGTGGAGGGACGAACTAGGTAAACATACCGAAATGCCCTAAATCTAAGGAAACAAAATTTTAAAAATTAATCAATTAATTTTTTTAATAGTTAAAGGAAAAAAAAGGCTTAACACTCGCGGAGCTCCAAAGTGGAAGAAGCTCAGCACTCGCGGAGCTCCTAAATTTCAGACCAGGTTAACTAGTCGACAGACCAGTCCCCAAAACACATACACCCAATTTTTTTCTGCGAAAACCTACGAAAAAACACCCCTAAAATCGCAATTTTTCACGGTTAATCATCAAATTTTTTGCTAAAATCATGTTGAGAAGAATCTTAAACCAAGAAGTTTTTCAAGAAGATCGGTAATTTCTACATCTAAACACTCTTTAATTCGGATTTTTAGTGTTCTTGAGCAATATTATACCTAATTTAATTTTGATGATTTCTAGTTTAATTGTGCACAAATTGTTTGTATATTATGCTTGTATAACCTAGATTGATGCTATTTAACATGATTATAAGCCTTAAACTTCAAATTTTTAAAAATCTAGGGTTTGTGTTCTTGAGCAAAATTGGGGCTTTTTGATATAAATGGGTTATGGTCGAATTTTGTTGTTAGTTCATGCTTAATTAAGTAGTGTAACATGTTTAGGTTGCTAAACGATCAAAACCTTGATCATAAACATGATTTTTGAGCAAGATTGTTGACTTTTTGAGTCAAAAATGCATGAACTTGATTTAATTGACATGAATGCCATTTGGAACTTGTTTAATTACTATAATGATTATTTTTGACATGTTTTAGAAGATGAATGCTAAGGAACATTGTATACATTTTCATATATGTTTATTTGAAAAAGTGTAGAATTATGAATATTATGAAACTGTGTATAAGTTATTATTGTTAAAACATGTCATTATGGTTATTTTAAGTTATGATTTTGCTAACACTAATACATATTTTGATGCACAAAAATTGTGTTTAATGTGTTTTGCAGACTGAAAGGGGTGAATCTTCATCCGCTTCTCAGGCTTACAATGCTCCTCCGGAGAATGCAGACGAACAGGAGATTAATGACCAATATAGACAAAATCTACCGCATCAATTCATTTTATATTCAAATATAGAATTGGCAGATTTACACCCTAATTTAAGATTTGACAGACATTGGATAGATTATCCAAAATATCAGAGGAACTTACACACCCTTCAGTCAAATAATGTTGAAGTACCTAGGGTAATAGATTGGAAACCGTTAGAAACAGTGGGATTGGCCAAGCCAATCAGAGAACTACTTACACAAAGATATGGTAATTCTACTTTTAATGATTGGGAATGATTATTCAATATACGGAGGCCTGTATATAGAGAATGGTGTGTGGAATTATTATGTAGTGTTGAAATAAATGATCGGGTAGCTACCTTAACCGATTGGAGCTTTATTAGATTTTTGTTAGGAGGTGTGATGTGCCATATGTCTCTATTAGATAGTTCAGGCTTTGTGTATATATACACCTGAGGAACTAGCATCTACTGATTGTCAAAGGTTGATAATTAATGGTAGGAGGGTTGATGAAAATTTTGATATAATGGAATATGGAGTAGAATAACTAGCCATAACCGATTTCGTGGGGGATATTACTCTTATACTGATATTAATAGAGCTGAGCTAAGAGTGATCCATAGGTTTTTAGCAAAATCGATTACACAGCGAGGTAGGAACAAAGAGAAGGTAAATGAAAATGATTTATTTTACCTCATATGTATTTGAGACCCACAGAGCGTTGTAAGTATACCTTATTGTGTGGGTTATTATTTATCTATAATGGTTAGGGGTATGTGGTCTAATAGTATAATAGGAGGTGGTATCTTCATTACTTTAATTGCTGAGTATCTCGGTGTGGATAGAAGTCGGGGAGATTATTAATTGCAGAACCAGAACCCTGTGATAGAATTAGTTTACAAGTATATCATGGTGCAAAGGTTTTAAAGAAACGACATAACGCTGCAGCACCATATGATGGCGTGCATCCACAGGTAGAAAGATATCAGGAGCAAGGTAATGCGGGAGGAGGGAATCAGATGACAGAAATGCAAATTTTTATGGCTCAACATGAGTATGAAATGGCTAGACAACGAGCATTTCAATATTGGCAGTATCATTAAAGCCAAATCATAACTCATTGTGCACACATAAATACAAACTACATTCCTACTCACATGCCCATATTTCCTCCCTGGACTATACAGACCCAACCACCGTTCCCTACATATAACCCAGCTCAAGCATTCTACAGCACTTACGGCTATGAATGGGATCCTTACTTGAACTATCCTCATCAACCATAGTTTTATTTTATTCCTATTTTGAAGTTTGTAATCTGTAATGTTATTACTATTTAATACTTATTGTGATACTGTAATAATTTTTAGAGTTTTCTAACTTTATTTTTTTTTAATTTTTGAATGTGAGGTAATATATCAAACTTCAAAAATATGTATATATGTATGTTTGTACTTTATCTTATGTACAAAACAGGGTAAAACAACGCATTCTCAAAGACTGGCATTAAGTTCAGCAAAAGCAACTAATTTTGACGACAAGATGCAAAATATATGTGAAATAACAACTACAGGAATGAACAAATGATGTGCACCATTTATCATTCAAATAAACAACAATATGTTTGGAAACTTTGGTAAAATTTATTCATTTTTCTACGCTAATCACCCTCAATAATTTAAATTATTACTGATTTCTTGCAAATGATGGCTTTGCAAGATCTTAAGTGTGGGAAGGGATTAAATTCATTCGGTTTTAAACGTTTGACTTATACACTTGGTTTAATAACCACCGTTAAAATACTAGTAACGCAGTAGTTGTATTAGAATCTAGTGCTCTCTGATAATAAAGAACAACCCTAGTCTTATATACTGACTACCCACTTGAAATGTCCCGTTCTTATTGATTAAAAACGTTCCATATTAATTGATTTCGTTGCGAGGTTTTGACCTCTATATGAGACGTTTTTCAAAGACTGCATTCATTTTTAAAACAATCCATAACCTTTATTTCATAAATAAAGGTTTAAAAAGCTTTACGTAGATTATCAAATAATGATAATCTAAAATATCCTGTTTACACACGACCATTACATAATGGTTTACAATACAAATATGTTACATCGAAATCAGTTTCTTGAATGCAGTTTTTACACAATATCATACAAACATGGACTCCAAATCTTGTCCTTATTTTAGTATGCAACAGCGGAAGCTCTTAGTATTCACCTGAGAATAAACATGCTTTAAACGTCAACAAAAATGTTGGTGAGTTATAGGTTTAACCTATATATATCAAATCGTAACAATAGACCACAAGATTTCATATTTTAATACACATCCCATACATAGAGCTAAAAATCATTCATATGGTGAACACCTGGTAACCGACATTAACAAGATACATATATATAAGAATATCCCCATCATTCCGGGACACCCTTCGGATATGATATAAATTTCGAAGTACTAAAGCATCCGGTACTTTGGATGGGGTTTGTTAGGCCCAATAGATCTATCTTTAGGATTCGCGTCAATTAGGGTGTCTGTTCCCTAATTCTTAGATTACCAGACTTAATAAAAAGGGGCATATTCGATTTCGATAATTCAACCATAGAATGTAGTTTCACGTACTTGTGTCTATTTTGTAAATCATTTATAAAACCTGCATGTATTCTCATTCCAAAAATATTAGATTTTAAAAGTGGGACTATAACTCACTTTCACAGATTTTTACTTCGTTGGGAAGTAAGACTTGGCCACTGGTTGATTCACGAACCTATAACAATATATACATATATATCAAAGTATGTTTAAAATATATTTACAACACTTTTAATATATTTTGATGTTTTAAGTTTATTAAGTCAGCTGTCCTCGTTAGTAACCTACAACTAGTTGTCCACAGTTAGATGTACAGAAATAAATCGATAAATATTATCTTGAATCAATCCACAACCCAGTGTATACGTATCTCAGTATTGACCATAACTCAAACTATATATATTTTGGAATCAACCTCAACCCTGTATAGCTAACTCCAACATTCACATATAGAGTGTCTATGGTTGTTCCGAAATATATATAGATGTGTTGACATGATAGGTCGAAACATTGTATACGTGTCTATGGTATCTCAAGATTACATAATATACAATATAGTTGATTAAGTTATGGTTGGAATAGATTTGTTACCAATTTTCACGTAGCTAAAATGAGAAAAATTATCCAATCTTGTTTTACCCATAACTTCTTCATTTTAAATCCGTTTTGAGTGAATCAAATTGATATGGTTTCATATTGAACTCTATTTTATGAATCTAAACAGAAAAAGTATAGGTTTATAGTCGGAAAAATAAGTTACAAGTCATTTTTGTAAAGGTAGTCATTTCAGTCGAAAGAACGACGTCTAGATGACCATTTTAGAAAACATACTTCCACTTTGAGTTTAACCATAATTTTTGGATATAGTTTCATGTTCATAATAAAAATCATTTTCTCAGAATAACAACTTTTAAATCAAAGTTTATCATAGTTTTTAATTAACTAACCCAAAACAGCCCTTGGTGTTACTATGACGGCATAAATCCGGTTTTACGGTGTTTTTCATGTTTCCAGGTTTTAAATCAATAAGTTAGCATATCATATAGATATAGAACATGTGTGTAGTTAATTTTAAAAGTCAAGTTAGAAGGATTAACTTTTGTTTGCGAACAAGTTTAGAATTAACTAAACTATGTTCTAGTGATTACGAGTTTAAAACTTCGAATAAGATAGTTTTATATATATGAATCGAATGATGTTATGAACATCATTACTACCTCAAGTTTAGTAGGTAAACCTACTGGAAGTGACAAGAAATGATCTAGCTTCAAAAGATCATGGATGGCTTGAAAGTTCTTGAAGTAGGATCATGACACAAAAACAAGTTCAAGTAAGATTTTTACTCGAATTAAGATAGTTTATAGTTATAGAAATTGAATCAAAGTTTGAATATGAATATTACCTTGAATAAGAAAGATAACCTACTGTATATAACAAAGGTTTCTTGATCTTAGATGATTACTTGGAATGGATTAGAAAGCTTGGAAGTAAATTAGTAAACTTAAAGGGATTTTTGAAGTGTTCTTGAAGAGTTCTTCCTATGATGATTATAGCTTGATTCTTGAAGTGATTTTTGATGAAGATGATGATTAACTACTGGAAAAATACGTTCATAATAGTGTGTGTGTATGTTGAGAGAGAATTAGAAAGAGAATTGGAAGTGAAATGGAGTGAATGATGAGTGGTAATTGGTGAGTGGTGAGTGGGGTTAAAAGGAGTTCTAGTTAGTTGACTAGCTCATGGTAGAAGTTAAAATTGATTAGTCATACAGGACATAATCAAGAGTGGAATCCCATGCTAGTTCCTATTGGTATATACTCATAGTAAGTACGTTTTGAAGCTGTGTATAATACGGGTAAGAATACGACTAGAATTCTTGATGAAAGAAAAGAATGGAAAAGTAACTGTAACCATTTTCGTTAAGTATGAGTGTTTTGATATATGTCTTGAAGTCTTCCAAAAGTATTTTAATACATCTAAATACACTAAATGTGTATACATTTTAACTGAGTCATTAAGTCATCGTTAGTCGTTACATGTAAGTGTTGTTTTGAAACCTTTAAGTTAACGATCTCAATTAATGTTGTTAACCCATTGTTTATTATATCTAATGAGATGCTAAATTATTATATTATCATGATATTATGATATATTAATATATCTTAATATGATATATATATACATTTAAATGTCGTTACAACGATAATCGTTACATATATGTCTCGTTTCGAAATCCTTAAGTTAGTAGTCTTGTTTATATGTATATAACTCATTGTTAATATACTTATGGAGATACTTACTTATCATAATCTCATGTTAACCATATGTATATCCATATATATATCGTCATGTCGTTTTTACAAGTTTTAACATTCGTGAATCGCCGGTCAACTTGGGTGGTCAATTGTCTATATGAAACATATTTCAATTAATCAAGTCTTAACAAGTTTGATTGCTTAACATGTTGGAAACATTTAATCATGTAAATATCAATCTCAATTAATATATATAAACATGGAAAAGTTTGGGTCACTACAGTACCTACCCGTTAAATAAATTTCGTCCCGAAATTTTAAGCTGTTGAAGGTGTTGACGAATCTTCTGGAAATAGATGCGGGTATTTCTTCTTCATCTGATCTTCATGCTCCTAGGTGAACTCGGGTCCTCTACGAGCATTCCATCGAATCTTAATAATTGGTATCTTGTTTTGCTTAAGTCTTTTAACCTCACGATCCATTATTTCGACGGGTTCTTCGATGAATTGGAGTTTTTCGTTGATTTGGATTTCATCTAACGGAATAGTGAGATCTTCTTTAGCAAAACATTTCTTCAAATTCGAGACGTGGAAAGTGTTATGTACAGCCGTGAGTTGTTGAGGTAACTCAAGTCGGTAAGCTACTGGTCCGACACGATCAATAATCTTGAATGGTCCAATATACCTTGGATTTAATTTCCCTCGTTTACCAAATCGAACAACGCCTTTCCAAGGTGCAACTTTAAGCATGACCATCTCTCCAATTTCAAATTCTATATCTTTTCTTTTAATGTCAGCGTAGCTCTTTTGTCGACTTTGGGCGGTTTTCAACCGTTGTTGAATTTGGATGATCTTCTCGGTAGTTTCTTGTATAATCTCCGGACCCGTAATCTGTCTATCCCCCACTTCACTCCAACAAATTGGAGACTGCACTTTCTACCATAAAGTGCTTCAAACGGCGCCATCTCAATGCTTGAATGGTAGCTGTTGTTGTAGGAAAGTTCTGCTAATGGTAGATGTCGATCCCAACTGTTTCCGAAATCAATAACACATGCTCGTAGCATGTCTTCAAGCGTTTGTATCGTCCTTTCGCTCTGCCCATCAGTTTGTAGATGATAGGCTGTACTCATGTCTAGACGAGTTCCTAATGCTTGCTGTAATGTCTGCCAGAATCTTGAAATAAATCTGCCATCCCTATCAGAGATAATAGAGATTGGTATTCCATGTCTGGAGACGACTTCCTTCAAATACAGTCGTGCTAACTTCTACATCTTTTTATCTTCTCTTATTGGCAGGAAATGTGCTGATTTGGTGAGACGATCAACTATTACCCAAATAGTATCAAAACCACTTGCAGTCCTTGGCAATTTAGTGATGAAATCCATGGTAATGTTTTCCCATTTCCATTCTGGGATTTCGGGTTGTTGAAGTAGACCTGATGGTTTCTGATGCTCAGCTTTGACCTTAGAACACGTCAAACATTCTCCTATGTATTTAGCAACATCGGCTTTCATACCCGGCCACCAAAAATATTTCCTGAGATCCTTGTACATCTTCCTCGTTCCAGGATGTATTGAGTATCTGGTTTTATGAGCTTCTCTAAGTACCATTTCTCTCATATCTCCAAATTTTGGTACCCAAATCCTTTCAGCCCTATACCGGGTTCCGTCTTCCCGAATATTAAGATGTTTCTCCGATCCTTTGGGTATTTCATCCTTTAAATTTCCCTCTTTTAAAACTCCTTGTTGCGCCTCCTTTATTGGAGTAGTAAGGTTATTATGAATCATTATATTCATAGATTTTACTCGAATGGGTTCTCTGTCCTTCCTGCTCAAGGCATCGGCTACCACATTTGCCTTCCCCGGGTGGTAACGAATCCCAAAGTCGTAATCATTCAATAATTCAATCCACCTACGCTGCCTCATATTCAGTTGTTTCTGATTAAATATGTGTTGAAGACTTTTGTGATCGGTATATATAATACTTTTGACCCCATATAAGTAGTGCCTCCAAGTCTTTAATGCAAAAATAACCGCGCCTAATTCCAAATCATGCGTCGTATAATTTTGTTCGTGAATCTTCAATTGTCTAGACGCATAAGCAATCACCTTCGTTCGTTGCATTAATACACAACCGAGACCTTGCTTTGATGCGTCACAATAAATCACAAAATCATCATTCCCTTCAGGCAATGACAATATAGGTGCCGTAGTTAGCTTTTTCTTCAATAACTGAAACGCTTTCTCTTGTTCATCATTCCATTCAAATTTCTTCCCTTTATGCGTTAATGCAGTCAAGGGTTTTGCTATTCTGGAAAAGTCTTGGATGAACCTTCTGTAGTAACCAGCTAGTCCTAAAAACTGGCGTATGTGTTTCGGAGTTTTCGGGGTTTCCCACTTTTCAACAGTTTCTATCTTTGCCGGACCCACCTTAATATCTTCTTTGTTCACTATGTGACCGAGGAATTGAACTTCTTCCAACCAAAATGCACACTTTGAAAACTTAGCGTACAATTCTTCCTTCCTCAATACTTCTAACACCTTTCTCAAATATTCACCGTGTTCTTGGTCATTCTTTGAGTAAATAAGTTTGTCATCAATGAAAACAATGACAAACTTGTCAAGGTATGGTCCACACACTCGGTTCATAAGGTCCATGAACACAGCTGGTGCATTAGTTAAACCAAACGGCATGACCATAAACTCGTAATGACCGTAACGTGTTCTGAAAGTAGTCTTTGGAATATCATCTTCTTTCACCCACATTTGATGATACCCGGAACATAAGTCAATCTTTGAATAAACAGACGAGCCTTGTAGTTGATCAAATAAGTCGTCGATTCTCGGTAGTGGGTAGCGGTTCTTGATGGTAAGTTTGTTCAACTCTCAGTAGTCGATACACAACCTGAATGTACCATCTTTCTTCTTGACAAACAAAATAGGAGCTCCCCACGGTGATGTGCTTGGTCGAATGAAACCACACTCTAAAAGTTCTTGTAATTGGCTTTGCAGTTCTTTCATCTCGCTGGGTGCGAGTCTGTAAGGAGCACGAGCTATTGGTGCAGCTCCTGGTACAAGATCTATTTGAAATTCAACGGATCGCTGTGGGGGTAATCCCGGTAATTCTTTCGGAAATACATCGGGAAATTCTTTTGCAATGGGAACATCATTGATGCTCTTTTCTTCAGTTTGTACTTTCTCGACGTGTGCTAGAACAGCGTAGCAACCTTTTCTTATTAGTTTTTGTGCCTTCAAATTACTAATAATATGTAGCTTCTTGTTGCCCTTTTCTCCGTACACCATTAAGGGTTTTCCTTTTTCTCGCATAATGCGAATTGCATTTTTGTAACAAACGATCTCTGCTTTCACTTCTTTCAACCAGTCCATAACGATTATCATATCAAAACTCCCTAACACTACTGGTATCAAATCAATCTTAAATGTTTCGCTAACCAGTTTAATTTCTCGATTCCGACATATATTATCTGCTGAAATTAATTTACCATTTGCTAATTCGAGTAAAAATTTACTATCCAAAGGCATCAATGGACAACTTAATTTAGCACAAAAAACTCTACTCATATAGCTTCTATCCGCACCCGAATCAAATAAAACGTAAGCAGACTTATTGTCAATAAGAAACGTACCCGTAACAAGCTCCGGGTCTTCCTGTGCCTCTGCCGCATTAATATTGAAAACACTTCCGCGGCCTTATCCATTCGTGTTCTCCTGGTTCGGGCAATTTCTAACAATGTGGCCCAGTTTTCCACATTTATAACAAACTACATTGGCATAACTTGCTCCGACACTACTTGCTCCGCCATTACTCGTTCTGACACCATTTGTTCCTTTCGTTCTATTAACCCCTGGTCCGTAGACCTCACACTTCACCGCGCTATGACCATTTCTTTTACACTTGTTGCAAAATTTGGTGCAGAACCCCGAGTGATACTTTTCACACCTTTGGCATAGCTGCTTCTAATTGTTGTTGTTGTTGCGGTTATTATTGTTGTTGGGATGATTGTTGTAGTTGATGTTGTTGTTGTTGTTGTTGTTAGGCTGTTTGTTGTAGTTGCAATTGATGTTGCGATTGTTGGGATAATTGTTGCTATTATTGTTGTAATTGCTGTTGTTGTTGTATTGGTGATTCTTATCACCGTTTTCCTCCCACTTTCTTTTGACTTGCTTCACATTGGCCTCTTCTGCAGTCTGTTCTTTAATTCTTTCTTCAATCCGGTTCACTAGTTTGTGAGCCATTCTACATGCCTGTTGTATGGAGGCGGGCTCGTGTGAACTTATATCTTCTTGGATTCTTTCCGGCAATCCTTTCACAAACGCGTCGATCTTCTCTTCGTCATCTTCGAATGCTCCCGGACACAATAGGCACAATTCTGTGAATCATCTTTCGTATGTGGTAATATCAAATCCTTGGGTTCGTAACCCTCTAAGTTCTATCTTGAGCTTATTTACCTCGGCTCTGGGACGGTACTTCTCGTTCATCAAGTGCTTGAATGCTGACCACGGTAGTGCGTACGCATCATCTTGTCCCACTTGCTCTAGATAGGTATTCCACCATGTTAACGCAGAACCTGTGAAGGTATGCGTAGCGTACTTCACTTTGTCCTCTTCAGTACACTTACTTATGGCAAACACCGATTCGACCTTCTCGGTCCACCGTTTCAATCCGATTGGTCCTTCGGTTCCATCAAATTCCAAAGGTTTGCAGGCAGTGAATTCTTTGTAGGTGCATCCTACACGATTTCCTGTACTGCCAGATCCAAGGTTATTGTTGGTATGTAGCGCAGCCTGTACTGCGGCTATGTTTGAAGCTAGAAAAGTACGGAATTCCTCTTCATTCATATTCACGGTGTGTCGAGTAGTCGGTGCCATTTCCTTCAAAATAGTCAAATGGAACAAGTTAATCATACAGAATATTAAGAGTAGTTAATAGTATTTCGTAGCATAATATGAACTCATTTATAAAAGCTTTTTCTTCATATTAGCGTTTTATAAGTTTAAATTCGGGTAGTACCTACCCGTTAAGTTCATACTTAGTAGCTAATATACAATTCAACTACTACAATCCTATATGAAAAACTGATTGTAATAATATTTCCCGTTCAAACTTTTATACAATATTTTACAAACTTACAATACCGCTTATTTTACATAAAGCATGAAATATAGCACACAATAACTTTGATACAAGATAGTTGTGAAGATAATTCTAGCTAGTACACAAGTCGTTCAGCAAAGGCAATAAAGACACGTAATTCATACGTCCAGAAACAAGTCATGCATTCTGGTTTTACTAGGACTACTTCCTATCCTTGGTCTTGTGGAACATAACCGTTATGGCCGTTGATAAGACAGCGTGTTGTAACGTCGTCAAAGGGACGAGGGTTACGTAATGACCAACAGTCTCGTAATAACCTAAAAACCTCATTTCTTACCCCAATTACCGACTCCGTCACTTGTGGGAACGTTTTGTTTAATAGTTGTAGCCCGATGTTCTTGTTCTCACTTTGGTGAGAAGCGAACATTACTAACCCGTAAGCATAACATGCTTCTTTATGTTGCATGTTAGCCGCTTTTTCTAAATCACGAAGTCCTATATTCGGATATACTGAGTCAAAATAATTTCTTAACCCATTGCGTAAAATAGCATTTGGGTTCCCCGCAATATATGCGTCAAAGTAAACACATCGTAACTTATGGATTTCCTAATGTGATATCCCCCATCTTTCGAACGAAAGCCTTTTATAAACCAAGGCATTCTTGGAACGTTCTTCGAATGTCTTACAAACTGATCTCGCCTTAAATAGTTGTGCCGAGGAATTCTGACCGACTCTAGACAAGATTTCATCAATCATGTCTCCGGGTAGGTCTCTTAAAATATTGGGTTGTCTATCCATTTTGTGTTTTTATACTGTAAAATAGACAAGAGTTAGATTCATAAAAAAAATACTTATTAATACAAGCAATTTTTACATATATCATAAAGCATAAGCACACTATATTACATATATTACACCACACGAATACAACTATCTTATTCCGACTCGCTCGTTTCTTCTTGTTCGGTTTTGGTTCGTTTTGCCAAGTTTCTAGGGATATATGATGTTCCCCTAATACGAGCCGTCGTTGTCCACATTGGTTTAGAAAAACCTGGTGGTTTAGAGGTTCCCGGGTCATTGTTACAACTTAAGGACTTCGGGGGTTGACGATACATATAAAGTTCATCGGGGTTGGAATTAGATTTCTCTATTTTTATGCCCTTTCCCTTATTATATTCTTTTGCCTTTTTAAATTCAGTTGGGGTAATTTCTATAACATCATCGGAATTCTCGTCGGAATCCGATTCATCGGAGAATTGGTAATCCTCCCAATATTATGCTTCCTTGGCGAAAACACCATTGACCATAATTAACCTTGGTCGGATGGTTGAGGATTTTCTTTTACTTAACCGTTTTATTATTTCCCCCACCGGTTCTATTTCTTCATCCGGTTCCGATTCTTCTTCCGGTTCCGATTCTTCTTCCGGTTCCGACTCTTCTTCCGGTTCCTCTTCGGGAACTTGTGAATCAGTCCACGAATCATTTCAATTTACATTTGACTCTTCATTATTATTAGGTGAGTCAATGGGACTTGTTCTAGAGGTAGACATCTATCACATAATATCAAACGCATTAAGAGATTAATATATCACATAATATTCACATGTTAAAAATATATAGTTTCCAACAAAATTTGTTAAGCAATCATTTTTCAAGTAAACACGGTCGAAGTCCAGACTCACTAATGCATCCTAACAAACTCGATAAGACACACTAATGCAAAATTCTGTTTCTCTAAGACCAACGCTCGGATACCAACTGAAATGTCCCGTTCTTATTGATTAAAAACGTTCCATATCAATTGATTTCGTTGCGAGGTTTTGACCTCTATATGAGACGTTTTTCAAAGACTGCATTCATTTTTAAAACAAACCATAACCTTTATTTCATAAATAAAGGTTTAAAAAGCTTTACGTGGATTATCAAATAATGATAATCTAAAATATCCTGTTTACACACGACCATTACATAATGGTTTACGATACAAATATGTTACATCGAAATCAGTTTCTTGAATGCAGTTTTTACACAATATCATACAAACATGGACTCCAAATCTTGTCCTTATTTTAGTATGCAACAGCGAAAGCTCTTAGTATTCACCTGAGAATAAACATGCTTTAAACGTCAACAAAAATGTTGGTAAGTTATAGGTTTAACCTATATATATCAAATCATAACAATAGACCACAAGATTTCATATTTCAATACACATCCCATACATAGAGATAAAAATCATTCATATGGTGAACACCTGGTAACCGACATTAACAAGATGCATATATATAAGAATATCCCCATCATTCCGGGACACCCTTCGGATATGATATAAATTTCAAAGTACTAAAGCATCTGGTACTTTGGATGGGGTTTGTTAGGCCCAATAGATCTATCTTTAGGATTCGCGTCAATTAAGGTGTCTGTTCCCTAATTCTTAGATTACCAGACTTAATAAAAAGGGGCATATTCGATTTCGATAATTCAACCATAGAATGTAGTTTCACGTACTTGTGTCTATTTTGTAAATCATTTATAAAACCTGCATGTATTCTCATCCCAAAAATATTAGATTTTAAAAGTGGGACTATAACTCACTTTCACAGATTTTTACTTCGTCGGGAAGTAAGACTTGGCCACTGGTTGATTCACGAACCTATAACAATATATACATATATATCAAAGTATGTTTAAAATATATTTACAACACTTTTAATATATTTTGATGTTTTAAGTTTATTAAGTCAGCTGTCCTCGTTAGTACAACTAGTTGTCCACAGTTAGATGTACAGAAATAAATCGATAAATATTATCTTGAATCAATCCACGACCTAGTGTATACGTATCTCAGTATTGATCACAACTCAAACTATATATATTTTGGAATCACCCTCAACCCTGTATAGCTAACTCCAACATTCACATATAGAGTGTCCATGGTTGTTCCGAAATATATATAGATGTGTCGACATGATAGGTCAAAACATTGTATACGTGTCTATGGTATCTCAAGATTACATAATATACAATACAAGTTGATTAAGTTATGGTTGGAATAGATTTGTTACCAATTTTCACGTAGCTAAAATGAGAAAAATTATCCAATCTTGTTTTACCCATAACTTCTTCATTTTAAATCCGTTTTGAGTGAATCAAATTGCTATGGTTTCATATTGAACTATATTTTATGAATCTAAACAGAAAAAGTATAGGTTTATAGTCGGAAAAATAAGTTACAAGTCGTTTTTGTAAAGGTAGTCATTTCAGTCGAAAGAACGACGTCTAGATGACCATTTTAGAAAACATACTTCCACTTTGAGTTTAACCATAATTTTTGGATATAGTTTCATGTTCATAATAAAAATCATTTTCTCAGAATAACGACTTTTAAATCAAAGTTTATCATAGTTTTTAATTAACTAACCCAAAACAGCCCGCAGTGTTACTACGACGGCGTAAATCCGGTTTTACGGTGTTTTTCGTGTTTTCAGGTTTTAAATCATTAAGTTAGCATATCATATAGATATAGAACATGTGTGTAGTTAATTTTAAAAGTCAAGTTAGAAGGATTAACTTTTGTTTGCGAACAAGTTTAGAATTAACTAAACTATGTTCTAGTGATTACGAGTTTAAACCTTTGAATAAGATAGTTTTATATATATGAATAGAATGATGTTATGAACATCATTACCACCTCAAGTTTAGTAGGTAAACCTACTGGAAGTGACAAGAAATGATATAGCTTCAAAGGATCTTGGATGGCTCGAAAGTTCTTGAAGTAGGATCATGACACAAAAACAAGTTCAAGTAAGATTTTTACTCGAATTAAGATAGTTTATAGTTATAGAAATTGAATCAAAGTTTGAATATGAATATTACCTTGAATAAGAAAGATAACCTACTATATATAACAAAGGTTTCTTGATCTTAGATGATTACTTGGAATGGATTAGAAAGCTTGGAAGTAAATTAGTAAACTTGAAGGAATTTTTGAAGTGTTCTTGAAGTGTTCTTCCTATGATGATTATAGCTTGATTCTTGAAGTTATTTTTGATGAAGATGATGAGTAACTGCTGGAAAAATACGTTCATAATAGTGTGTGTGTGTTGAGAGAGAATTAGAAAGAGAATTGGAAGTGAAATGGAGTGAATGATGAGTGGTAATGGTGAGTGGTGAGTGGGGTTAAAAGGAGTTCTAGTTAGTTGACTAGCTCATGGTAAAAGTTAAAATTGATTAGTAATACATGACATAATCAAGAGTGGAATCCCATGCTAGTTCCTATTGGTATATATTCATAGTAAGTACGTTTTGAAGCTGTGTATAATACGGGTAAGAATACGACTAGAATTCTTGATGAAAGAAAAGAATGGAAAAGTAACTGTAACCATTTTCGTTAAGTATGAGTATTTTGATATATGTCTTGAAGTCTTCCAAAAGTATTTTAATATATATAAATACACTACATGTATATACATTTTAACTGAGTCGTTAAGTCATCGTTAGTCGTTACATGTAAGTGTTGTTTTGAAACCTTTAAGTTAACGATCTCAATTAATGTTGTTAACCCATTGTTTATTATATCTAATGAGATGTTAAATTATTATATTATCATGATATTATGATATATTAATATATCTTAATATGATATATATACATTTAAATGTCGTTACAATGATAATCGTTACATATATGTCTCGTTTCGAAATCCTTAAGTTAGTAGTCTTGTTTATATGTATATAACTCATTGTTAATATACTTATGGAGATACTTACTTATCATAATCTCATGTTAACCATATGTATATCCATATATATATCGTCATGTCATTTTTACAAGTTTTAACATTCGTGAATCGCCGGTCAACTTGGGTGGTCAATTGTCTATATGAAACATATTTCAATTAATCAAGTCTTAACAAGTTCGATTGCTTAACATGTTGGAAACATTTAATCATGTAAATATCAATCTCAATTAATATATATAAATATGGAAAAGTTCGGGTCACTACACCACTTCTAGTAAAATTTTTAAATTTTTCAACTAAATGAACTCAAAATCATGTTTATACATATTTATGAACGATAAAACTAGGTGTTAACACCGAAATTATTGTTACCTCGGAAAGGACATAAATTGAGAAACAACCCAAAATGCTTGAATTCATTTAAAATGGAATGGAAGAGAATAAAAAGGCAAAGAAAGAAATATAAAAGCCAAGTGTGGGAAAAATTTACCAAGTTATTTAAATCATATATTTTTGTACAAATAATTGAAGGTACTTTTATGTTGGACGATTTTAATCAGTTTTACCCGATTTCTTATAATATATTTGAAAGAAATGTGCCACTTGACTTAAAAGGAAGTAAAGTCTTTCTAGAAAAAGACACACGCTTCTTGATTTAGGTTAAGAAGTTGTCGTCCAGACCAGTTGTAGAGTCTACAAAAAAAACCTTGAAAAGTTTTCTCGAAAATCCGCTGGAAATCCACGGACCTCAGCATCAAACAGGGTCGCCAAGTGGTCAGACTTATCCTAACTATGAGAGGATATGTCTCGTATAATGTGGGGCACCATGCAAATTAGCTTATAAGACTAATGAATCAGATCCCTAGAAAGGATAATCTCCTTAAAGATCAAAAATCAGCTTTTAAGCCTGATATTACTCAATCCTTGAGATTGACTTTAAAGATTGAGAATTACAAACTCATGGAATTCGATGATATCTAAACTCGAGCTTGAACGAGAAAATATTTTGATCAAATTACAAACCGATTTATTTTCTGAAAACCCATTTTCAATGCGTTCATTACCATTGAACGTAAAATCCTAGGAATTCACCTGGAATTCATTAGGTCACCTGAACTAAATCGGGTGTCAACCGTAAGAACGGTGGTTGCATAGCATGGTCGAAGACAGGACCTTGTGCCAGATTGAAAAACTATAGGGTGATCTTTACTATTGCTCCTACAAAGGATAGTAATTGCATCCGACACGATGTAGACCATAATCAAAAGCATATCATTAGGCATTGCCTTAACAATTGCTAGTTCAATGCTTTCCTTTACAACCGGACGGTAGTTTACCAAAAGGTAATATGCGGAGCAAGTATACTGGACGTTATGCTTTCCTAATACAAGGTTAGCAAGTGGGTGACACAAAACCTCAAGTTTTGAGCTAAAATTTTCAAATCTAAAACCCCAAAAATCCACAAAAACATTTTGCAAACACCGGTGAAGGGTTATTCCGGAAAACTTATCTAGGGTAAAAGCTAGATTGAATTTTCAAAAGATCAAATATTTTCATAAAGATCCAATTTCCTTAAGGATCTAAATTTTTATAGTCATGTGGGACTGTAAACCACAACGTTACTACCATTGTTCATACTATCGTATCAAAATCACTGATGTACAAAGTGTGAAGAATAAAGAAGTGATTCTAGTAAAGTTTATTTCAAGTTCTATATTGCTTGAGGACAAGCAATGCTCAAGTGTGGGAATATTTGATAATGCTAAAAACGAACATATATTTCATAGCATTATCCTTCCAGAAAGACAAACTTTTAGTTGCAATTGTTCTATTTCCAAGTAATATTCGTTTAAATAATAAAAGGTGAAGACAAAAGACAGATTAAATGATTTGAAGACGCAAACGACCAAAAAGCTAAAAAGTACAAAGTACAATCCAAGTGGTTCAATTTATTGATGAGAAACGTCTCAAAATTACAAAAGTACAAGCCGCAAAAAGCAAAGTACAAGATATTAAATCGTACGAAAGGACGTTCGAAAATCCCGAATCGAGACATGAACCAACTATCAACGTGTGACTCAACGGAGCTGAAATTACAAGTCAACTATGCACAAGAATATAATATAATATATATATATAATTATATAAAATTATATATTATTATATTATATATTATAATATTCAGCAGCCCACGTTTAACTCAATTTGGTGAGCTGGAATCCAAAGCTCCGCACTCGCGGAGCTATAAGGCACAAAAGTACCGCACTCGCGGAACTGTACAGTTCAAAGTGGGCCTATAAAAGGCCGCGCATTCTGCCAATTTTAACACACCTTTTTCTTTTCCTTTCTCTAATCACATACGTATATATATATATATATATATATATATATATATATATATATATATATATATATATATATATATATATATATATATATATATATTAAGTTAATAATAATAAGGTTATAGTGGCGAATATTTTAAGTTTGTAAGTTGAAATTCTGTCCGTGTAACACTACGCGATTAATACTCATTGTAAGTTATGTTCAACATTTTTAAATTAATGTCTCGTAGCTAAACTATTATTATGTTTATTTAAGCCGAAGTAATCATGATGTTGGACTAAATATTAAGACGGGGTTATTGGGCTTTGGATTATAATTGGGGTTTGGACAAAAGACCGACACTTGTGGAAATTGGACTATGGGCTATTAATGGGCTTTATATTTGTTTAACTGAATGATAGTTCGTTAATTTAAAATAGAAATTTACAATTTGACATATCTATAAATAACCACATACACTCGATCGAACTTAATTGTTCATTTGACCGGACACGGGGATGGATTAATAGTCAATGGACTCATTAAAACATGGGTTGATTACATACAAGGACACTTGGTGTAATTGTTAACAATGTAATAAAACCTTGGGTTACACGCAGTCGATAACCTGGTGTAATCATTAACAAAGTATTAAGACCTTGTTACAGTTTAAGTCCCCAATTAGTTGGAATATTTGACTTTGGGTATAAGGTAAGTTGACGAGGACACTCGCACTTTATATTTATGACCGATGGACTGTTATGGACAAAAACCAGATGGACATATCGAATATTCCAGGACAAATGATAATTAACCCATGGTAATAAATTAAAACCAACACGTCAAACATCATGATTACGGAAGTTTAAATAAGCATAATTCCTTTAATTTATATCTCATCGCACTTTTATTTATCGTCATTTTATTTATCGTACTTTTATTTTATTGCACTTTTAATTATCGCACTTTTATTTATCGTCATTTACTTTACGTTTTAAATTAAGTTATATTTATATTTAATATTTTACATTAGGTTTTAATTGTAACTTAAGACATAAAATCGACGAACCGGTCTCTAAACGGTAAAAACCCCTTTTATAATAATAATAATATTACTTATATATTATATATATATATATATATATATATATATATATATATATATATATTGATACAAATATAGTTTAAAATAAATATAGCGTTAAACTTAGCTGACTCCCTATGGAACGAACCGGACTTACTAAAAACTACACTACTCTACGATTAGGTACGCTGCCTATAAGTGTTGTAGCAAGGTTTATGTATATCTCATTCGATAAATAAATAAATAACTTGTGTAAAATTGTATCGTATTTAATAGTATTTAGTAGTAAAATATAATCTATTTCGTACTACACCTCGCACACACCACATCCATAACCTGAATGGGGGTTGTTAGGTCTAATAGATCTATCTTTAGGATTCGCGTCAATTAGGAACATAACTTCTCGTCTGCCTAATTCTTAGGTTACCAAGCTAAAAGGGGTGATATTCGATTTCGATAATCCAGCCATAGAATGTAATTTTTGAGTACTTGTGTCTATTTCATAAATCATTTATAAAAGCAGCACATGTATTCTCAGTCCTAAAAATATATATTGCAAAAGCAATTAAAAAGGGAGCAAATGAAACTCACAATATTGTATTTCGTAGTAAATAAGCATATGATGGCATTGAACAAGTGCAAGGTTGGCCTCGGATTCACGAACTTATATTAATTATATATATTTATATGTTGGTCAATAACTGTCTAATAATTTAGGTCAGGTCGTAGTGTATCGCAATCCTAATGCTCGAGACTAATATGCAAAGTCAACAAAAGTCATTTTGACCAAAATGATTTCCAAAATCTATACATGATTATTATATAGTTTAAATATAGTCATTTTATATATTTAAATATTTTTAATAGATTTTATTAGATTAAATAATAAAAGTCATTTATTAATAAAAATTTATACTAAAATATATATATGATAAAAAATATACTTTTATATATTTTAAATAATAAAATTTATAAAGTTCATTTATTATCATAAAAATATAATGAGCGGTATTATTAATGTAATTATATTACATGTAGTAAAATATCTTTGTATCACATATTTATAAAATAATATTGATAATAACAATAATAATTAAAAGTTGTATTATTTTGTAATAGTAATTATTATTATTCTACTAATAAAAATAACAATATTTATATTTACTAAAAATGATATTAATTATGATAAAATGATAATTTTTATTAATAATAATATTAAAATGATAATGATATTTTATAATAACAATGATATAATAATTTTTATAAAAATGATAGTTTTAATATTAATAATACTTTTCAATAATAATAATAGTGATAAAATAATGAAAATTATATTTTTTTATTTAAATCAATAACTTACAATATTTTTATTTCATCATGATACTTATACTCATTATTTCCTAATCGATTTGTTTAATAGCTTTTAGTACTCTTTTATATCGCATTCATAATAATGATAATAATAACAATCATAATAATTAGATGATACTAATATTAGTTTTAATGATGATGATATTAATAAGTATTATAATAATATTAATGATTTATAAAAAAATGATAATATTAATAAGAATTTCTAATGTTAATAACAATAATAATAGTAATGACAATAATAATTTTTAATAATAATACTTATATTAATAATAATAATAATAATAATAATAATAATAATAATAATAATAATAATAATAATAATAATAATAATAATAATAAATATAATAATAATAATAATAATAATAATAATAATAATAATAATAATAATAATAATAATAATAATAATAATAATAATAATAATAATAATAATAATAATAATTACTAGATAATAACGACGATAATAAAGACGATAGCAATAATAATCATTTTAACAATAATACTAAGATTCAGTTGACTATAACTTCTAATCCGTTCATCAAAATCACACCATTTCTAAATGAAAAGTTCTTAATTTTTCGCTAACTTTCCAACGACATGCATATCATGTACCTTATCTTAGTAGCATATGTATCTAATTTAGGATTCAACATAACCTATTTAACCACAAAATTAATCATACAGGCATGCATAATCCTATCTACTCGAGCACTAGTCAGGGATACACTAATAATATATAAAAGTTAAGTTATGAGTGCTCACATATCAAGATTGAGATTCAATATTGCAGGAAGGTACGTAGATGCGATGGAGATGATAAACACTAAGTTGGCCTCAAGAGCATACCCCAGAACATTACCCATCACCTCCATAGCTATAACCCATAATTTCCTTAGCCCTATTCTACTCGAAAACCAGTTTTGAAATTACTCGCTCATGACCTCGTCGTAGTATTTCATGTATAATACAATAATAATACTACTAATATTAATGCGATTAATAATAATAATAATAATAATAATAATAATAATAATAATAATAATAATAATAATAATAATAATAATAATAATAATAATAATAATAATAATAATAATAAATATATAAATATAGAGAGAGTACGAGATAGATGGATGATGAAAATGAAAAAAATGAATCAGACATCGAACGAAATTTAAGGACCTCACCTCACCAAACCCCCCATGCGATCGCATGGGGATGTGAAGGTTAGCTCATGCGATCGCATGAAGCTAGTCACAAGCACATATTCGATTTACAATGCTGCCGACACTTTTTATTAATATTAATATATATATTTAATTAATTTATATAATTATATATATTATATTATATTTATGAGTATAGATGACTTATAATTTTAGTTCCAATAACTTGTACGTTTACGCTCGACTTATGTCCCGGTTCCGGTTTGTCGAACGAAATTTCGTATGTTTAGAAAACTAGCATTTTATGTTTAATGACTCGTACCCTTAACAAAATATAGACTTAGAGTATTAGTAAAATATATCACTCAAGATGTATCTTAATCATTTGAGTGTTTTTGTCATTTGCTTCAATAAATCAACTTCTCAATACTTATCGAAGTATATTTAAAAACGTTTTATATCTACGTTAATATTATATTTTGTAATATATATATGTGTATATATATATATCATTATTTAAAATATAAACTTGTACACATTAAAATATTTATCTAATAATATAATGTTTAGTTTTTCAAAATTAATTATGTTTCAAAGTTCATTTTATATAATTTAAACTCATTTAAATAGTAAAAGTTATTATATCAAATAAGGTTTTTAATAATATGAAAACTAATTCCTTAATTTATCAAGGGACACAAGGCAATCAAGGTAAAGCACGCTTTTGAAAACTTAAACGGGAATCTCTATAACTTTTGACTAACTCTCGTTAAGTGACACATTGTTCTTATATGCAAATCACTTTACCATTTTCCGAATACCGTTAAAAAGAACAGATTTCTCAAATCAACGTGGACCTTACCCCAAAGACTTATAATAATATCATAATGTAACAGATAACTCAATCATTTGACATTATCTTCTAATTCCTTCGATAAATATATTGAAACAAATTCGTTTATGTAAAGTATTATTCATCTAATACTTTGTTAACGTTTTCAAGTTATAATATATATACATATACATATATAATCATATTCATTTATATAATGGTTCGTGAATCGTCGAAATTTGGTTGAGGTTAAATGAATGTATGGACATAGTTTAAGTTTCTTGAGATTTAACATTACAGACTTTGCTTATCGTGTCGGAAACATATAAAGATCAAGTTTAAATTTGTTCGGAAATTTTCGGGTTGTCACAGTACCTACCCGTTAAAGAAATTTCGTCCCAAAATTTGATTGGGATGGTCATGGCTGACAATAAATATGTCTTCATGACGCTTACGAGCTGAAAATTAGATTTTTACCATCATCGAGTAATATAGACAAAATAAATTTGATTTTATGAAGAGTACGAGGGAAGTTATCACCAAAGAGTGACATGAGTAAATGGAGGTTTGACTTAACCGGTGACTTAGTCACGGTTGATTTTCGGATTTCAAAGGATTTAGAGAAAATCTTCGTAATAAGATTTGGTTCTTCGATAATTAAAGAAATTAGGATCTTCTTTGGTTAAATGCGATGATCTGTTTCGATTTCTCTGTCTGCTATTTCACTATAAATCTACTCCCTTCGTTTCCTTATTTCCACAACTCACACCTTCTATTCTTTCTCCCTCAACTCATATTTTAAAGTATTCGTCAATATGCTTCATCCAGTGTTGATTCTCGATATACTCCTCACTTTCATATCTGTCGTTCTTCTTTTTCATCTACCACTGAAAGAATCTATTTACTTCTACTATACTCTTGGTTTTATAGTGTTTTTAGTCCTCCCGTGTCTTTATATTGCTATATGCATCGATATATACGGTTTATTTTTTTTGGGTTGTCGTTGGGCTTTATATTTTCCTTTATATTTCAAAGTCCCTGTTTCTGTCTTCTGTAATCATTGTCATTCACAGTTAATGCTCTCTCCTATTTGCTATGATTTATACTCCAATTTCTATTTCAGAGCTTCATTCTTTTGTTTTCTCTTTTTGCTATCAAGCACCGCAGGTAATGGTCTAGAATTTGTAGATATGAATTTCAGAATGAACATAGTTAATGTTCTAAGAAGAAAATTGTAATGGCACGATCTTAATTTGTTAAATTACCAGAATACCCAGAAAAAGACCGAATCACCAAGAATATTATTTCTTGATATGTTTAGAGGTTAGGTAGAATGTAAGAGTTGTGTACAGGGCACATGATGACGTTTTGGTCTGTGAATCATCACGTTCCATTAGAAACTCAGCATGACTTACTGTAATATAATCACGTTGATCAAGTGTCATTATATTATACTAACTCATGCTTCAGTTCCCAACACTACTTCTAAAACATTCATACTTTAAACTCGAAGGTTTCAGAATTTAGAAACTAAAATAGTTTCTTTTATGATATAACATAGATAGCGCGAAGAGGTAAATGATTTCGGATAGTAATAGTTATGAAGATATCTTCAGAAACATCGAAGATATTTATAATGAAAGATACGGTGATTTCTTAGAATATCTAAGATCAGAGGATGATGAAGAATATTGTACGCATGGGTTTTAGAGTAAGGAGTAAGGTATTCGTTAATGACTTCAGCAGATACTAAATCATTTGGATTCTTTGAAGGCAGGTTTAGTCTTTGTGATTTGTCCACAGCCTCCTTCATACTTTGTTCAATCCGTTTTCCAGTTCCACACTTTCTCTTTTTCTGAGCTTTTCCAACACACTATTCTTTATCATCAAACTTTTTATTGTTAAGGTCGTTTATAGTTTTTGCTGCTTCATCAGTATTTCGAGAACTATTCTACAGTTCGGGGTGTATTTCAGAAACTTCACATTCAAAGTATGTAAGTCCGTTATATGTACACATATAACTGTTGGCGTAGACATGATGCGAGATTTCAAAATACTGATTGTTAATTCCCGATGATTCGTATGGCAATTCTCGTTACAAGATACAGATGAATAATGATAGGGTTCTGATAAATATAATGATTTTTCGAAAAAATCAAAGATCAGTGGTGTAGTGACCCGAACTTTTCCATGATTATATATTAAATGAAAACTATATTTGCATGATTAAATGTTTTTCAACATGTTAAGTGATCAAACTTGTTAAGACTTGATTATTTGAAATGAGTTTCGTGTAGACAATTGACCACCTAAGTTGACCGGCGATTCACGAACGTTAAAACTTGTAAAAATTATATGATATATATATATATATATATATATATATATATATATATATATATATATATATATATATATATATATATATATATATATATATATATATATATATATATATATATATATATATATATATAGTTAACATGATATTATGATAAGAAGGTATCTCACTAGGTATATTAACAATGAGTTATATACATAAAAAGAGACTATTGAATTAAGAAACTCGAAGCGATATATATAACGATTATCGTTATGACAACGTATTACTAAGTACATCTGTATCATATTAAGATATTGTTACACTATATTTAACATGATAAAATTATAATTATTTATATCATTAAGTATGCTAACAATGAACTACATATGTAAAACAAGACTACTAACTTAAGGATTTCAAAACGAGACATATATGTAACGATTATCATTGTAACGACACTTTAATGTATATATATATATATATATATATATATATATATATATATATATATATATATATATATATATATATATCATATTAAGATATATTCATACATCATAATATCATGATAATATAATAATTTAACATCTCATTAGATATAATAAACAATGGGTTAACAATATTAAATGAGATCGTTAACTTAAAGGTTTCAAAACAACACTTACATGTAACGACTAACGATGACTTAACGACTCAGTTAAAATGTATATACATGTAGTATTTTAAGATGTATTCATACACTTTTGAAAAACTTGAAGACACATATCAAATTAATTCTATTTAACAAAATTCCTTGCAATTGCATTCTCATTCATTTTCATCAATAATCCTACTCGTATTCACCCGTATTTGTACTCGTACAATACCCAGCTCCTAGACGTATATATTATTGGTATAGACACATAATAATTTAGCTCTTAGCAGCCTTAGATAGTAAACAAACATGTGGAACCAACCTTTTGGCAACTAGCATGAATGATTACACTAAAAATCAAACTAATGGAGCCTATATGATTAAGCCTCATTCACGTTTTTCTCCACTCACTCATACACTTTCATTTTTCAATTTTATTTCAACCATTTGATCTATATCTAGTTCTATGATGATGTTCTAAGTGTTCTTCATCATATTCATCAAAATATACATCAATCTAGCTCATAAATCCTAACCTATATCAACTTATAAAACAACTACTCAAGAAAACTTCAAGAACACTTTCAAGTTTGCAAGTCTACTTCCAAGCTTTCTAATCCATTCCAAGTAATCATCTAAGATCAAGAAACCTTTGTTAATTACAGTAGGTTATCTTTCTTATTCAAGGTTATTCATATTCAAATTTTGATTCGATTTCTATAACTATAAACTATCTTAATTCGAGTGATAATCTTACTTGAACTTGTTTTCGAGCCATCCAAGATCCTTTAAAGCTAGATCATTTCTTATCACTTCCAGTAGGTTTACCTACTAAACTTGAGGTAGTAATTATGTTCATAACATCATTCGATTCATATATATAAAACTATCTTATTCAAAGATTTAAACTTGTAATCACAAGAACATAGTTTAGTTAATTCTAAACTTGTTCGCAAATAAAGTTAATCCTTCTAACTTGACTTTTAAAATCAACTAAAAACATGTTCTATATCTATATTATATGCTAACTTAATTATTTAAAACCTGGAAACACGAAAAACACCGTATAACCGAACATACGCCGTTGTAGTAACACTGCGGGCTGTTTTGGGTTTGATAATTAAAAACTATGATAAACTTTGATTTAAAAGTTGTTCTTCTGGAAAAATGATTTTTCTTATGAACATGAAACTATATCCAAAAATCATGGTTAAACTCAAAGTGGAAGTATGTTTTTCTAAATGGTCATCAAGATGTCGTTCTTTCGACGGAAATGACTACCTCTTTAGAATATGACTTGTAACTATATTTTCGACTATAAACTTATATTTTTTCTGTTTAGTTTCATAAATTTCAGTTCATTATGAAACCAAAGCAACTTGAATCACTCAAAACGGATTTAAAACGAAGAAATTATGGGTAAAACAAAATTGGATAAATTTGCTAGTTTTAGCTACGAAAATTTGGTAACAAATCTAGACTAAACATATCCTAACTAATTTATATTGTATTATACATTTTATGTAATCTTGGGATACCATAGACACGTATACAATGTTTTGACATATCTTATCGACCCATCTATATATATTATTTGGAACAACCATAGACACTCTATATGCACTAATGCTAGAGTTAGCTATACACGGTTGAGGTTGATTTCAAAATAATATATATACTTTGAGTTGTGATCTAGCCTGAGACTTGTATACACTGGGTCGTGCATTGATTCAAGATAATATATATTGATTTATTTCTTTACATCTAACTGTGGACAACTAGTTCTAGGTTACTAACGAGGACTGCTAACTTAACAAACTTAAATCATAAAACCGTAATAAAAAAATGTTGTGAATATATTTCAGTCATACTTTGATATATATGTACATATTTGTTATAGGTTCGTGAATCGACCCGTGGCCAAGTCTTATTTTTCCGACGAATAAAAAATATGTGAAAGTGAATTATAGTCCCATTTTTAATATCTACTATTTTTGGAATGAGAATACATACAGATTTGAAAATGATTTACAAAATAGACACAAGTAATTGAAACTACATTCTATGTTGAATTGTTATACCGGATATCGCCCTTGTTGAACTTGGTAACCTAAGAATTGGTATTTATTATAATTGCCACCAGTTGACGCGAATCCTAAAGATATATCTATGGGCTTTGACACGCCCCAGTCAGAGAATTTGAACTGCTTTAATACTTCGATATTATTTATGGGGATATTCAAGATGCATTTGTTTAATGTCGGTTACCAGGTGTTCAAACATATGAATGATTTTTATGCAGATTGCATGTTATTGAAAGATGAAATCTTGTAGTCTATTATTACAATTTGATATATAGATTTAAACCTATAACTCACCAACATTTTTTTTGACATTTAAAGCATGTTTATTTTCAGGTGATTATTAAGAGCTTCCGCTGTTGCATAATAAATTAAGGACAAGATTTGGAGTCCATGTTTGTATGATATTGTTTAAAAACTGCATTCGAAGACATATATTGTTGTGTATTATTATTGTAAACCATTATGTAATAATCGTGTGAAAACACTATATTTTATTTGAAAATCGTCGTAATATTTTAAATCTTTATCGATAAAATAAAGGTTATGGTTGTTTTAAAATCGAATGCAGTCTTTGAAAAACGTCTCATATAGAGGTCAAAACCTCGCAACGAAATCAATTAATATGGAACGTTTATAATCAATATGAACGGGACATTTCAGTTGGCATCCCAGCGTTGGTCTTAGAGAACCAGAAATTGCATTAGTGTGTCTTATTGAGTTTGTTAGGATGCATTAGTGAGTCTGGACTTCTACCGTGTTTTCTTTAAAAACGATTGCTTAACATTTTTGTTGGAAACTATATATTATTAACATGTAAATATTATGTGATATATTAATCTCTTAACGTGTTTGATATTGTGTGATAGATGTCTACCTCTAATACAAATTCCATCGACTCACCTAATAATAATGAAGAGTCGAATATATTTTGGGACGATTCACAAATTCTCGAGTAAGAACCAGAAGAGGAGGAACCGGAAAAGGAGGAACCGGAAGAAGAGGAACCGGAAGAAGATTAGGTTCTGGAGGAAGAAATATTAATAACTTCAGAAAAATGGTTAAATAAAAGAAAATCCTCAACCAATGGAGAAAAATTAATAATGGTCAATGGTGTTTCCGCCGAGGAAGCAAAATATTGGGAAGATTACCAATTTTTCGATGAATCTGATCCCGATGAGGATTCCGATGATGTTATAGAAATTACCTCGACACAATTTGAAAAAGCAAAAGAAAATAATAAGGAAAAGGGCATAAAAATAGAAAAACCCGAGTCCAATCCCGATGACCTCTATGTTAACATGAAATGTTCCGATGGAAAATACCGTCAACACCCTTATTTCTTAAATTTTAGCTATAACCAGGGAACATCTAAGCCACCGGGTCCTTCAAGATCATTTGTGAAAAGAACGGCTCATATTAGGGGAGCACCATATATCTCTAGGAAATTAGCGAAAAAAACCAAGTCCGAAGAAGAAGAAACAAGTGAGTCGGAATAAAGAGTTGTAATCATGCGGTGTAATATATGTAATATAAGTGTGCTTGTACTTTCTTGTTGTATGTATATATTGCTTGTATTATTTGATAATTATCTTTTACGAATCTAATACTCGTCTGTTTTACAGTATAAAAACACAATGGACGTTAATGATAGACAACCAAAAATTTTAGAAGACCTACCCGGGGACATGATTGATGAAATCTTGTCTAAAGTCGGTCAGAATTCGTCGGCACAATCATTTACGGCAAAATTAGTTTGTAGAACATTTGAAGAACGTTTCAGGCATGCCTTAGTTTATAAAAGGCTTTCATTTGAAAGATGGGGTATATCACATTGGGGACACCGTAAGTTACGCCGTGTTTTCTTTAAAGCGTTAAATGCGGGGAGCCCAAATGCAATTTTACGCTACGGGTTAAGAACCTATTTTGACTCCACATATCCTAACGTAGGACTTCGTGAGTTAGAAAGAGCTTCTAACATGAAACATAAAGAAGCAGGTTATGCTTACGCGTTAGTGATGTTCGCTTCTCACCAAAGTGAGAAAAAGAACATCGAATTACAACTTTTAAATAAAACCTTCCCACAAGTGACGGATTCAGTAGTTGTAGTGAGAAATAAGGTTTTTAGATTATTACCGGGTTGTTGGGCATTACGAAACCCTCGTCCCTTTGACGACGTTACAACATGCTGTCTTGTCAACGGCCACAACAGTTTTGTTCCACAAGACCAAGGATGGGAAGTAGTCTTAGTAAAACCAGAATGCATAACTTGTTTCTGGACTTATGAATTACGTGTCTTTATTGCTTTTGCTGAACGACTTGCGTATTAACTAGAATTGTCCTCACAATTGCCTTGTATCAAAGTTATTGTGTGCTATATTTCATGCTATATGTATAATAGCCTTATTGTAAGTTTGTAAGATATTGTATAAAAGTTTGAACGCGAAATATTATTGTAATCAGTTTTTCATATAGAATTGTAGCAGTTGAATTGTATATTAGCTACTAAGTATGAACTTAACGGGTAGGTACTACCCGAATTGAAAATTATAAAACGCTAATATGAAGAAAAAGCTTTTATAAATAAGTTCATATTATGCTACTAAATACTATTGACTACTCTTAATATTCTATATGATTAACTTAATTCTTTTGGCTATTTTTGAAGGAAATGGCACCGACTACTCGTCAGAACTTGAACAAGAGCGAGGAAGACTTCCGTGTTTTCCTTGCTGCGAACATAGCCGCAGTGCAGGCCGCAATGCAAAATAACAACAATAACTCTGGTTCTAGCAGTGGAACTAATTCCATGAGAAATCATGTAGGATGCTCCTACAAAGAATTCACTGCCTGCAAATCTTTGGAATTTGATGGAACCGAGGGTCCAATTGGATTAAAACGGTGGACTGAAAAGGTTGAATTGGTGTTTGCCATAAGTAAATGTACTGAAGAAGACAAAGTAAAGTACGCTACGCATACCTTCACAGGTACTGCGTTAACATGGTGGAACACCTATCACGAGCAGGTGGGACAAGATGCTACTTACGCATTATCGTGGTCAGCATTCAAGCACTTGATGAACGAGCAAAACCATCCCATAAACGAGGTCAATAAGCTCAAGGTAGAGCTTAGAGGGTTACAAACACAAGGATTTGATATTACCACGTACGAACGAAGATTCACAGAGTTGTGCCTATTGTGTCCGGGAGCGTTCGAAGATGAAGAAGAGAAGATTGACGCGTTTGTAAAAGGGTTACCAGAAAGGATTCAAGAAGATGTGAGTTCACACGAGCCCGCCTCCATACAAAAGGAAAGTTGAATGGCTCATAAACTCATAAATTAGATTGAGGGAAGAATTAAAGAGCAGGCGGCCGAAGAAGCCAACACGAAACAAGTCAAGAGGAAGTGTGAGGAAAACAGTGACAAGAGTCACCAACAAAACAACAGTAACTATCGCTTCAACAACCAACACAGCAATCACAACTACAATCGCCCCATTTTTCGCAAAAACAAACGCAACAACAACTATCCCAACAACAACAAAAACCACAATAACCATCCTAACAACAATAACAATCGCAACAACAACCAAATCAATAACAACAATGGCAACAACAATCAGAACAATAAATGTCTAAGGTGTGGAGGGTATCATCCAGATAAGTTCTGTGTAGTAGTGTGTACCAAGTGTAACAGAACCGAACATAGTGTGACGAAGTGTGATGTCTATGGACCAAAGGCATATAAAAATAACAGAACAAATAATTCCATTATTTGTTATGGATGCGGAAAGCCGGGCCATTTCAGCAAAGCATGCCCTAATAAAGGGAATAATAATGAGCAAGGCCGTGGACAAGTCTTCAACATTAATTCGATAGAAGCGCAGAAAGACCCGGAGCTTGTTACGGGTACGTTTCTTATTGACGATAAATCTGCTTATGTTTTATTTGATTCAGGTGAGGATAGAAGCTATATGAGTAGAGATTTTTGTGGCAAATTAAATTGTCCATTAATGCCTTTGGATAGTAAATTTTTACTCGAATTAGCAAACGGTAAACTAATTGCAGCAGATAAAGTATGTCGGGATAGAGAAATTAAATTGGTTAATGAAACATTTAAGATTGACTTAATACCAGTTGAGTTAGGGAGTTTTGACGTAATAATTGGCATGGACTGGTTGAAAAAGGTGAGAGCAGAGGTCGTTTGTTACAAAAATGCGATTCGCATTGTACGGGAAAAAGGAAAACCCTTAATGGTGTACGGATAAAAGAACAGCGCGAAGCGAAATCTTATTAGTAATTTGAAGGTGCAAAAGCTAATAAGAAAATGTTGCTATGCTGTTTCAACAAATGTTGAGAAAGTACAAACCGAAGAAAAGAACATCAATGATGTTCCCGTCGCAAAAGAATTTCCCGATGTATTTTCGAAAGAATTACCGGGACTACCTCCACACCGATCTATTGAATTTCAAATAGATCTTGTACCAGGAGCTGCACCAATAGCTCGTGCTTTATACAGACTCGCACCTAGCGAAATGAAGGAACTCCAAAGCCAATTACAAGAACTTTTAGAGCGTAGTTTCATTCGACCAAGCACATCATCATGGGGAGCTCCTGTTTTGTTTGTCAAAAAGAAGGATGGTACATTCAGGTTGTGTATCGACTACCGAGAGTTGAACAAGCTTACCGTCAAGAACCGTTATCCACTAGCGAGAATCGATGACTTATTTGATCGACTACAAGGCTCGTCGGTTTATTCGAAGATCGATTTACGTTCTGGATATCATCAAATGCGGGTGAAGGAGGATGATATTCCGAAAACAGCTTTTAGGACGCGTTACGGTCATTACGAGTTTATGGTTATGCCATTTAGTTTAACTAACGCACCAGCTGTGTTCATGGACCTTATGAACCGAGTGTGTGGATAATATCTTGACAAGTTTGTCATTGTTTTCATCGATGACATACTTATCTACTCAAAGAATGATCAAGAGTACAAAGAACATTTGAGAAAAGTGCTAGAGTTATTGAGGAAAGAAAAACTATATGGTAAGTTTTCAAAGTGTGCATTTTGGTTAGAAGAAGTTTAATTCCTCGGTCACATAATGAACAAACAAGGAATTCAGGTGGATCCGGCAAAGATTGAAACCGTTGAAAAATGGGAAACCCCAAAAACTCCGAAACACATACGCCAATTTTTAGGATTAGTTGGTTACTACAGAAGATTCATCCAAGATTTTTCCAAAATAATAAAACCCTTTACTGCATTAACGCATAAAGGGAAGAAATTTGAATGGAAGGATGAACAAGAAAAAGCGTTTCAATTGTTGAAGAAAAAGTTAACTACGGCACCTATATTGTCATTGCCTGAAGGAAATGATGATTTTTTGATATATTGTGACGCCTCAAAGCAAGGTCTCTGTTGTGTATTAATGCAATGAACGAAGGTAATTTCTTATGCGTATAGACAATTGAAGATTCACGAGCAGAATTACACGACACATGATTTGGAATTAGGCCCGATTGTTTTTGCATTAACGACTTGGAGGCACTACTTATATGGGGTCAAAAGTATTATATATACCGATCACAAAAGTCTCCAACACATATTTAATCAGAAACAACTGAACATGAGGCAGCGTAGGTGGATTGAGTTATTGAATGATTACGATTTCGAGATTCGTTACCATCCGGGGAAGGCGAATGTGGTAGTCGATGCTTTGAGTAGAAAGGGCAAAGAACCTGTATGGGTAAAAGCTATGAATATAATTATTCGCACTAACCTAACTACTCAAATAAAGGAGGCGCAACAGGGTGTTGTAAAAGAAGGGAATTTGAAGAATGAAATACCCAAAGGATCAGAGAAACACCTTAATATTCAAGAAGATGGAACCCGGTATAGAGCCGAAAGAATTTGGGTACTAAAGTTTGGAGATGTGAGAGAAATGGTACTTGGGGAAGCACATAAAACCTGATACTCAATACATCCCGGAGCGGGAAAGATGTACAAGGACCTCAAGAAACATTTTTTGTGGCCGGGTATGAAAGCCGATATTGCGAGATATGTAGGAGAATGTTTGATGTGTTCTAAGGTCAAAGCTGAACATCAGAAACCATCAGGTCTACTTCAACAACCTGAAATCCCGGAATGTAAATGGGAAAACATTACCATGGATTTCATTACTAAATTGCCAAGGACTGCAAGTGGTTATGATACTATTTGGGTAATAGTCGATCGTCTCACCAAATCAGCACATTTTCTGCCAATGAGAGAAGATGATAAAATGGAGAAGTTGGCGTGATTATACTTGAAAGAAGTTGTCTCCAGACATGGAATACCAGTCTCTATTATCTCTGATAGGGATGACAAATTTGTTTCAAGGTTTTGGAAGACATTACAACAAGCATTGGGAACTCGTCTAGACATGAGTACTGCCTATCATCCATAAACTGATGGGCAGAGTGAAAGTATGATACAGATGCTTGAAGACATGCTACGAGCATGTGTTATTGATTTTGGAAATAGTTGGGATCAACATCTTCCATTAGCAGAGTTTTCCTATAACAACAGTTACCACTCGAGTATTGAGATGGCGCCGTTTAAGGCACTTTATGGTAGAAAGTGCAGGTCTCCGATTTGTTGGAGTGAAGTGGGAGATAGACAGATTATGGGTCCAGAAATCATCCAAGAAACCACAGAGAAAATCATCCAAATTCAACAACGGTTGAAAACCGCCCAAAGTCGACAAAAGAGCTACGCAGACATTAAAAGAAAAGATATAGAATTTGAAATTGGAGAGATGGTCATGCTTAAGGTTTCACCTTAGAAAGGTGTTGTTCGATTTGGTAAATGGGGAAAACTAAATCCAAGGTACATTGGACCATTTAAGATAATAGATCGTGTCGGACCAGTAGCTTACCGACTTGACTTACCTCAACAACTCGCCAGGGTGCATAACACTTTTCATGTCTCGAATTTAAAGAAATTTTTTGCTAAAAAAGATCTCACCATTCCGTTAGACGAAATCCAAATCAATGAAAAACTTCAATTCATTGAAGAACCCGTCGAAATAATGGATCGTGAGGTTAAAAGACTTAAGCAAAATTAAATACCAATTGTTAAGGTTCGATGGAATGCTCGTAGAGGACCCGAATTCACCTAGGAACATGAATACCAAATAAAGAAGGAATACCCGCACTTATTTCCAGAAGATGCGTCAACACCTTCAAACACTTAAAATTTCGGAACGAAATTTATTTAACGGGTAGGTACTGTAGTGACCCGAACTTTTCCATGATTATATATTAAATGAAAACTATATTTGCATGATTAAATGTTTTTCAACATGCTAAGCAATCAAACTTATTAAGACTTGATTATTTGAAATGAGTTTCATGTAGACAATTGACCACCCAAGTTGACCGGCGATTCACGAACGTTAAAACTTGTAAAAATTATATGATGATATATATATATATATATATATATATATATATATGGATATATATATATAGTTAACATGATATTATGATAAGAAGGTATCTCACTAGGTATATTAACAATGAGTTATATACATAAAAAGAGACTATTGAATTAAGAAACTCGAAGCGATATATATAACGATTATCGTTATGACAACGTATTACTAAGTACATCTGTATCATATTAAGATATTGTTACACTATATTTAACATGATAAAATTATAATTATTTATATCATTAAGTATGCTAACAATGAACTACATATGTAAATCAAGACTACTAACTTAAGGATTTCAAAACGAGACATATATGTAACGATTATCATTGTAACGACACTTTAATGTATATATATCATATTAAGATATATTCATACATCATAATATCATGATAATATAATAATTTAACATCTCATTAGATATAATAAACAATGGGTTAACAATATTAAATGAGATCGTTAACTTAAAGGTTTCAAAACAACACTTACATGTAACGACTAACGATGACTTAACGACACAGTTAAAATGTATATACGTGTAGTATTTTAAGATTTATTCATACAATTTTGAAAGACTTCAATACACATACCAACCTTTTGGCAACTAGCATGAATGATTACACTAAAAATCAAACTAATGGAGCCTATATGATTAAGCCTCATTCACGTTTTTCTCCACTCACTCATACACTTTCATTTTTCAATTTTATTTCAACCATTTGATCTCTCTAGTTCTATGATAATGTTCTAAGTGTTCTTCATCATATTCATCAAAATCTACATCAATCTAGCTCATAAATCCTAACCTATATCAACTTATAAAACAACTACTCAAGAAAACTTCAAGAACACTTTCAAGTTTGCAAGTCTACTTCCAAGCTTTCTAATCCATTCCAAGTAATAATCTAAGATCAAGAAACCTTTGTTAATTACAGTAGGTTATCTTTCTTATTCAAGGTAATATTCATATTCAAACTTTGATTCGATTTCTATAAATATATACTATCTTAATTCGAGTGATAATCTTACTTGAACTTATTTTCGTGTCATTATTCTACTTCAAGAACTTTCAAGCCATCCAAGATCCTTTGAAGCTAGATCATTTCTTATAACTTCCAGTAGGTTTACCTACTAAACTTGAGGTAGTAATGATAATCATAACATCATTCGTTAAGTTAGATCATTTCTTATAACTTCCAGTAGGTTTACCTACTAAGCTAGATCCTTTGAAGCTAGATCATTTCTTATAACTTCCAGTAGGTTTACCTACTAAACTTGTTCACAAATAAAATTAATCCTTCTAACTTGACTTTTAAAATCAACTAAACACATGTTCTATATCTATATAATATGCTAACTTAATGAATTAAAACCTGGAAACACGAAAAACACCGTAAAACCAGACATACGCCGTTGTAGTAACACCGCGGGTTGTTTTGGGTTTGATAATTAAATACTATGATAAACTTTGATTTAAAAGTTTTTCTTCTGTAAAAATGATTTTTCTTATGAACATGAAACTATATCCAAAAATCATAGTTAAACTCAAAGTGGAAGTATGTTTTTCTAAATGGTCATCAAGATGTCGTTCTTTCGACGCAAATGACTACCTCTTTAAAAAATTACTTGTAACCTGTATTTTTGACTATAAACTTATACTTTTTCTGTTTAGTTTCATAAATTTCAGTTCGTTGTGAAACCATAGCAACTTGAATCACTCAAAATGGATTTAAAACGAAGAAATTATGGGTAAAACAAAATTGGATAAATTTGCTAGTTTTAGCTACGAAAATTTTGTAACAAATCTAGACTAAACAAATCCTGACTAATTTATATTATATAATCTTAGGATACCATAGACACGTATACAATGTTTTGACATATCATATCGACCCATCTATGTATATTATTTAGAACAACCATAGACACTCTATATGCAGTAATGCTGGAGTTAGCTATACAGGGTTGAGGTTGATTCTAAAATAATATATATACTTTGAGTTGTGATCTAGCCTAAGACTTGTATACACTGGGTCGTGGATTGACTCAAGATAATATATATTGATTTATTTCTGTACATCTAACTGTAGACAACTAGTTGTAGGTTACTAACGAGGACTGCTAACTTAACAAACTTAAATCATAAAAACGTAATAAAAAAATGTTGTGAATATATTTCAATCATACTTTGATATATATGTACATATTTGTTATAGTTTCGAGAATCGACCCGTGGCCATGTCTTATTTTCTCGACGAAGGAAAAATCTGTGAAAGTGAGTTATAGTCCCATTTTTAATATCTAATATTTTTGGGATGAGAATACATGCAGATTTGAAAATGATTTATAAAATAGACACAATTAATTGAAACTACATTCTATGTTGAATCGTTATACCGGATATCGCCCTTGTTGAACTTGGTAACCTAAGAATTGGTGTTTATTATAATTGCCACCAGTTGACTAGAATCCTAAAGATAGATCTATGGGTTTTGACACGCCCCAGTCAGAGAATTTGAACTGCTTTAGTACTTCGATATTATTTATGGGGATATTCTAGATGCATTTTGTTAATGTCGGTTACCAGGTGTTCAAACATATGAATGATTTTTATGCAGATTGCATCTTATTGAAAGATGAAATCTTGTGGTCTATTATTACAATTTGATATATAGATTTAAACCTATAACTCACAAACATTTTTGTTGACATTTAAAACATGTTTATTCTCAGGTGATTATTAAGAGCTTCCGCTGTTGCATAATAAATTAAGGACAAGATTTGGAGTCCATGTTTGTATGATATTGTTTAAAAACTGCATTCGAAGACATATATTGTTGTGTATTATTTATTGTAAACCATTATGTAATAATCGTGTGAAAACACTATATTTTATTTGATAATCGTCGTAATATTTTAAATCTTTATCGATAAAATAAAGGTTATGGTTGTTTTAAAATCGAATGCAGTCTTTGAAAAACGTCTCATATAGAGGTCAAAACCTCGCAATGAAATCAATTAATATGGAACGTTTATAATCAATATGAACGGGACATTTTAGGTGGAGTTGTTGGTAAGTTTATTGCTAATGTGGTGGAACATAAACGGTTCCCCGGTAACGATGGAGAAAGGGCAACGTATATATCGAGGTTATAATAAGATGTTTCAACTAAAAAGTCGAAGTTGACTTGCTGGAGCTGTGACAAAACTGGATACTTTGAAAAGGAATCGCAAAGTTATTTTTGCTAATAAATGCCAAAGAATCTGACGCGGATACATGTTTAAACTTTTACTTTGGTTTCAAGAGTTTTTCAGGTACAAAACTGCGGGTAACATGTGGTTGGATCATCATCTCGATTGTTCATTATTTGAAGTGTCTTCAGGAATTTCGAAGGGTTTGAACACAGATTGTAATCGTTAATATACATATAATGTTCTAGGATTTTGAATGATACAAATATTTTCTGGGTTCTATGAATAAAAATGATGTTTTAGCACGGTTTTAAAGTCAAAGTATAGCTTTGAAAGATGTAAGAATCTAAGAGTGATGTCTTCTGTTAAATCTTGACTTAGATTTTGATTCGTCAAAATCAGAATATGTAATCAATTTTTGATGAGAATGGTTGTTTTGATTTTTATAAAAGAATGTATATTGTTGTGAAAGTAGTGAGTATAGTTGGTGATTGCTGAATCGGATTCGAAGAATGTAACATATTAATTGTGAATTTATATATATATCTCTCGGGTATTACCTACCAGTTAAAAAAAATTTCACAGTTAATATTTTGTACAAAAATTTTATTACAGTCTTTATGAAAATATATAGGTGTATATGTTCTTCAGATGTAACATAGATTTAATGAGTTAATATTAAATTAAACTCATTTGATTTACGGTTGAAATTAGAATTGAATAATCCCTAAAACTTTAGAAATTACATAACTTTTACGAAGTATTTTTTCAATGAAATTGAAATTATGAATCAATACTTCGTTATTTATTGATGCATGATGCTGGTGTTCGTAGAATTCTTGTGAACTTCTCAGAGTACGAATGATGTTATCTGAAAAGTTTCGAGTACATCGATGATGAAAGTGTAAAATCAAACCTATATTTGAATAATACACTTGATTTATTATGAAATGGAATTCATTGAATTGAAACAGAGATCGTAGTTAACGATGGTTAAGTTGTTAAGGAAGGATGTACATCATAGCATATTAGTAATATGAATTTAACCGAGTAATATCTACCCTTATTTAATTCATACATAATAGCTTAGTACGAAAAGATTTATTTTGATCTCAAAATTCATATGTATATAAATAAAATATACATATAATTTCTTCAGAGGGAATGAGTTAATACTTCATAACTCATTGATACAATATAATTCGTTGTTGATTTGTAATAATGTCCACGGTGATTCTTGAACTGGCGAAGCTTGTGATATTATAGATGTTGTTGGTACTGACGATGCTGGTGATGTTGACAATACTGTTGATGCTGTTGGTAAAACGAGTCTAGCTTGTAAATCGTGCACCATTCTGGTCAAGGTTTCTACTCTACTGTATCTGTTCACTCATCTGATTTGTAATCAGAATCAGAATAATCTCTAAGATTTTTGGAGATTACATAATCGCCACAAAATCTTTCTTCAATGAAGTTATGAATCAATACCTCATCGTTTATTGTTGTTGGTATTCCTTAGTATCTACAAGGCATATGTCGTCGATGTTCGTGGGATAGTTTATGATGTCGAAGCATGGAATGTGGATGTTGTTGATGGTGGTAATGGTTCTGTTGATGTTGATGATGGTGGTACTGTTGATGTCGGTGTTGCTGCTGGTGCTTGTAACCTTTGCACCATATTCTACAAAGCCACTACTCGAGCGCGAAGCTCGTTGGTTTCGTCTACTATACCGGGATGATTGGCGGTTCGGACGAGCGGATGAATAAGATCTAGAATCTGGGATAGTATATAATCATGACTGGATACTCTGGAAATGAGAGAAAAAATGGTGTCTCGAACAGGTTCGCCGGTAAGTGCTTCAGGTTCTTCGCCAAGAGGGCAATGTGGTGGATGGAAAGGATCGCCTTCTTCTTGTCTCCAATGATTAAGGAGGCTACGAACCCATCCCCAATTCATCCAGAATAGATGATGGCTGATTGGTTGGTCCATTCCGGTCACACTTCTTTCGGAGCTTGAGTGAAACTCCATATCAGAATTCGAGGGACTTGAACTAGTGGAGAGTTCCATTTCGTATGATTGAATAAAAGATTTTTCGATATGAAATGATTCCTGGCTATCGGATGGTATTCTACTTACATGGAATACCTATATATATAGAATAAAAGATTTTGTAGATTACGGAGGAATTTACAGAATATGTCAGACAAAGTTTATTGTAACAGATACGCTAAGATATGAATTAGCAGATACGCTAAGATATGAATTTTGTCTATATACTATTCATGCAATCAATGCAATAAGATGTGTCTAGACTTAAGAATGATAAGCAGGTAATTTCCGATAAGAAATGATAAGCAAAAACTTTTGACATGCAACTAAGGTCAAAGTCCAGACTCACTAATGCATCCTAACAACTATCAGGTAGACACACTAATGCAGACCTGGTTCGCTAAGACCACCGCTCTGATACCACATTTAAAGACCCGTCCTAATCTATAAGAACGAATACAATAACATATGATTACATTGCGAGGTATTTGACCTCTATATGATACATTTTACAAACATTGCATTCATTTTAAAAGACAAACTTTCATTACACCGAAAGTTGACAGACATGCATACCATTACATAATATCCAACTATAAATGATCTAATCTGTCATTTACTTAATCATAATCTTTACTGAACTCAACGACTTGAATGCAACGTCTTTTGAAATATGCCATGAATGACTTCAAGTAATATCTTTAAATTGAGCAAATGCACAGCGAAAGATTTCATTCAATCCTGAGAATAAACATGCTTTAAAGTGTCAACCAAAAGGTTGGTGAGTTCATTAGTTTATCATAATCGATCATTTCCATAATTTTTATAGACCACAAGATTTTCATATTTATAAACAGAACCTCTCTTCTGCATAAAGATAAAATCATTCATATGAATTGAACATCTGGTAACCGACATTAACTTTAATGCATAGAATATCCCCAAACAGAACCTCTCGTCTGTATAATAATAATCTCGAAGTACTAAAGCCATCCATAACCTGAATAGGGGTTGTTAGGCCCAATAGATCTATCTTTTGGATTCGCGTCGATTAGGAACAGAACCTCTCGTCTGCCTAATTCTTAGGTTACCAAGCTAAAAGGGGTGATATTCGATTTCGATAATCCAACCATAGAATGTAATTTTCGAGTACTTGTGTCTATTTCGTAAAACATTTATAAAAGCAGCGCATGTATTCTCAGTTCCAAAAATATATATTGCAAAAGTAATTAAAAAGGGAGCAAATGAAACTCACAATATTGTATTTCGTAGTGAATAAGCATATGATGGCATTGAACAAGTGCAAGGTTGGTCTCGGATTCATGAACCTATATTAATTATATATATTTATATGTTGGTCAATAACTGTCTAAAAATTTAGGTCAGGTCGTAGTGTATCGCAATCCTAATGCTCGAGACTAATATGCAAAAGTCAACAAAAGTCATTTTGACCAAAATGATTTTCAAAATCTATACATGATTATTATATAGTTTAAATATAGTCGTTTTATATATTTAAATATTTTTAGTAGATTTTATTAGAGTAAATAATAAAAGTCATTTATTAATAAAAATTTATACTAAAATATATATATATGATAAAAAAATATACTTTTATATATTTTAAATAATAAAATTTATAAAGTTCATTTATTATCATAAAAATATAATGATAGGTATTATTAATGTAATTATATTACATGTAGTAAAATATCTTTGTATCACATATTTATAAAATAATATTGATAATAACAATAATAATTAAAAGTTGTATTATTTTGTAATAATAATTATTATTATTCTACTAATAAAAATAATAATATTTATATTTACCAAAAAATGATATTAATTATGATAAAATGATAATTTTTATTAATAATAATATTAAAATGATAATGATATTTTATAATAACAATGATATAATAATTTTTGTAAAAATGATAGTTTTAATATTAATAATACTTTTCAATAATAATAATAGTGATAAAATAATGAAAATGATATTTTTTTTATTTAAATCAATAACTTACAATATTTTTATTTCATCATGATACTTATACTCATTATTTCCTAATCGATTTGTTTAATAGCTTTTAGTACTCTTTTATATCGCATTCATAATAATGATAATAACAACAATCATAATAATTAGATGATACTAATATTAGTTTTAATGATGATGATATTAATAAGTATTATAATAATATTAATGATTTATAAAAAAATGATAATATTAATAATAATTTCTAATGTTAATAAAAATAATAATAGTAATGACAATAATAATTTTTAATAATTATACTTATATTAATAATGATAATAATAATAATAATAATAATAATAATAATAATAATAATAATAATAATAATAATAATAATAATAATAATAATAATAATAATAATAATAATAATAATAATAATTAATAATTACTAGATAATAACGACAATAATAACGACGATAGAAATAATAATCATTTTAACAATAATACTAAGATTAAGTTGACTATAACTTCTAATCCGTTCATCAAAATCACACGAGTTCTAAATGAAAAGTTCTTAATTTTTCGCTAGCTTTCCAATGACATGCATATCATGTACCTTATCTTAGTAGCATATATATCTAATTCAGGATTCAACATAACCTATTTAATGACAAAATTAATCATACAGGCATGCATAATCCTATCTACTCGAGCACTAGTCAGGGATACACTAATAATATATAAAAGTTAAGTTATGAGTGCTCACGTATCAATATTGAGATTCAATATTGTAGGAAGGTACGTAGACTCGACGGAGATGATAAACACTAAGTTGGCCTCACGAGCATACCCCTGAACATTACCCATCACCTCCATAGCTATAACCCATAATTTCCTTAGCCCTATCCTACTCGAAAACCAGTTTTGAAATTACTCGCTCATGACCTCGTCGTAGTATTTTATGTATAATACAATAATAATACTACTAATATTAATGCGATTAATAATAGTATTAGTCTTAATAATAATAATAATCATAATAATAATAATCATAATAATAATAATAATAATAATAATAATAATAATAATTATAATAATAATAATAATAATAAATATATAAATATAGAGAGAGTACGAGATAGATGGATGATGAAAATGAAAAAAAATGAATCAGACATCGAACGAAATTTAAGGACCTCACCTCACCAAACCCCCCATGCGATCGCATGGGGATGTGAGGGTTAGCTCATGCGATCGCATGAAGCTACTGATAGGCACATATTCGATTTACAATACTGCCGACACTTTTTATTAATATTTAATATATATATTTAATTAATTTATATAATTATATATATATTATAGTATATTTATGAGTATAGATGACTTGTAATTTTAGTTCCAATAACTTGTACGTTTACGCTCAACTTATGTCACGGTTCTGGTTTGTCGAACGAAGTTTCGTATCTTTAGAAAACTAGCATTTTATGTTTAATGACTCGTACCCTTAACAAAATATAGACTTAGAGTATTAGTAAAATATATCACTCAAGATGTATCTTAATCATTTGAGTGTTTTGGTCATTTGCTTCAATAAATCAACTTCTCATTACTTATCGAAGTATATTTAAAAACGTTTTATATCTACGTTAATATTATATTTTGTAAAATATATATATGTGTATGTATATATCATTATTTAAAATATAAACTTGTACACATTAAAATATTTATCTAATAATATAATGTTTAGTTTTTCAAAACTAATTATGTTTCAAAGTTCGTTTTATATAATTTAAACTCGTTTAAATAGTAAAAGTTATTATATCAAATAAGGTTTTTAATAATATGAAAACTAATTCCTTAATTTTATCAAGGGACACGAGGCAATCAAGGTAAAGCACGCTTTTGAAAACTTAAACGGGAATTGATAATGCTAAAAAGGAACATATATTTAGTATCAATATCCTTCCAATATGTAAAGCTTTTAGTTACTATTGTTCTATTTTTATGTAATATTCGTTTAAATAAATAAGTGCGAATACAAAAGAAGAAAAAGACGATTTAAAGACGCAAATGACAAAAAAGCTCAAATGTACAAGATATAATTCAAGTGGTTCAATTTAATGATGAGAAACATCCCAAAATTACAAAATACAAATCGTAAAACGCAAAGTACAAGATATTAAATAGTACACAAGGACGTTCAAAAATCCGGAACCGAGACATGAACCAACTATCAACGCACGACGCAAGGACCTAAAATTACGAGTCAACTATGCACAAGAATATAATATAATATATATAAAAGTATATATATTATATTATATATTATTAAATAAAATGTCGGCAAATAAGAAACTAAAAGTATGTGAGCTATCCCAGGCGGCCATGCGATCGCATGGCCAGAAAGCACAAAACTCATGCACTCGCATGAGTTACTGTAGCAGGCCAAATTCTATAAAAAGTCAGTTTTTTTGGACGAGTTATGTACATATAATTCAATCTCTCTTACTCTCAAATATATATATTTATATTTATAATTTTAATTTTAATTTTAAGTTAATAATAATAAGGTTATTTTAAGAATGTTTTACGGGTTTTAAGTCGAAATTCTGTCCGTGCAACGCTACGCGATTAATCACCACTGTAAGCTATGTTCTTCCTTTTTAAATTAATGTCTCGTAACTAAGTTATTATTATGCTTATTTAAGCCAAAGTAATCGTAATGTTGGACTAAAAATTAAGATTGGGTTATTAGATTTTGTACCATAATTAAGGTTTGGACAGAAGACCGACACTTTTGGACATTAGACTATTGACTATTAATAGATATTGGGTATTGTCTAATCGAATGACAACTCATTAGAACCTGTCGAACCTATCTTCAAATTAGTTAATCTAATAATTATTAAAATAATAATGTATGTTCTATTTAGTGACGTTTATACGACATCTTTTACGATCATTTAATTAATTATTCGGATTGGGTAATTGATTATTCATTCTGATCAAGTGGGTAAATTAATATTCATATCTCATTAAAACAGGGGTGGATTACATACAAGGATAATTAGTGTAATTGTTAACAAAGTATTAAAACCTTGGATTACACGTAGTCGATAACCTGGTGTAATCATGAAACAAAGTATTAAAACCTTATTACAGTTTGAATCCCTAATTAGTTGGAATATTTGACTTCGGGAATAAGGTTAATTTGACGAGCATTTTATAATTATGACTGATGGACTATTATGGACAAAAACCGGATAGGTATCAAATAAACCAATACAAAGGACAATTAACCCGGGTAACAATTAATTAAAATCAAAACGTCAAACATCATGATTACGAAAGTTTAAATAAGCATAATACTTTTATTTCATATTTCATCATACCTTTATTTACTGTCATTTTAATTACTGCAATTTACTTTATCGCAATTTAAATTCTGTCATTTATATTATTGTCATTTATCTTTACGCTTTATTTAAAATCGACAAACCGGTCATTAAATGGTAAAACCTCCCTTTTATAATAATAATAATACTACTATATTACTAATATATATATATATATATATATATATATATATATATATATATATATATATATATATATATATATATATATATATATTTATATATATATATATATATATATATATATATATATATATATATATATATACAAATATAGTTTAAAATATATATAGCGTTAAACTTAGCTAGCTCCCTGTGGAATGAACCGGACTTACTAAAAACTACACTAATGTACGATTAGGTACACTGCCTATAGTGTTGTAGCAAGGTTTAGGTATATCCCATCTATATAAATAAATAAAACTTGTATCATATTACGTCGTATTTCATATTAAAAATAATTGTATTTTAGTACGCCTCCGCTAGCACATCAAGTTTTTGGCGCCGCTGCCGGGGAACTCAACAACGCCGAAAGCGAAACGCTATAAAGAAAATTATTAAGTTTTTAAGCCATTTTTGTAAAAATATATTTATATAAGTTTTAAATATAAAAACATAAAAAAAGAAAAGAAAAAAAAAAAAAATATATATATATATATATATATATATATATATATATATATATATATATATATATATATATATATATATATATATATATATATATATATATATATATATATATATATTACTATATTTTTACGTTTTAAAATTAAAAAGTTTGTATTTTTTTAGTTACAAAAACTAATAGGTAATTTTTTTTAAAATATAAGTTTTTATAAATATTTTATAAGTTAAAAAAATATATGGGCCGAATACTGTAGCAGCCCAAACATTTGGCCTGGTATCCACTGCCATGCGACCGCAAGGAAAAACAACTAACACCTCATGCGACCGCATGAGGTGACTTGACAGGCCTGAAACATTTGACTGTCGATTAGGGTTAAGTTTAATAATAATTATAATTAATTAAATATAGATTAGGGTTTTATATTTAATAATAATTTGTTTTAGTTTTATTAATTAATTTGTATTTTAAGTTTTAATTAGTTTTAAACTTAATACTTTTATAAAATAATAATATAAAAATTATATTTTTATAAAAATTATATTTTTATAACTTTAAGTTTTATTTTTATATTTTGTATCTTTTTATTAATTTAATTGTAATATTTGTATTTTTATCGTTCGTAATTAGTTTTAAATTTAGTGTTTGCCGTAGCTATTTTATAGCTTTTAATTTTTAGGCTTTGCCGTAAAATCCCTTAAGTGCTTTTTCTTTAGAATAAGATTTAGGTGCTTTAGAATTTTGCGACACCGTTTTAAGATTTTAGTACTTTTTAAGATATTGCCGTTTTGGATATAGAATTCATTTTAAGCTTTAATACCTTTAGACGTAAGTTTTAATATTTATTCTTCGACTGTTTGTTTTTTGACGCTTATTTTTCGACCTTTTATTTTTCGACGTTTTTCGACGCACTCTTTTTCTTTCTTATTTCTCGACATTCTAGTTTTTAGGACATAGAATTTTCTTTATTTTCTTTAAACTTCGACGAAAAAAATTATTTTAAGCGGTTAAATTGATAGACATTCTAAATTTTCTAGTTCGTAGTAATAGTTGGATTTGTTAGTGGCGAGTTGTGGGCTTCCAATTTAAAGGGTCCTGGCTACCTGCTGCATCTATTGGCTATTCGAAACGTGGGCAAAATCAGAAAAGTCTATTAATTTGATAACTTATATAATTTTTATCTTTTATAACTAATAGGATATTCTGTGAATGCATCGAGCAAAACGTTCACCACCTTTCATACGTTCACCACCTGTAACTCGATCAAGACATCTAGCCAATATTATCGCCGTTGATTTTTCTTTAGAATCATCATCTAGTCAAACAAATACTCCAACTCAAAATCCTGATAATCCATTTTTTGAACCCGACATCAAAATTGAAAACCCGGAGGATATTCAAGGACAATTCCAAGATCCAGAATCACTGATCATTCCTCCTGAACCACAAACCGTTAAATCAGAATCCTCTAGTGATTCATATTCAACAATTTCAATTATGGAAGTAACGGAACCTCTAAGTATGGAAGATCGAATGAGAGCCACACGCACGGGCCAAGGTCACGCCATTATTAAGCCAGACATTAATGCGCCAGATTATGAAATCAAAGGACAAATCCTACACATGGTAACTAATCAATGCCAATATAGTGGTATGCCAAAAGAATATCCAAATGAACATCTTCGAACCTTTAATAGGATCTGTACTGTATTCAAAATCAAAGAAGTTGAGGATGAACAGATCTATCTCATGTTATTTCCCTGGACTTTAAAGGGAGAAGCCAAAGATTGGTTAGAATCGTTACCTGAAGGGGCGATTGACACATGGGATGTTTTAGTTGAAAAATTTCTTAAACAATTCTTTCCGGCATCTAAAGATGTGAGACTTCAAGGAGAAATTGTTACATTCACGCAAAAGCCAAATGAAACTCTATATGAGGCGTGGACAAGATTCGGAAAATTGTTAAGAGGATGTCCTCAACATGGTTTAGATACTTAACAAATAGTACACATATTCTACCAAGGATGCGACATTGCTACACAAAAAGACATCGACATAATAGCTGGTGGTTCCATTATAAAGAAAACTGCAACTGAAGCTCACAAAATCATTGATAACATAGCCTCCCACTCACATGAGTGGCACCAAGAAAAAGATATCTTTTGTTCATCTAAAGCGGCTAGAGCCGATTCTAGCCATGACTTTGATTCCGTTTTCGCAAAAATAGATGCTTTCGAGAGATGAATGGAAAAGATGACTAAAGTTATTCACATAATACGAATCAGTTGTGAGCAATGCGGTAGACCACACTTAACGAAAGATTGTCACATCGAGCAAACGATGGAACAATGTGAGAATGTTTCCTACATGAACCAAAGGCCGGGAAATAATTATCAGAATAATTATCAACCGCCAAGGCCAAACTTTAATCGAAATCAAAACATTCTTTACAATCCAAATGGACCCAACAATAACTCGTACAACCAACAAGGTCTGAATAACCAACCAACTCAAAATAACACTTTCAATCAACAAAGACCTAGCTTGTATAAACCACCACAATAAACCGAAGAGAAAAAATCAAATCTAGAAGAAACGATGGCAAAGCTAATGGAATCTCAAACACAATTTATTACATCTCAAACCCAAATAAATGAGAGGTTTGATCAATCATTAAAAACTCAACAAGCTTCCATTTTGAATCTAGAAAAACACGTAGGTACTCTTGCTAGCATGATGAGTGAGAGGGAACAAGGAAAGCTGCCGAGTAATACTGAAGTAAATCCTCGGAATGAGAATGTTAATATGGTATCAATAAATTCTGAAAAACCATCACCAGAAGATGGGAAGATTTTAGATGTGAGTAACAATGAAGAAGTTACAACACCACCACCAACCGAGTATGTAAAGCAAGTGGTGGCACCATACAGACCACCCATCCTGTAGTGACCCGAACTTTTCCATGTTTATATATATTAAATGAAATTCTTATTTACATGATTAAGTGTTTCCAATATGTTAAGCAATCAAACTTATTAAGACTTGATTAATTTAAATAGGTTTCATATAGAAAATTGACCACCCAAGTTGACCGGTGATTCACGAACGTTAAAACTTGTAAAAACTATATTATGACATATATATGATTATATATATAGTTAACATGATATTATGATAAGTAAGTATCTCATTAGGTATTTTAACAATGTGTTATATACATAAAATTGAGTTTATTGAATTAAGAAACTCGAAACGATATATATAACGATTATCAGTATAACAACGTCTTACTAAATACATACGAATCATATTAAGATATTGATACACTATGTTTAATAATGATAAATGATAAGTAAATATATCATTAAGTATATTAACAATGAACTACATATGTAAAACAAGACTACTAACTTAATGATTTCGAAACGAGGCATATATGTAACGATTATCGTTGTAACGACATTTAATTGTATATATATATATATATATATATATATATCATATTAAGATATATTAATATATCATAATATCATGATAATGTAATAATTTAACATCTCTTTAGATATAATAAACAATGGGTTAGCAACATTTAACAAGATCGTTAACCTAAAGGTTTCAAAACAACATTTACATGTAACGACTAACGATGACTTAACGATTGAGTTAAAATGTATATACATGTAGTGTTTTAATATGTATTCATACACTTTTGAAAGACTTAAAGACACTTATCAAAATACTTCTACTTAACAAAAATGCTTACAATTACATCCTCGTTCAGTTTCATCAACAATTCTACTCGTATGCACCTGTATTCGTACTCGTACAATACACAGCTTTTAGATGTGTATACTATTGGCATATACACTCCAATGATCAGCTCTTAGCAGCCCACGTGAGTCACCTAACACATGTGGGAACCATAATTTGGCAACTAGCATTAAATATCTCATAAAATTACAAATATATTAGTAATCATTCATGACTTATTTACATGTAAACAAAATTACACATCCTTTATATCTAATCCATATACCAACGACCAAAAACACCTACAAACACTTTAATACTTCAATTTTCTTCATCTAATTGATCTCTCTCAAGTTCTATCTTCAAGTTCTAAGTGTTCTTCATAAATTCTATAAGTTCTAGTTTCATAAAATCAAGAATACTTCCAAGTTTGCTAGCTTACTTCCAATCTTGTAAAGTGATCATCCAACCTCAAGAAATCTTTCTTATTTACAGTAAGATATCTTTCTAATACAAGGTAATACTCATATTCAAACTTTGATTAAATTTCTATAACTATAATAATCTTATTTCTAGTGGAAATCTTACTTGAACTTGTTTTCGTGTCATGATTCTGCTTCAAGAACTTTCAAGCCATCCAATGATCCTTTGAAGCTAGATCTATTTTTCACATTTCCAGTAAGTTTATCCATAAAACTTGAGATAGTAATGATATTCATAACATCATTCGATTCATATTTATAAAACTACCTTATTCGAAGGTTTAAACTTGAAATCCTTAGAACATAGTTTAGTTAATTCTAAACTTGTTCGCAAACAAAAGTTAATCCTTCTAACTTGACTTTTAAAATCAACTGGACACATGTTCTATATCTATATGATATGCTAACTTAATGATTTAAAACATGAAAACACGAAAAACACCGTAAAACTGGATATACGCCGTCGTAGTAACACCGCGGGCTGTTTTGGGTTAGTTAATTAAAAACTATGATAAACTTCGATTTAAAAGTTGTTCTTATGAGAAAATGATTTTTCTTATGAACATGAAACTATATCCAAAAATCATGATTAAACTCAAAGTGGAAGTATGTTTTCCAAAATGGTCATCTAGACGTCGTTCTTTCGACTGAAATGACTACCTTTACAAAAACGACTTGTAACCTGTATTTTTGACCATAAACTTATACTTTTTCTGTATAGATTCATAAACTTAAGTTCAATATGAAACCATAGCAATTGGATTCACTCAAAACGGATTTAAAACAAAGAAGTTATGGGTAAAACAAGATTGGATATTTTTATTTGTTGTAGCTACGTGAAAATTGGTAACAAATCTATATTAATCATATCCTAGCTAACTTATATTGTATAATACATATATTCTAATATATTATGTAATCTTGGGATACCATATACACGTATGCAAATGTTTTGACATATCATATCGACCCATCTATATATATTATTTGGAACAACCATAGACACTCTATATGCAGTAATGTTGGAGTTAGCTATACAGGGTTGAGGTTGATTCCAAAAATATATATATACTTTGAGTTGTGATCTAGCCTGAGACGTGTATACACTGGGTCATGGATTGGGTGAAGATAATATATATCAATTTATTTCTATACATCTAACTATGGACAACTAGTTGTAGGTTACTAATGAGGACAGCTGACTTAATAAACTTAAAACATTAAAATGTATTAGAAATGTTGCAAATATATTTTGAACATACTTTGATATATATGTACATATTTGTTATAGGTTCGTGAATCGACCAGTGGCCAAGTCTTACTTCCCGATGAAGTAAAAATCTATGAAAGTGAGTTATAGTCCCACTTTTAAAATCTTATATTTTTGGGATGAGAATACATGCAGCTCTATAAATGTTTTACAAAATAGACACAAGTACATGAAACTACTTTTTATGGTTGAACGATCGAAGCCGAATATGCCCCTTTTACTTGGTAACCTAAGAATTAGTAAACCAGTCTACTAATTGACGTGAATCCTAAAGATAGATCTATTGGGCCCAATAAACCCCATCCATTGTAGCGGATGCTTTAGTACTTCGAGTTTTTATATCATGTCCGATGGATGTTCCGGAATGATGGGGATATTCTTATATGCATCTTGTTAATGGCGGTTAACAGGTGTTCACCGTATGAATGATTTTTATCTCTATGTATGGGATGTATTTAAATATAAAATCTTGTGATCTATTATTATGATTTGATAATATATAGGTTAAACCTATAACTCACCAACATTTTTATTGACATTTTAAGCATGTTTATTCTCAGGTGATTATTAAGAGCTTCCGCTGTTGCATACTAAAATAAGGACAAGATTTGGAGTCCATGCTTGTATGATATTATGTAAAACTGCATTCAAGAAACTTATTTTTGATGTAACATATTAATATTGTAAACGAATATGTATTGGTAGTGTGTAAGTGTGATATTTTTTAAATTATCATTTCTGATAATCTAGGTGGTGTCCTTTTAACCTTGTCGATAAAATAAAGGTTATGGTTTGTTTTTAAAAACGAATGCAGTCTTTGAAAAACGTCTCATAGAGAGGTTAAAACCTCGCAATGAAATCAATTAATATGGAACGTTTATAATTAATATGAATGGGACATTTTAGTTGGTCTTAGAGAACCAGAAATTTGCATTAGTGTGTCTTATCGAGTTTGTTAGGATACATTAGTGAGTCTGGACTTCGACCGTGTTTTCTTTAAAAACGATTGTTTAACACTTTTATTGGAAACTATATATTATTAACATGTAAATATTATGTGATATATTAACCTCTTAATGTGTTTAATATTGTGTGATAGATGTCTACCACTAGTACAAATCCCATCGATTCACCTAATAATAATGAAGAGTCGAATATATTTTGGGAAGATTTACAAATTCCAGAAGAGGAACCGGAAGAAGAGGAACCGGAAGAGGAGGAACCGGAAGAAGAAGATGTTCCAGAGGAAGAAATATTGATACCTATAGTAAATCGATTAAATAAAAGAAAATACTCAACCAACGGACGAAAGTTAATAATGGTCATTGGTGTTTCCGCCGAGGAAGCAAAATATTGGGCAGATTATCAATTTTCCAATGAATCGGATCCCGATGAGGATTCTGATGATGTTATAGAAATTACCTCGACCCAATTTGATAAAGCGAAAGAAAATAATAATGGAAAAGGTATAAAAATAGATAAACCCGATTCCAACCCCGATGAACTTTATATGTATCGGCAACATCCGTATTTCCTAAAATGCAACAATGACTCGGGAACTTATAAACCACCAGCTTTTTCTAAACCATTGTGAAAAATGACGGCTCGTATTAGAGGAACATCATATATTCCTAGAAAATTAGGAAAACTAACCAAGTCCGAAGAAGAAGAAACCAGTGATTCAGATTAGAGGGTTGTAATCATGTTGTGTATTATATGTATTGTAGTGTGCTTGTACTTTTATGTTCTATGTAAAAATTGCTTGTATTGTTTGTTAATTATCTTTTACGAATCTAATCCTTGTCTATTTTACATTATAAAAACACAAAATGGACGTTAAGGATTGACAATAAAAAAATTTAGAAGACCTACCAGGAAATATGATTGATGAAATCTTGTCTAGAGTCGGGCAGAATTCATCAACACAATTAGTTACGGCAAAATTAGTTTGTCAAATGTTTGAAAGACATTCCAGGCATGCCTTAGTATATAAAAGGCTTTCCTTTGATAGGTGGGGTATATCACATTGGGGAGACGTAAGTTACGCTGTGTTTTCTTTAAAGCGTTAAATGCGGGGAACCCAAATGCAATTTTACGCTACGGGTTAAGAACCTATTTTGACTCAACATATCCCAACATAGGATTTCGTGAGTTAGAAAGAGCTTCTAACATGCAACATAAAGAAGCATGTTATGCTTACGGGTTAATAATGTTCGCTTCTCATCAAATTGAGAAAAAGAACATTGGGTTGCAACTTTTAAATAAAACATTCTCACAAGTGACGGACTCGGTAGTTGAGATGAGAAACAAGTTTTTTAGATTGTTACGGGGCTGTTGGTGTGAATACCCGTCCTAATCCATCCGGACGAAGTCCATATCAATTATAAATGATTCACAACAGTTGATTACATCGCGAGGTACTTGACCTCTATATGATACATTTTACAAACATTGCATTCGTTTTTGAAAAGACAATCTTTCTTTACATCGAAAGTTGACAACATGCATACCATTTCATAATATATATATATATATATATATATATATATATATATATATATATATATATATATATATATATATATATATATATATATATATAACTATAATTGACTTAACAATCATTTTGATGAACTCAACAACTTGAATGCAACGTCTTTTGAAATATGTCACGAATGACTCCAAATAATATCTCTAAGATGAGCAAATGCATAACGGAAGATTTCTTTCGTACCTGAGAATAAACATGCTTTCAAGTGTCAACCAAAAGGTTGGTGAGTTTATTAGTTTAACATAAATAATCATTCATAATTTTTAATAGACCACAAGATTTCATATATCCATTTCTCATAAACATACGTCCCATGCATAGAGACAAAAATATCATTCATATGGATTGAACACCTGGTAACCGACATTAACAAGATGTATATATAAGAATATCCCCATCATTCCGGGATCCTCCATCGGACATGATATAAATTTTGAAGTACTAAAGCATCCGGTACTTTGGATGGGGCTTGTTGGGACCGATAGATCTATCTTTAGGATTCACGTCAATTAGGGTGTCTATTCCCTAATTCTTAGATTACCAGACTTAATAAAAAGGGGCATATTCGATTTCGATAATTCAACCATAGAATGTAGTTTCACGTACTTGTGTCTATTTTATAAAACAGTTATAAAAACAGCGCATGTATTCTCAGTCCCAAAAATATATATTGCAAAAGCATTTAAAAGGGGATTAATGAAACACACCTAATGTATTTTGTAGTAAAAATACATAAAACGACATTGAACAAGTATAGGGTTGGCCTCGGATTCACGAACCTATATCATTTATATATATATATATATATATATATATATATATATATATATATATATATATATATATATATATATATATATATATACATATTAACACATATAATGGTAATCGAACAACTTTATATATATTTAGTTATGTTTTAAGATTAATATTCATATATAATTTTATTAATGCTCATAATATATCATAGTGCTTATTTGATATATGATTTAATTAACGTTATATCAATATGAATAATATTATATTAGTTAAAATATAACCTTATGTAATGTTAGTATACATAAATATATTTTTGTATAAATATCTTATGTTCGCAAAAAATAATATTTGTAACAATACTTAGTTAAGGATAATAATAATAATAATAATAATAATAATAATAATAATAATAATAATAATAATAATAATAATAATAATAATAATAATAATAATAATGATGGTAATAATAGTAATAATAATAATAATAATAAATGTTACTTTTTAATAATGAAAATGTTAATAAGGAAAATGATAATCTTTAATGATAACAAAATAATACTTTTAGTAAGAATAATACTTTTAATAATAATAGTAGTTTTTAAAATAAAAGATAAGTTTAATAATAGCGATAGTGAACATGATAATTTTAATCGTTCTCATAATACTATCGGTATTCCTAATCCTTTATATACATATACTTCTATGCATCATGTTAATATTTTATAACCTGTTATATCCCTATGCTCATCTTAGTATAATTATAATCATAATCATAACATAAATAATTTCCTTTTTATACTAATAACATTATACTATACTTAAGGTTTTGATTTATGTTAATTTTAATAACAATATTAATAACAATACTAATAGTAATAATAATAACAACATTAATAATACTTACTACTTAAATTAGTAATTATGATAATTACAATATCAACAATTAATAATAATAATAATAATAATAATAATAATAATAATAATAATAATAATAATAATAATAATAATAATAATAATAATAATAAAAGGAGTAAAAAGACTACCTTTATAAGCTTTAAAAACAGTGTGTCCCAGTCCAGAATTGAACCTAAGACCTCATATTCCTCATCAAAACACCCTAACCATCTGAACCGTTTTGTTCTTCTGATTTATATTACAGTTTAATTAACTTTATCTTATCTTCTGTTTTTCCCACTTCTTCTTCTTGTTTACAACATTCAATCGACCAAGGTTCAATACCATATTAATAACTAATAAATTCTTTAAGTTAGGATTTGAAAACATTACAAAAATCATTATTGAGTGATTAGTTTTAAAAAAAAAAAATTAAAAAAAAGGAGCTGTACAGCTCGTTTTTAATTCTCTCAAGAACACAAAAAAAAAATCACAATTCAAATAATCATAACAACTAATGTAAAGTTTGATTTATACAGTGAAATTTAAACAGAAAACGATCATGATTTAGTGGATTGAATTATATAAAAAAAATATATGCTGTAGTAGTTCGTATGAACACTATATGAACTCAAACCTCAATTTTAAAATCTAGACAGTTTTGGATTAAAGTTTCAACATGAAAAAAGTTCTAAAGGTTTATTAGAAACTATCTGGACTATCAATTATAATCAAAACATTGAAACAAACTCAAATTTAATGATGAACACAAGGTTTGACTTTTTGAAACATAAACTTTGACTCCATAATTCGAGTTCGTTATAAAGAGTTGAGAGTTCAATCTTTGCAGAAAGATTAAGTAAAACATTACTAACAAAACCACATTAGCACAATTTGAAATTTATTTAGAAATCAATCGAATTAAAAAATGGAGATGAAATAGAGATACCGTACTGGTTCCTTTTAAAATTAAACCTGATTTTTGTTGTGTTCCTTCACATTGCATTAGCAGAGTGTTATATGGATGTTAACTGCTAAAATTACAGCTATTGTAACACAATTATAGTTTGTTTGCTAGCTCAATTACTCGACAATTAACTTTGTGTCAGAAGAAAATAAATAAAGATGAATTTGACATCTAACGTAATTTGTTTGTGTTATAGATGATTGGATCGAATAATTTAATCCAGCAGACAATTTGCACAGTTAAGATAATGACTAGCAATTGAACTCTTAATTATATATCAGTATTTTAAGTTTATATATACATCAGTATTTATGCATATGTATATATTTTTTAGTAATTATCTGTATTTAAATTTTTATATCAATATTTTATATATCTAAATACCTGTATACGTATTTATATGTATTTGTAACAGTATTTCGCATATGTATATGTATTTATATAAATCTGTATTTATATATCTGATTATATGTATATAGTTTATAAATTTTGTTAATTACAAGTATAAATATATTGATATTATTAATATTACAATATTAATATTACTAATAATAATAAAATTATTGATAAAGAATCTAGTAATAATAATTGATAATATTAATACTAACAAAAATGCTAATTTTAATAAATTTAATTACTAATAATGATAATAATAATACAAATGATAATAATAATCTTATTAGTTTTATTAATGAGAATAGTAATATTAATAATAATATGATAACTTATATATATCAAATTTGTTATGATACCATTTATTATTTATGTAATATTTTAAGATGACATTTACCGAATAGTTAATATTTATATTATATATATATATATATATATATATATATAATAGGATCGTATTTAGATTCATATATATATATATATATATATATATATATATATATATATATATATATATAACAGTAACTTAAGTTATCCTTCATTATAATTATGCACATAATAGTTTAGTCTATAATATATAATTATTTATATATATATATATATATATATATATATATATATATATATATATATATATATATATATATTTCTATTTACGATTAATGGTTCGTGAATCGTCGGGACTAGTCAATGGGTAATTGATTACATGAATAAAATTTCAAAATTTTTGAGACTCAACAGTACAGACTTTGCTTATCGTGTCCAAATTATTTAAAGATAAAGTTTAAATTTGGTCGGAAATTTTCGGGTCATCACAGTACCTACCCGTTAAAGAAATTTCGTCCCGAAATTTGAGTGAGGTGGTCATGGCTTACAATAAAAATGTTTTCATGACCTATATGAGTTGATAATTAGAGGTTTATCATTATTGAATTATAATGATAAAATGATTCGATTATTCTAAGAATACGAGTGAAGCTATCGCAAAAGAGTGATTATAAGGAAATAAAGTTCGTCATAACTTTCGACGTAGACATGATTGAGTTTAGAAAATAAGGTGCGTCTTAACCTTTGACGTAGGGGGATTGAATTCTGGAATTCAAGGAATTAAAGAAAATCTTCAAAATCTATAAGATTTGATTCTTCGGCGAATAAGGAAATTAAGATCTCTATAACTAAATACGGTGATCTGTCTCGATTACTCTGTCTGATATTTTCCTTATAAATCAAACTCTTCCATTCCATTATTCTCACCATTACTATACTTTCTTTCTTAGTCCATACATCTGAAATATTGTGAAATGCTTAATCCCGTTCTAATCCTTGATGTTTTCTTAATTATCATTTCTGTCATCCTTCTTTTCAATCTTCCACCAGAAGAATCTGTTTACTCCTACTATTATCTTGGGGTAATACTATTCTAAATTATACCATGTCTTTATATTGTTATTCGTATTAATATCCACGGTTTGTAATTTATGCGTTGTTATCGGGCTTTATATTTCCCCTAATATTTCAATGTCCCCAATTCTGTTTCCTATAATCATTGTCATCCACAGTTGATACTCCCTCCTATTTGCTGCGATTTATACTCCAATTTCTATTTCAGAGCTTTGTCTCTTTATTTCTTCTTCTGGCGGTTTGGCATCTCTTATAATGGTCCAGAATTCGCAGATATGAATTTCAGAATGAACATTGTTAATATTCTAAATGAGAAGGAACGTAATAGCACGATTTGATTTATCAAATTATCAGATTCACAGAGAATAGAACTATCAAGAATATACTTTCTTGATATGTTCAGAAGTTAAGCAGAATGACAGAGTTATGTAACATGGCACACGATGACGTTATAATCTGTGAATCATCTAATTCCATTTAGAAACTCAGCATGACTTACTGTAATATAATCACGTTGATCAAGTGTCATTATATTATACTAACTCATGCTTCAGCTCCCAACACTACTTCAAAACATTCGTATTTTAAACTCGAAAGTTTACAGAATATAGAAACTAACAGTTTCTATATGATGTAATACTGATAGCACTAAGAGATTAATGATTTCAGATAAGAATAGTTATGAAAATATCTTCAAAAATATGGAGGATATTTATAATGAAAGATACGATGATATCTTGGAATTTCTAATATCGAGGGATGGTGAAGAAAATTTATCCGTAAGAGTTTAGATTCGGAAGAAAGGTATTCACTAAAGATTTCATCAGAAACAGAATCATTTGGATTCTTTGAAGTCAAACTTATTCTTTGTGATTTGTCCACGGCTTCCTTCATAGTTTCGCATAATCCGATTTTCGGTACTAAATTTTCTATTGGGTGTTTCCAAACTCCATTCTTTATCATCAAATTTTCGACAGTTAAGGTCGTGTACAGTTTGTGCTACTGTATTTCAGCTTTTTTCAGAATTTCAGAATGGAAGATCATAATTCTAAGAGATAAATGTTATATGTTTACATATAGCTGTTGATATAGCCATGCTGCGAGATTTCAAAATAATGATTTGCTGATTCTCGGTATTTGGTACGGCAGTTCTCGTTACAAGGTGCAGATGAGTACATGATGAGGCTTCAATAGATAAATATAGTGATTTGTCGGAGAGATTTAAACCAAGGAGCGACGTGGTTGCTGGTACATTTGCTGGTAATATGGTGGAATATAAATGGTTTCCCGGTAACAATAAAAGAGCACGCACATATATCAAGGCTATAATAAGGTTGTTTCAGACGAAAATTCAAAGTTGACTTGCTGGAGCTGTGACAAAATTTGCTACTCTGAAAGGAATCACCAAGTTATTTTGGGTAATAATAACACTAAAGGAATTAGCACAGATACATGTTAAACGTTTACTCGGGTTTTGAGTGTTCTCAGGTGCATAACTATATGCATCGATATCTTCTTTCGTAGAAGAAGTGCGGTTGGTTCATCCTATCGATTGAGGTGTTTTCATGAATCATGAAAGGTTTGAACGCATAATGTAATCATGAAGATACAAATGATGTTTAAGGCGAAATCAAGTGGCAACTTGAAGAATTGTTTAGTTTCATATGTTATAAACAATATTTTAATTCATTTTAATTTGTCTAATACTATTAGTCCACAGTCGATAGTCCACAGTTAACAGTTCAATAATTCATATATAGTTTAATAAATAATATTCGAATTAATTAATATGTATCGTGACCCGTATTCATCTCAGACTCAATCACAACTCAAAGTATTTATATTATTGTAGAATCAACCTCAACCCTGTATAGCTAACTCTCACATTACTGCATATAGAGTGTCTATGATTATTCCAAATAATATATATAGATGCGTCGATATGATATGTCAAAACCTTGTATACGTGTCCCGATATTTAAAGTGCGTAAAATAAATAACAGAAATTAAATAACAATCAATAAAGTGCGTAAAGTAAATAACAGAAATTAAATGACGACTACTAAAATTGCGAGAATGTAATTTGCGATAATTAAATTGCGGTAAATAAAATGTAACCAGTTAGCTAGGAACAGTTAGCGTGGGTTCTTAACAATATTTTAATTAGTTAATTCGTTTGTTTCTAACAAATTTTATTTTGTTTAATGTTTTCTTCATTATGCCACTTGTTGGATTTTGAGAAGTCAAAATCCAAATATGAAATTGAATAGAAATGGTTATTCTGTGGTGAACGGATTCGTATATCGATGAATGTAAATAGAATAGTAAATGACTGTTGAATCAGATTTGAAGAATATACAGTATAACATGTTAATTTGAAAGTTAAATATTTTTTTCGGGTATTACCTACCCATTAAAATATTTTCATCATTAACAGTTTGTACAAAAGAATTTTTAATTACAATCTTTATGGAAATATACTTGCATATATATTTTTTTCAGATGTAATCATGGATTTAATGAGTCAATGTGATATTAAACTCATCAAATTTACGGCTAGAACTAGAGTGCATAATCTCTAAAATATTAGAGATTACATAATCGCCATGAAGGACGAAGATAGTTTATGTAGAACGATTCGTAGAACGATGATTATGCTTGAGATATAGACTGCAAGGTTGAGACGTGTGATGATGTTGTTGTGGTTGGTACTGGTTATGCTGCTGGTGCTGCTGATGGTGGTACTATTGCTGTCAGTGCTACAAGTGTTATTGGTGCTGAGGTTGGTGATGATGTTGGTGTAGTAAGTATAGCTTGTAAATCATGCACCATTCTTGTCAGGGTTTCTATCCTACCCTCTATCATTTCTATCCATCCACTCATCTGATTCGATAGATCTTGATTATCAATTCAAAGTTCCCTAACTTCTTCTAATATTCCCCTTCTATTAGTATTCGAAAGTAGAGGTTGAATATTTTCTGAGATTGCAGTAATACGACCTTCGAGGCAGAATATTTTAGCAAGAAGGGTGAATACAGTGTTGCTCATCGTTTCACCGGTGAGTACATCGTTTTCTTCGATGTTAGGAGGTAAGTTTGGTTCACAGTAGGGCTCGCCTTCTTCATTTCTCCATCGAGTGAGTAAGTCTCGGACCCACCCCCATCTCCTCCAGAATGAAAAATAACTAAACGGTTGTGACACTTCTGGTTCATTGACTTCAGAGTCTGCTTCAGTATACATCTCGAAATCGCTTCCGAAACTAATGGAATCCAAGCTAGGTGTAGGATTCATCTCTCACGATCAGTTAAAGGGTTTTTATATGAAATGATTTTTGAATATCGAATGATATTCTAATTATATATAGAATATCTATACATACTTCCAAAGATCCCGTGAATTACGGAGAAAATTAAGGAAACGTGTCAGATAAAGTCTACAGTGACAGATACGCTAAGATATGGATTTTGTCTATACACTATTCATGCAATCCTTGCAGTAAGATGTGTCTAGACTAAGAATGATAAGCAGTAAATTTCCTAAGGATGATAAATAGATGATTTTCGACACGAAATGATAAGCAAAACTTTTGACATGCAGACACGGTCAAAGTCCAGACTTACTAATGCATCCTAACGACTTATCAGTTAGACACACTAATGCAGACCTGGTTCGCTAAGACCATCGCTCTGATACCAACTGTGAAGACCCGTCCTAATCCATCTGGACGAAGTCCATATCAATTATAAACGATTCACAACAGTTGATTACATCGCGAGGTACTTGACCTCTATATGATACATTTTACAAACATTGCATTCATTTTTGAAAAGACAATCTTTCTTTACATCGAAAGTTGACAACATGCATATCATTTCATAATATATATATATATATATATATATATATATATATATATATATATATATATATATATATATATATCTAACTATAATTGACTTAACAATCATTTTGATGAAATCAACGACTCGAATGCAACGTCTTTTGAAATATGTCATGAATGACTCCAAATAATATCTCTAAGATGAGCAAATGCACAGCGGAAGATTTCTTTCGTACCCGAGAATAAACATGCTTTCAAGTGTCAACCAAAAGGTTGGTGAGTTCATTAGTTTAACATAAATAATCATTCATAATTTTTAATAGACCACAAGATTTCATATATCCATTTCTCATAAACATACATCCCATGCATAGAGACAAAAATATCATTCATATGGATTGAACACCTGGTAACCGACATTAACAAGATGCATATATAAGAATATCCCCATCATTCCGGGATCCTCCATCGGACATGATATAAATTTCAAAGTACTAAAGCATCTGGTACTTTGGATGGGGCTTGTTGGTCCCGATAGATCTATCTTTAGGATTCGCGTCAATTAGGGTGTCTGTTCCCTAATTGTTAGATTACCAGACTTAATAAAAAGGGGCATATTCGATTTTGATAATTCAACCATAGAATGTAGTTTCACGTACTTGTATCTATTTCGTAAAACAGTTATAAAAACAGCGCATGTATTCTCAGTCCCAAAAATATATATTGCAAAAGCATTTAAAAGGGGATTAATGAAACTCACCTAATGTATTTTGTAGTAAAAATACATAGAACGACATTGAACAAGTATAGGGTTGGCCTCGGATTCACGAACCTATATCATTTATATATATATATATATATATATATATATATATATACATATATATATATATATATATATATATTAACACATATAATGGTAATCGAACAACTTTATATATATTTAGTTATGTTTTAAGATTAATATTCATATATAATTTTATTAATGCTCATAATATATCATAGTGCTTATTTGATATATGATTTAATTAACGTTATATCAATATGAATAATATTATATTAGTTAAAATATAACCTTATGTAATGTTAGTATACATAAATATGTTTTTGTATAAATATCTTATGTTCGCGAAAAATAATATTTGTAACAATACTAAGTTAAGGATAATAATAATAATAATAATAATAATGATGGTAATAATAGTAATAATAATAATAAAAAATGTTACTTTTTAATAATGAAAATGTTAATAAGGAAAATGATAATCTTTAATGATAAAAAAATAATACTTTTAGTAAGAATAATACTTTTAATAATAATCGTAGTTTTTAAAATAAAAGATAAGTTTAATAATAGAGATAGTGAACATGATAATTTTAATCGTTCTCATAATACTAACGGTATTCCTAATCCTTTATATACATATACTTCTATGCATCATGTTAATATTTTATAACCTGTTATATCCCTATGCTCATCTTAGTATAATTATAATCATAATCATAACATAAATAATTTCCTTTTTATACTAATAACATTATACTATACTTAAGGTTTTGATTTATGTTAATTTTAATAACAATATTAATAACAATACTAATAGTAATAATAATAACAACATTAATAATACTTACTACTTAAATTAGTAATTATGATAATTATAATATCAACAATTAATAATAATAATAATAATAATAGTAATAATAATAATAATAATAATAATAATAATAATAATAATAATAATAATAATAATAATAATAATAATAATAATAATAATAATAATAATAATAATAATAATAATAATAATAATAATAATAATAATAATAATAATAATAATAATAATAATAATAATAATAATAAAAGGAGTAAAAAGACTACCTTTATAAGCTTTAAAAACAGTGTGTCCCAGTCCAGAATTGAACCTAAGACCTCATGTTCCTCATCAAAACACCCTAACCATCTGAACCGTTTTGTTCTTCTGATTTATATTACAGTTTAATTAAGTTTATCTTATCTTCTGTTTTTCCCACTTCTTCTTCTTCTTTACAACATTCAATCTACCAAGGTTCAATACCATATTAATAACTAATAAATTCTTTAAGTTAGGATTTGAAAACATTACAGAAATCATTATCGAGTGATTAGTTTTAAAAAAAAAAAAATTTAAAAAAAAGGAGCTGTACAGCTCGTTTTTAATTCTCTCAAGAACACAAAAAAAAATCACAATTCAAATAATCATAACAACTAATGTAAAGTTTGATATATATAATAGGATCGTATTTAGATTCATATATATATATATATATATATATATATATATATATATATATATATATATATACATATATATTTAACAGTAACTTAAGTTATCCTTCATTAAAATTATGCACATAATAGTTTAGTCTATAATATATAATTATTTATATATATATATATATATATATATATATATATATATATATATATATATATATATATATATATATATTTCTATTTACGATTAATGGTTCGTGAATCGTCAGGACTAGTCAATGGGTAATTGATTACATGAATAAAATTTCAAAATTTTTGAGACTCAACAGTACAGACTTTGCTTATCGTGTCCAAATTATTTAAAGATTAAGTTTAAATTTGGTCGAAAATTTCCGGGTCATCACAGTTGGGCATTACGAAACCCTCGTCCTTTTGATGACATTACAACATACTGCTTAGCCAATGGTCATAACCGTTACTTTCCACAAAATCAAGGATGGGAAGTCGTCTTAGTAAAACTAGAATGCATGACTTGTTTCTGGACTTATGAATTACGTGTCTTTATTTCTTTTGCTGAACAACTTACGTATTAACTAGAATTTCCTTTATAGCTGCCGAGTAGCAATGTTATTATGTGTTATATTTCATCCTATATGTATAATAGCGGTATTGTAAGTTTGTAAAATATTGTATAAAGTTTGAACGCGAAATATTATTATAATAAGTTTTTCATATAGAATCGTAGTAGTTGAATTGTATAATAGCTGCTAAGTATGAACTTAACGGGTAGGTACTACCCGAATTAAAACTATAAAATGCTAATATGAAGAAAAAGCTTTTATAAATAAGTTCATATTATGCTATGAAATACTATTGACTACTCTTAAATTCTATATTATTAACTCAATTCTTTTGGCTATTTTGAAGGAAATGGCACCGGCGACTCGTCAGAACTTGAACATGAGTGAGGAAGACTTCCGTGTTTTCCTTGCTGTGAACATAGCCACAGTGCAGGCTGCAATGCAAAATAACAATAACTCTGGATCTAGCAGTGGAACTAATTCCGCAAGAAATCATGTAGGATGCTCCTACAAAGAATTCACTGCCTACAAACCTTTGGAATTTGATGGAACCGAAGGACCAATTGGATTGAAACGGTGGACCGAGAAGGTCGAATTGGTGTTTGCCATAAGTAAGTGTACCGAAGAGGACAAAGTTAAGTACGCTACGCATACCTTCACAGGTACGGCGTTAACGTGGTGGAATCCCTATCTCGAGCAGGTAGGACATGATGTTGCTTACGCACTACCATGGTCAGCATTCAAGCAATTGATGAACGAGCAGTATCACCCCAGGAACGAGGTCAATAAGCTCAAGGTAGAGCTTAGAGGCTTACGAACGCAAGGTTTCGATATCACCACGTACGAACGACGATTCACAGAATTATGCCTATTGTGTCCCAGAAAGTTTGAAGATGAAGAAGAGAAGATCGACGCATTTATAAAAGGGTTACCGGAAAGAATTCAAGAAGATGTGAGTTCACACGAGCCCGCCTCCATACAAAAGGCAAGTCGAATGGCTCACAAATTAGTGAACCAGATCGAAGGAAGGATTAAAGAGCAGGTGACTGAAGAGGATAACATGAAACAAGTCAAGAGAAAGTGGGAAGAAACCAATGACAAGAGTCACCAATACAACAACAACAATCACAACCAAAATCGCAACAACTATCCCAATAACCGCAACATCAATCGCAACAACAACTTCAACAAACGTCCCTACAAAAACTACAATAACCGGCCCAACAACAATAACAACAACAACATCAACAATAACAATCCCAATAACAATCTCAATAACAACAATGGTAACAAAAACCAAAAACAGCCATGCCAAAGATGTGAAGAGCATCACCTGGGGTTCTGCACGACATTTTGCAACAGGTGTAAAAGAAATGGTCATAGCGCGAAGAAGTGCGAAATCTACGGACCAATGCATAACAGAACTAAAGGAACAAATAATGTCAGAACAAATAATACCGCCATAGTTTGTTTTGGATGTGAAAAATCGGGCCACTTTAGTAGAAATTACCCGAATCAGGGGAATACTAATGGGCAGGGCCGCGAAAGAGTTTTCAATATTAATACGCCAGAAGCGCAGGAAGACCTAGAGCTTGTTACGGGTACGTTTCTCATTGACAATAAATCTGCTTATGTTTTATTTGATTCGGGTGCAGATAGAAGCTATATGAGTAGAGATTTTTGTGCTAAACTAAGTTGTTCACCGACGCCCTTGGATAATAAATTTTTACTCGAATTAGCAAACGGTAAATTAATTACAGCAGATAATATATGTCGGAATCGAGAAATTAAACTGGTTAGTAAAACATTTAAGATTGACTTGATACCAGTAGAGTTAGGGAGTTTTGATGTGATAATCGCTATGGACTGGTTGAAAGAAGTAAAAGCAGAGATCATTTGTTACAAAAATGCAATTCGCATTATACGAGAAAAAGGAAAACCCTTAATGGTGTACGGAGAAAAGAGCAACGCGAAGTTAAATCTTATTAGTAACCTGAAGGCACAAAAACTACTAAGAAAAGGTTGCTATGCTGTGCTAGCACACATCGAGAAAGTCAATTTCGAAGAAAAGAACATCAATGATCTTCCAGTCACAAAAGAATTTCCCGATGTATTTCCGAAAGAATTACCGGGACTACCTCCACAGCGATCCGTTGAATTTCAAGTAGACTACCGGGAGCTGCACCAATAGCTCGTGCTCCATACAGACTCGCACCTAGCGAAATGAAGGAACTTTAGAGCCAATTACAAGAACTTTTAGAGCATGGTTTCATTCAACCAAGCACATCACCGTGGGGAGCTCCTGTTTTGTTTGTCAAGAAGAAGGATGGTACATTTAGGTTGTGTATCGACTACCGAGAGTTGAACAAACTTACCATCAAGAACCGCTAACCACTACCGAGAATCGATGACTTATTTGATCAACTACAAGGCTCGTCGGTTTATTCGAAGATTGATTTAAGTTCTTGGTATCATCAAATGCGGGTGAAGGAGGATGATATTCCAAAGACTGCTTTTAGGACGCGTTACGGTCATTACGAGTTTATGGTTATGCCGTTTGGATTGACGAACGCACCAGCTGTGTTCATGGACCTCATGAATCGAGTGTGTGGGCCATATCTTGATAAGTTTGTCATTGTTTTCATCGATGACATACTTATTTACGCGAAGAATGATCAAGAGCATGAAGAACATTTAAGAAAAGTGCTAGAGTTGCTGAGAAAAGAAAAACTGTAAGGTAAGTTTTCAAAGTGTGCATTTTGGTTGGAAGAAGTTCAATTCCTCGGTCACATAGTAAACAAAGAAGGTATTCAGGTGGATCCAACAAAGATTGAAACCATTGAAAAATGGGAAACCCCGAAAACTCCGAAGCATATACGCCAATTTTTAGGACTAGCTGGTTACTACAGAAGGTTCATCCAAGATTTTTCCAGAATAGCAAAACCCTTGACTGCATTAATGCATAAAGGGAGGAAATTTGAATGGAAGGATGAACAAGAGAAAGCGTTTCAATTGTTAAAGAAAAAGTTAACTACGACACCTATATTTTCATTACCTGAAGGGAATGATGATTTTGTGATATATTGTGACACTTCAAAGCAAGGTCTCAGTTGTGTATTAATGTAACAAACAAAGGTAATTGCTTATGCGTCTAGACAATTGAAGATTCACGAGCAGAATTATATGACGCATGATTTGGAATTAGGCGCGGTTATTTTTGCATTAAAGACTTGGAGGCACTACTTATATGGGGTCAAAAGTATTATATATACCGACCACAAAAGTCTTCAACATATATTTAACCAGAAACAACTGAACATGAGACAGCGCAGGTGGATTGAATTGTTGAATGATTACGACTTTGAGATTCGTTACCACCCGGGGAAGGCAAATGTGGTAGCCGACGCTTTGAGCAGAAAGGACAGAGAACTCATTCGAGTAAAAGCTATGAATATAATGATTCACAATAACCTTACTAATCAAATAAAGGAGGCGCAACAAGGAGTTTTAAAAGAGAGAAATTTAAAGGATGAAATACCCAAAGGATCGAAGAAGCATCTTGATATTCGAGAAGACAGAACCCGGTATAGGGCTGAAAGAATTTGGGTACCAAAATTTGGAGATATGAGAGAAATGGTACTTAGAGAAGCTCATAAAACCAGATACTCAATACACCCTGGAACGGGGAAGATGTACAAGGATCTCAAGAAACATTTTTGGTGGCCTGGTATGAAAGCCGATGTTGCTAAATACGTAGGAGAATGTTTGACGTGTTCCAAGGTCAAAGCGGAGCATCAGAAACCATCAGGTCTACTTCAACAACCAAAAAACCCAGAATAGAAATGCGAAAATATTACCATGGATTTCATCACTAAATTGCCAAGGACTGCCAGTGGTTTTGATACTATTTGAGTAATAGTTGATCGTCTCACCAAATCAGCACACTTCCTGCCAATAAGAGAAGATGACAAGATGGAGAAGTTAACACGATTGTATTTGAAGGAAGTCGTCTCCAGACATGGAATACCAATCTCTATTATCTCTGATAGGGATGGCAGATTTATTTCAAGATTCTGGCAGACATTACAGCAAGCATTAGGAACTCGTCTAGACATGAGTACTGCCTATCATCCACAAACTAATGGGCAGAGTGAAAGGACTATACAAACGCTTGAAGACATGATACGAGCATGTGTTATTGATTTCAGAAATAGTTGGGATCGACATCTACCATTAGCAGAATTTTTCTACAACAACAGCTACCATTCAAGCATTGAGATGACACCGTTTGAAGCACTTTATGGTAGAAAGTACAGGTCTCCGATTTGTTGGAGTGAAATGGGGGATAGACAGATTACGGATCCGGAGATAATACAAGAAACTACCGAGAAGATCATCCAATTTCAACAACAATTGAAAACCGCCTAAAGTCGACAAAAGAGCTACGCTGATATTAAAAGAAAAGATATAGAATTTGAAATTGAAGAGATGGTCATGCTTAAAGTTTCACCTTGGAAAGGCGTTGTTCGATTTGATAAACGATGGAAATTAAACCCAAGGTATATTAGACCATTCAAGGTTATTGATCGCGTCGGACTAGTAGCTTACCGACTTGAGTTACCTCAACAACTCGCGGCTGTACATAACACTTTCCACGTCTCGAATTTGAAGAAATGTTTTGCTAAAGAAGATCTCACTATTCCGTTAGACGAAATCCAAATCAACGAAAAACTTCAATTTATCGAAGAACCCGTCAAAATAATGGATTGTGAGGTTAAAAGACTTAAGCAAAACAAAATACCAATTGTTAAGGTACGATGGAATACTTATAAAGGACCCGAGTTCACCTGGGAACGAGAAGATCAGATGAAGAAGAAATACCCGCACTTATTTCCAGAAGATACGACAACACCTCCAACTGCTTAAAATTTCGGGACTAAATTTATTTAACGGGTAGGTACTGTAGTGACTCGAACTTTTTCATGTTTATATATATTAAATGAAATTGTTATTTACATGATTAAGTGTTTCCAACATGTTAAGCAATCAAACTTGTTAAGACTTGATTAATTTAAATAGGTTTCATATAGACAATTGACTACCCAAGTTGACCGGTGATTCACGAACGTTAAAACTTGTAAAAACTATATGATGACATATATATGATAATATATATAGTTAACATGATATTATGATTAGTAAGTATCTCATTAGGTATTTTAACAATGTGTTAGATACATAAAATTGAGTTTGTTGAATTAAGAAACTCGAAACGATATATATAACGATTATCGTTATAACAACGTCTTACTAAATACATATGAATCATATTAAGATATTGATAGACTATGTTTAATCATGATAAATGATAAGTAAACATATCATTAAGTATATTAAAAATGAACTACATATGTAAAACAAGACTACTAACTTAATGATTTCAAAACGAGGCATATATGTAACGATTATCGTTGTAACGACATTTAATTGTATATATATATATATATATATATATATATATATATCATATTAAGATATATTAATATATCATAATATCATGATAATGTAATAATTTAACATCTCTTTAGATTTAATAAATAATGGGTTAGCAACATTTAACAAGATCGTTAACCTAAAGGTTTCAAAACAACATTTACATGTAACGACTAACGATGACTTAACGACTCAGTTAAAATGTATATACATATAGTGTTTTAATATGTATTCATACACTTTTGAAAGACTTAAAGGCACTTATCAAAATACTTCTACTTAACAAAAATTCTTACAATTACATCCTCGTTCAGTTTCATCAAGAATTCTACTCGTATGCACCCGTATTTGTACTCGTACAATACACGGCTTTTATATGTATATACTATTGGTATATACACTCCAATGATTAGCTCTTAGCAGCCCATGTGAGTCACCTAACACATGTGGAAACCATAATTTGGCAACTAGCATGAAATATCTCATAAAATTACAAAAATATTAGTAATCATTCATGACTTATTTACATGTAAACAAAATTACACATCCTTTATATCTAATCCATATATCAACGAATAAAATCACCTATAAACACTTTAATTCTTCAATTTTATTCATCTAATTGATCTCCCTCGAGTTTTATCTTCAAGTTCGAAGTGTTCTTCATAAATTCTATAAGTTCTAGTTTCATAAAATCAAGAATACTTCCAAGTTTGCTAGCTTACTTCCAATCTTGTAAAGTGATCATCCAACCTTAAGAAATCTTTCTTATTTATAGTAAGATATCTTTCTAATACAAGGTAATACTCATATTCAAACTTTGATTCAATTTCTATAACTATAACAATCTTATTTCGAGTGGAAATCTTACTTGAACTTGTTTTCGTGTCATGATTCTGCTTTAAGAACTTTCATGCCATCCAAGGATCCTTTGAAGCTAGATCTATTTTTATCATTTCTAGTAGATTTATCCACAAAACTTGAGGTAGTAATGATGTTCATAACATCATTCGATTCATATATATAAAACTAACTTATTCGAAAGTTTAAACTTGAAATCACTAGAACATAGTTTAGTTAATTCTAAACTTGTTGACAAACAAAAGTTAATCCTTCTAAATTGACTTTTAAAATCAACTAGACACATGTTCTATATCTATATGATATGCTAACTTAATGATTTAAAACCTGAAAACACGAAAAACACCGTAAAACTGGATATACGCCGTCGTAGTAACACCGCGGGCTGTTTTGGGTTAGTTTAATAAAAACTATGATAAACTTTGATTTAAAAGTTGTTCTTCTGATAAAATGATTTTTATTATGAACATGAAACTATATCCAAAAATCATGATTAAACTCAAAGTGGAAGTATGTTTTCCAAAATGGTCATCTAGACGTCGTTCTTTCGACTGAAATGACTACCTTTACAAAAACGACTTGTAACCTGTATTTTCGACTGTAAACTTATACTTTTTTTGTATAGATTCATAAACTTAAGTTCAATATGAAACCATAGCAATTGGATTCACTCAAAACGGATTTAAAACGAAGAAGTTATGGGTAAAACAAGATTGGATATTTTTACTTGTTGTAGCTACGTGAAAATTGGTAACAAATCTATATTAATCATATCCTAGCTAACTTATATTGTATAATACATATATTCTAATATATTATGTAATCTTGGGATACCATCTATATATATTATTTGGAACAACCATAGATACTCTATATGCAGTAATGTTGGAGTTAGCTATACAGGGTTGAGGTTGATTCCAAAAATATATATACTTTGAGTTGCGATCTAGCCTGAGACGTGTATACACTTGGTCGTGGATTGGGTCAAGATAATATATATCAATTTATTTCTGTACATCTAACTATGGACAACTAGTTGTAGATTACTAACGAGGACAGCTGACTTAATAATCTTAAAACATTAAAACGTATTATAAATGTTGTAAATATATTTTGAACATACTTTGATATATATGTACATATTTGTTATAGGTTCGTGAATCGACCAGTGGCCAAGTCTTACTTCCCGACGAAGTAAAAATATGTGAAAGTGAGGTATAGTCCCACTTTTAAAATCTAATATTTTTGGGATGAGAATACATGCAGCTTTATAAATGTTTTACAAAATAGACACAAGTACATGAAACTACTTTCTATGGTTGAACGATCGAAGCCGAATATGCCCCTTTTACTTGGTAACCTAAGAATTAGTAAACCAGTCTACTAATTGACGCGAATCCTAAAGATAGATCTATTGGGCCCAACAAACCTCATCCGTTGTAGCGGATGCTTTAGTACTTTGAGTTTTTATATCATGTCCGATGGATGTCCCGGAATGATGGGGATATTCTTATATGCATCTTGTTAATTTCGGTTACCAGGTGTTCACCGTATGAATGATTTTTATATCTATGTATGGGATGTATTGAAATATGAAATCTTGTGGTCTATTATTATGATTTGATAATATATAGGTTAAACCTATAACTCACCAACATTTTTGTTTACGTTTTAAGCATGTTTATTCTCAGGTGATTATTAAGAGCTTCTGCTGTTGCATACTAAAATAAGGACAAGATTTGGAGTCCATGCTTGTATGATATTATGTAAAACTGCATTCAAGAAACTTATTTTTGATGTAACATATTAATATTGTAAACCAATATGTATTGGTAGTGTGTAAGTGTGATATTTTTTAGATTATCATTTCTGATAATCTAGGTGGTGTTCTTTTAACCTTGTCGATAAAATAAAGGTTATGGTTTGTTTTTAAAAACGAATACAGTCTTTGAAAAACGTCTCATATAGAGGTCAAAACCTCGCAACGAAATCAATTAATATGGAACGTTTATAATTAATATGAACGGGACATTTCACATCCCGTTTTCAAGAAAAGGAATTGAGTATGAGCAAGTAATAGGTAATAAAGTTTGTGATACCTCTAGAAAGAAGAAGAAGAATAAGAAAGTACAAGAAACAAAAACCGTAAAAATAAACCCGGCGAAGACAGTTCCACCAAAACCTCCACCCAGGTTGGGTGATCCGGGCGAATTTATTGTTCCTTGTCTACTTAGTGATTATGTCATGTATGATGCACTAGCAGATTTAGGTGCGAGTATAAGTGTTATGCCTCTTTCATTATATAAGAGATTAGGATTAGGTGAGTTAAGTCCAACAGAGATGAGTGTTCGACTCTTTGATCAAACCATTAGGCACCTAGTTGGAATTGCTGACAACCTACCCGTTCAAGTGGGTAATTTAACCTTTTTAGTCAAATTTATTGTCATTGACATAGAAGAGGACCCAAACATTCCTCTAATTTTAGGTCGACCATTCTTAGTGTCCACCAGGGCGTTATTTGATGTAAGAGAGGGTAGAATGACACTTAGTAATGGTGAAAAACCGATCACCTTTGTGAGTCGAAAGTCTAAATCTCCACCAACCAAAACCGTTGAACCGATAAAAATGATCGATGAGAAGCATATTGTTTTATCAACTCCAACAGTAGTGCTTAACAATAATAAAATGCCGAAGTGTGGGGAAGATGAAGTAAACCCTAATGATGACCTGATAATAAAGAACCTCATTATTGATACGAAATTAAATGACCCCGTTATTAATAGTTCAATGAAGAAACTTATTAAACGGATTCGCGATGACAGAACCAAGGGGAACTTTAAGTTATGTAACCGGTTAGTATCCAATCTTTTGCCTAAAGAAAAGGCGAAACTAGTTGAATTTGTGGATGTTACACAGGAATCTGACCAATGGCTTAAAGCAAAAGTCACAGATATGCAAGTTGATTATGGTCCAAAAGAAATTGACGATGAAGTTAATCACAATTTCAAAACCACAGCTACCTAAGTGTGGGGAGATTCAAATGTTTTAAGAAAAAAAATTGATGTCTAGAGTTATTTGTTCTGTTCTCGTGTAGTTTCGAGAATGGAATCCGATTGGTCTTTTCCACTAGCAGACACTAAAGAACTAATTTTCTCCCCCCATTCTGAATTTTTATTTTGTAGGTTTTATATTAAATTAATATGCATTTTTAAATTTAAGTTTTGTGTGAATTTAAAAACAAAATTTACTTTATTTCATTAAGTTTAAAAAAATGATTTCTAAAATTCGTCGTAAGTTAAAGACTAGATCATAGAATCAAAATTGCTTTACCCGAGGGCGGGGCGAAAAATTTTGTTATCATTATTTTTAATTTTATTGATCTAAAGTATACCAAAAAAAATTAAAAAACCCAAAAATCTTTGCTTTTAAAACAATCGCTTTAAAAACGACAAATTTTAAATTTTGTCGAGGGACGAACTAGGTAAACATACCGAAACTACCTAAAGTAAAAGGAAACAAAATTTTAAAAAATTATTCATTTAAATTGTTTTAATAAATAAAGGTTTTATAATATATATATATATATATATATATATATATATATATATATATATATATATATATATATATATATATATACATATATATATATATATATATATGTTATATATGTATATATATATATGTGTATATATATATGTATATATATATATATGTATATATATATATATATAATAAAAATATTATGTATATTTGTAATTTATCTTATGTACAAAACAGGGTAAAACATCGCACTTTTAAAGTCTGACATTAAGTTCAGCAAAAGCTACTAATTTTGACGACAAGACGCAAAATATCAAATGTGATATAAAATAATATGTTTGAAAACTCGGTATTTTTAATCACTTTTCTACACTAATCACCCTCATGAATATATAATTATAGTTTGATTTCATGTAAATGAGGGCATTGCATGATCTCAAGTGCGGGGAAGGGTTATAAATTCTCTCGGGTTAACACTTAGTTTAATTGCCAAATTTTGTGAAAATTTAAAAAATTTTCAACTAAATGAATTCAAAATCATGTTTATACATATTTACGAACGATAAAACTAGGTGTTAATGCCGAAATTATTGTTACCTCGGAAAGAACATAAATGGAAAAACAACCCAAAACGCTTAAATTCATTTAAAATGGAATAGAAGAGAATAAAAAGGCAAAGAAAAGAATAAATAAAAGCTAAGGGTGGGAAGAATTTACCAATTTCTTTAAAACACATATCACATATTTGGTACAGATTATTGCAGGTACTTTTGCTTTGGACTAAACTAATCAGTTTTACTCGATTTATTGTAATACCTTTGAGAGAAAAGATGGATCTACACGATGAATCAATTCCATCATTAAAAGGAAATAAAGTCTTCCGAAAAAGGCACGCGCTTCTTGATTTAGGTCAGGAAGTTGTCGTCCAGACCAGCTGTAGGTTGACGAAAAATCTAGAAAAGTCATCTCTAAAATCAGCAGGAAATCCATGGACCTCAGCATCAAACAGGGTCGCCAAGTGGTCAGACTTATCCTAACCATGAGAGGATCTGTCTCGTAAAATGGGGAGGGCGCCGTGCAAATTAGCTTGATAAGACTAATGAATCAGACCCCCAGAAAGGATAATCTCCTTAAAAGATTAAAAATCAGCTTTTAAGCCTGATATTACTCAATCCTTGAGATTGAATTTAAAGATTGAGAATTACAAACTCATGGAATTCAATGTTATCTAAACTCGAGCTTGAACGAGAAAATATTTTGATGAAAATTAAAACCGATTTGTTTTCCGAAAACCTATTTTCAATGCGTTCATTACCATTGAACGTAAAATCTTAGGAATTCACCGAAATTCATTAGGTCACCTGAACCAAATCAGGTGTCAACCGTAAGAACGGTGGTTGCATAGCATGTTCGAAGACAGGACCTTGTGCCAGATCGAAAAATTATAGGGTGATCTTTACTATTGCTCCTACAAAGGATAGTAATTGCATCCGACACGTTATGGACCATGAACATCTGCATGTCATTAAACATTGCCTTAACTGTTGCTTGTTCAACGCTTTCCTCTACAACCGGACGGTAGTTTATCGAAAGGTAATATACTGAACAAGTATACTCGATGTGTTACTTTCCTAATACAAGGTTAGCAAGTGGGTGACACAAAACTGCAAGTTTTGAGCTAAAATTTTCAAATCTAAAACCCACAAAACCCACAAAAACATTTTGCAAACACCGGTTAAGGGTTATTCCGGAAAACTTATCTAGGGTAAAAGCTAGAATGAATTTTCAAAAAATCAAATATTTTCATAAAGATCCAATTTCCTTAAGGATCTAAATTTTCATAGTCCTGTGGGACTGTAAACCACATCGTTACTATCATTGTTTATACCGCCGTATCAAAATCACTGATGTATAAAGTGTGAGAATAAAAAAAGTGATTCGAGTAAAGTGTGATTTAATTTCAAGTTCTGTATTGCTTGAGGCCAAACAACGCTCAAGTGTGGGGATATTTGATAATGCTAAAAAGGAACATATATTTAGTATCAATATCCTTCCAATATGTAAAGCTTTTAGTTACTATTGTTCTATTTTTATGTAATATTCGTTTAAATAAATAAGTGCGAAGATAAAAGAAGAAAACGACGATTTAAAGACGCAAATGACCAAAAAGCTCAAATGTACAAGATATAATTTAAGTGGTTCAATTTAATGATGAGAAACGTCTCAAAATTACAAAATTACAAGTCGCAAAACGCAAAGTACAAGATATTAAATAGTACGCAAGGACGTTCAAAAATTCGGAACCAAGACATGAACCAACTATCAACGCGCGACGCAACGGACCTAAAATTACGAGTCAACTATGCACAAGAATATAATATAATATATATATAATTATATAAAATTATATATATTATATTATATATTATTAAATAAAACGTCGGCAAATAAGAAAACAAAAGTATGTGAGCTGTCCCAGGTGGCCATGTGATCATATGGCCAGAAGGCACAAAACTCATGCACTCGCATGAGTTACTATAGCAGGCCAAGTTCTATAAAAAGTCAGTTTTTCGGACTAGTTATGTATATATAATTCAATCTCTCTTACTCTCAAATATATATATTTATATTTATAATTTTAATTTTAATTTTAAGTTAATAATAATAAGGTTATTTTAAGAGTGTTTTACGGGTTTTAAGTAGATATTCTGTCCGTGCAACGCTACGCGATTAATCACCACTGTAAGCTATGTTCTTCCTTTTTAAATTAATGTCTCGTAACTAATTTATTATTATGCTTATTTAAGCCAAAGTAATCGTAATGTTGGACTAAAAATTAAGATTGGATTATTAGATTTTGTACCATAATTAAGGTTTGGACAAAAGACCGACACTTGTGGACATTGGACTATTGAGTATTAATAGATAGGGGGTATTGTCTAATCGAATGACAACTCATTAGAACCTGTCGAACCTATATTCAAATTAGTTAATCTAATAATTATTAAAATGATTATGTATGTTCTATTTAGTGACGTTTATACGACATCTTTTACGATCATTTAATTAATTATTCGGATTGGGTAATTGATTATTCATTCTGATCAAGTGGGTAAATTAATATTCATATCTCATTAAAATAGGGGTGGATTACATACAAGGATAATTGGTGTAATTGTTAACAAAGTATTAAAACCTTGGATTACACGAAGTCGATAACCTAGTGTAATCATTAAACAAAGTATTAAAACCTTGTTACAGTTCGAATCCCTAATTAGTTGGAATATTTGACTTCAGGAATAAGGTTAATTTGACGAGCATTTTATAATTATGACCGATGGACTATTATAGACAAAAACCAGATAGGTATCAAATAAACCAGGACAAAGGACAATTAATCCGGGTAACAATTAATTAAAATCAAAACGTCAAACATCATGATTACGGAAGTTTAAATAAGCATAATACTTTTATTTCATATTTCATCGTACCTTTATTTACTATCATTTTAATTATTGCAATTTACTTTATCGCAATTTAAATTCTGTCATTTATATTATCGTCATTTATCTTTACGCTTTATTTAAAATCGACAAACCGGTCATTAAACGGTAAAACCTCCCTTTTATAATAATAATAATACTACTATATTACTAATATATATATATATATATATATATATATATATATATATATATATACAAATATAGTTTAAAATATATATAGCGTTAAACTTAGCTAGCTCCCTGTGGAACGAACCTGACTTAATAAAAACTACACTACTGCACGATTAGGTACACTACCTATAGTGTTGTAGCAAGGTTTAGGTATATCCTATCTATATAAATAAATAAAACTTGTATCATATTATGCCGTATTTCATATTAAAAATAATAGTATTTTAGTACGCCTCCACTAGCACATCAGGAATCTCCATAACTTTTGACTAACTCTCTAAGTGACACATTATTCTTATATATAAATCACTTTACCATTTTCCGAATATCGTTAAAAAGAACAGATTTCTCAAATCAACGTGGACCTTACCCCAAAGACTTATAATAATATCATAATGTAACAGATAACTCAATCATTTGACATTATCTTCTAATTCTGTCGATAAATATATTGAAACAAATATGTTCATGTAAAGTATTATTCATCTAATACTTTGTAAACGTTTTCAAGTTATAATATATATACATATACATATATAATCATATTCATTTATATAATGGTTCGTGAATCGTCGAAATTTGGTCGAGGTTAAATGAATGTATGAACACAGTTTAAATTTCTTGAGATTTAACATTACAGATTTTGCTTATCGTGTCGGAAACATATAAAGATCAGGTTTAAATTTGTTCAGAAATTTCCGGGTTATCACAGATGCAGCTTACTACAAGAAGAAAATGTTGATGGCTAAGATTGTAGAAACTGGAGGAGAGCTGAAACCGGTTGATGAACTTGGTTTAACTGGACTGATGATTCAGATTCAGAGGTGGAACATGCAAATGTTTGCAAGGTGACCAAGCTCATCAAAGCTAAGGAAGCAATGGAGAATTCTGACTCAGCATCTGATGACGATGAGGTACAATCATCTGAAATTCCTCCTGATTTTATAAAAGTGCAAAATGACATGATGAAGAATTTGGTCTCAATATCAAAAGAAGTCAAAGGTTTAAAATCTGAAAACAAGGTTTTAAAAGATAAAATCAAACTTTCTGAGACCAAACCATCTTCATCTAAATTACAATTGGATTTGCAAAGATTGACTGTCCAACTCAGCTCCACGGAAACTGTGACGACCTGGAAATTTTCGACCAAATTTAAACTTGATCTTAATATGAAATCGACACAATAAGCAAAGTTTGTGATGTTGAATCTTAAAAAGACTTGGAACTATATTCATGAAATCAAATACCCTTTGACCGTGCCTGACGATTCACGAACAATTAATTGTAAATAATTATGTGTATATGAATATATGTGTATATGAATATATGTGTATATATATATATATATTATAACATGATAACTTGAAATACATTAATAAAATATTATACGATTTAGTTTCTAGAATTAATGATGTGAAATAATCTAGGATACACAATAAAACTTGGTATTAAAATGTGATTATATTTATATTGTATAGTATTTAAGAATATACATATATGAATAAATTGTAGGAATATATGTGATATATATATATATATATATATATATATATATATATATATATATATATATATATATATATATATAGGAAGTTAAAATATTTCATTCCATATATATATATATATATATATATATATCATAATATAAGTAAGTTATCAATAATATATATATAGGAAGTTAAAATATTTCATTCCATATAATTAATTAGGTGGAAATAATATTTTGTTATATTATTATTATTATTAAGTATTAACATTAATATTATTGTTTATCAAATTTTATTTTTATAAATATCATTATTACTGAAATTATTATTAAAATTACTATTAATTGTTATTATTATACAACTTATTATCATTATTATTATTATTAAGTTATTACTACTACTAATATTAAAATTATTATTATTATTATTATATATTTATATTTATTAATTAATAAAACAAATTATGTATTATACATAAAGTGTAAAAGCAAATAAGAATTTCGAATAGCTGGATCACCTCATTTTCTGATTTAATATTTTTTTTTTGTTTTCTATCTCTAATTTTGCTACATGTTAGAATCACTTTATTACAGATAGTTACAAAAACCCATTTCCAATCCCTTTCCTCTTTTTTTAATTTTGTTGATTTTTCTTCCTAAATTAGAATCTGCCGTACCAATCGAAACTACAAAACAAAAGTGATAATCGAATTTTGTAATTGTATTAGGCTCACCTGCACTCCATATAATTCGTTAATTACTGCATATTAAAGAACCAAAAAAAAAAAAAAAAAAAACAAAAAACAAAGAAAAACCACTATAACCTCTGTCGTTGTAACTTTTCATCAAAAAATTGAAAATGAATTGAATTTAAAAATCTATAAACGTACGTCTGTAAGGATCTCATGCTTAAACTATTTGCAAAGTATCAAAATCTAATTTTCATTACCGAGTTCCAATTTTTGGAGTCAAATTTTATTTTTCAAAAGTCAAACTATACGTTTTTGGTAAAATTCAAACACTAGTTGTTGTTTCTGATTCAATTGGTGATTTAGAAAGTTTCCTTGAAATATTTAAAGGGTATTTCATGTTGTAAGTTCAACCTAAAAATGTCTAAATTTTAAAAACGCGTTCTGAGTTTTATTATCCCTGCGTGACCTGCTGCTGCCATACATTTTCACATTATTTCCTGTTAATCCATTTTTTTCGGCATCCAGATCCTCGATTTCAATTGATAGACCTAAAACCAAACCTTGTTTTTAGCTGTGATGATTGTGTATATATATCAAGTCGATTAGAAATTGAAGAAGAAGAAGAATAGGAAATATTATTTAATACGGGTTTATATTTAATCGGTTGGGATAAATTCAAGAAATGAATGAAACGGAGTAATGGCCTTGGGTGCTAGCGGGTTTGCGAGTGGTCACGGGTTCGAGCCCGGGCGTGGGCTATTTTTTTGTAACTCATACTTTTGAGGTAGTCTATTGTTATTTATTATTATTATTGTCATTATATTTATTATTGTTATTATTATTATCATTATTATTATCATTATTATTATAATTATTACTAGTATTATAAGTATAGGTATTATTATTATTATTAGTATTATTAATATGATGGTTATGATATTATGATATAAAGGATGATTAAATCATTAAATAAGTTATTTATGATATTATAAGTATTATGATTTTAGTTATTATTAAGACTAATATCATTATTATTATTATTATTATTATTATTATTATTATTATTATTATTATTGTTATTATAATTATATTAATATCATTATTATTGTTAGTAGTAAAGATTACTATTATTATAGTTATTATTACTATCAGTATTATTATGATCATTTAAGTTATTATTAAGTAATATCATTAAGTGTTATTATTATTATTATTATTATTATTATTATTATTATTATTATTATTATTATTATTAGTATTATTATTATTATTATTATTATTATTATTATTATTATTATTATTATTAACTAATATATGTATTAACCAGCAATTATTATTATTATTATTATTATTATTATTATTATTATTATTATTATTATTATTATTATTATTATATTATAGTTCCAAGTATGATTATTATTATTATGATTATCATTATTTTAGCACTAGTAAATTACTATTTTTACAAGCAAAAGATATTTATATAACAAAAGAATTATTACATATATCATAAGTATATCTAATTTACTATTTTAATATAAAAAAATAAAATATATAGATATATATAACATTTGGAACAATAAATACATTACTACTTAAACTGAATTGAATACCATTATATGTTCATTATAGATTTTAATATATATAATTGATATAGGTTCGTGAATCCAAGGCCAACCCTACTTGTTCAATGTCGTCATATGTATTTTTACTACAAAATACAGTATCGTGAGTTTCATTTGATTCCCTTTTACTCTTTACATTTTTGGGACGGAGAATACATGCGCTGTTTTTATAACTGTTTCCTAAATGCTTTTGAGATATATTTTTGAACTGAGAATACATGAACTGCTTCTATAAACGTTTGACGAAATAGACACAAATATTCAAAACTACATTCTATGATAGAATTATTTGGATTCATAGGTTCGATTTCTATAAAGATTGTATTATCGACCATCGGTGAGATGATTTCGTCATTGCACTACGCTTTAGCTACCGATATGGTTCAATTTAGTAGTTAGTAACGGTGAGATGATTTCGTCATTGCACTACGCATTAGCTACCATTTTAACTACCATCGGTGAGATGATTTCGTCATTGCACTACGCGTTAGCTACCGATGTATAGTATTGTATTGTATTATAGTCGACTTTGTAGTTGGTAATGGAGGGATGATTTTGCATTGCGTACGCATTAGCCCCCCTTTCAGCTACCCTCTGAGGGATGATTTTGCATTGCGTACGTATTAGCCCCCGTTGTAAGAATTATATTGTATTAACTACTACGGTGAGATGATTTTGTCATTGCACTACGCATTAGCTACCGTTGGTGAGTTGTTTGAAAGGTTCCGGTGTTCGTCATATGAATGATTTTTCAGCAGGAATAGACCAACACAGATTGTTTCTAATTATGAGTATCTTGTGGTCTATTATATTATTGAAAATGATTGATTATGAAAAACTAATGAACTCACCAATCTTTTGGTTGACACTTTAAAGTATGTTTATTCTCAGGTATTAAAGAAATCTTCCGCTGTGCATTTTGTGACGACCCAGAAATTTCCGACCAAATTTAAACTTGATCTTTATATGATTTCGACACGATAAGCAAGGTCTACTTAACTGAGTCTCTAAATATTTGAACTATTTTTCATAAACGCATTTGACCTTCGACTGTTCTCGATGATTCACGAACAATTAATTGTAAATAGTTATGTGTATGTGTGTGTGTGTGTATATATATATATATATATATATATATATATATATATATATATATATATATATTTATATATATGGTAATTGAAAATATAATTTGAAACATTATATGCTCTTGCTATTAAAATTTAATTATGTAAAATAAAATAAAAATAGGATAATATAATAATTATTATTTAAAATATATCTATATATATAAATAAAGTATATTAAAAATAAATATTAATTGATTGTAATACTTGTTTGATGTTTCGATGAATATTAAGCAAGTTAAATTTAAACTTATGTAATTTTAAAATAAATGGTGATACGAAAATGAGTTCTATAAATTTTAAGCTTATTAAAAATGTATTTAGGAACTATTTGTTAAGTTTTAACACTTTTTATAATTTACCCAGAATTGAGAGGGACAGTTGATGTAGTTTTTATTTAACAAATTAATGATCGAATTCTATACCATAATGACCAAAATAAATAAATATATTTAATTTAAAAATACGGGATATTTTTTAATATCTTTTATCCACCACTGATTAACAATGGAGCACGATATACTCTCCCTATGAAAATCGTTGGTAGAATAGACAAGAAGCTGGCTGCTTTACTATGTTTTACTAATTGCACAGTAAATGAGCTATTTTAAAATTCGTAACTGTTTTTAATTTCATATTATTCTGCATGTGTTATGTAATTGAGTACTTATAATATATTATTATTATTATTATTACTTATTATATTTAGTACACTAGTTTCCACATATCTATAACTATATGTTAGATTCACTGAAACCCACTTTATCCCCACACCCAGCTGTTACACTGTATCCTTTTTATACTTTATGATCTCAATTATAAACACTGTGTTTGTTTTCTAATATCCCATAATCTAATCAAATCTATATAGAATATATACATATGTACCCATCTATCTAACTTTATCTTTATTACTTCAAAGCCCACAAAACTTGCAAACTATCTTTCTAATTGTTGTTTCTGTTTTTGACTCGAGTCTACACCAACATCATCTTAGAACGACCCTTTGATCACCACCGAGAACCCACATCAACCACAACTACTACTTACATATACCAGTACTACTTATTTTTTAGACACCCAATTCGACATCACCTCATGTCATCATTGCTAGTTGCTGTTTTGATTCGGTTCACAACAAGAACAAGAGTACCACCCAAAACAATTTCATTTGTCGTCAACACCACCTTGATTTATCACCACCTTCAAACACGACCACTAGATGTCACCATGAACGTCCATTTTATTTTCTTCTTTTGTCAAGCAATACTCCAACTGCCATTGACTTCTAAACCCACCTTCCACCTACGAACGTCACCCACATCCTTGAATCACCTTATACCTCCGCCACCTTGCACCACCACTTTAAATTGTCACCACACAACACCACCTGCTTGTACCTGTTTCTTTTTTTGTTTTAGAATCGAAAGCCATTTAATCCCATTACAATCAAAATCGATGAAAGCATATAACCTCCACACAAATGACTTTATCAATTAAAAATTGATTTAGCATGTTTCTTTGGTTTCCTTTTTATCCGACAAAATCATAAGCAAGATTACAAAAAGTAATATAGATTATAAAGTGGGGTTGAGAGTGGTTATGTTTGAGTTAAAGTCCACTAGTGGGATATATATATTATAAATGAAATTAGAACAATTAACAAGCTGGTGGTTTTTTTTTCTCATAAAGGGCCGTAAAACTTTAATTATTTTTCTTCTTGGCCACGTTCATGTGTAAGTTATTGGGTCGGAAAAACCAATCATATATATTGTTGTACGAAGGATAATGAAAATGAAATTAAGGTTGATGAAGTTACGGTTATGATTGTCATGATTATGATAATGATGCCGTTCGAATCATGATGATTGCGGATAGCAAGAATGATGATGATATTGAGTTACGATTGAGGATGTTAATTTGATGATGATCATAATATGAAGTGAAGATGGTATATGATAAATAGTTCTGGGTTTGATAGGAGAAAGAAGAAAGAAGCATAATAGAATGGGTTATAAAAGTTAATTTAGGTATTAAAGTCTAAATGAAATAGATAGTAAAATGGTTTAGAGTGTTTGTGATTATCGAGAGGTCATGGGTTCGAATCCAGGCAACTGCAATTATTTTTATCAAAATTACAAATCGAATTGGGCTTTAAACTGGGCTTTTTTTTTGATAAAAATGAAATTAAAAGTATATACCCCATTAAAAGCCTTTTCTAAAAAAAGGGTTGCTCTGTCCAGTTTTCCTGAATTATCTCTTAACTAGATCTATATAACCCTTTCTTCCTTTTTCTAGTCTGTTAACAGCCCAACCATATGGTTTGGGGTTGTGTCGGATTAGCAAGTGGTCACGGGTTCGAGTCTTGTATGGAGCAACTCTTTTTTTAGAAAAGGCTTTTAATGGGGTATATACTCTTAATTTCATTTTTATCATATTTATTATTAATTATTATTATGTTTATTATTATTATTATTATTATTATTATTGTTATTATTATTGTTATTAATATTATTGTTATCAAAATCAATAAAAGTATTTTAATTAAAATTTTGGAATTATTAGTATTATTAATATAGGAATTATTATTATCACTATGATTAGATTAATATTAATATTATGAAAATCATACAAATTACTTTCATTAATATTAGTACTTGTATCATCTTATAATTATTAGTATTATTATTATCATCAACATAGGTATTATTATTAGTATTATCATTATTATTATTAATATTATAAAGTATTATTAATAGATTTATCAGTTAAACATTAATATTTGTAATACTGTATGATTACCGAAATTTCTAATAAATCTATTAAAAATTATCATTAAGAGTATTATTTTTACTAAAACTATCATTATTACCGTTATCTATATTATCTATATCATTATTATTAAAATAAATTACGATTACGAAAAATAAAAGTTTGAATGACATTACTAAAGTTTTAAGCATAAAAATAAAAATTATATATATATATAAGTATATATTTAATACACATAACTTAACTATATTAACATATCTATATATAAAATAAAAATATATATAATGAAACTTATTAATCTACTATATATATAAATTACATCACTAATAATAATATAGTTATTCGATTACAATTATATATTAATATATATACAAATGATATAGGTTCGTGAATCCGAGGCCAACCCTACAATTGTTCAATGTGGTAATATGTATTTTTATTACAAAATACAATAGGTGAGTTTATTTGATTCCCTTTTACTCTTTACATTTTTGGGACTGAGAATACATGCGCTACTTATACAACTGCTTTATTAAATGCTTTTGAAATACATTTTGAACTGCGAATACATGAAATGCTTTTATAAATGTTTGACGAGATAGACACAAGCAAAACATTCATTGAATGAATTATGTGGACGTGATAATTGCCACCATTGAATTATGTGGACGTGATAATTGCCACAATTGATATGAATATTTTTCCCCTGACTATTATTGCTTGGTAACCTAAGAATTAGGGAACATCACTAATTTTGAGAATTAGTGCACGCCTAATTGACGCGAATCCTAAAGGTAGCTACCGGGTTTAACACTCCCACCCAGAATGTTCACTAGACGGAAGAGCTAGTGGGCGTGGTGTTTAGTACTTCGAGGTTTATATATTATACAAATGAGATGTTTTATTTTGGGGATATTATTGATGTGCATTATATGTTAAGGTCGGTTACCAAGCCAAGCAATGAATGAAAAGTGAATGTTATGTATCGAGAGAATGATTTCATACACAGGTTATGTGTATGATATTTTGTACACGAGATATGTGTACGGTTACTAAGATTTATGAAAAATGGTTTCGTACACGATAAAGGTGTACTGTATTTAAAAGATATCGCATGTACATTACAGGTGGGTATAGGATTCGGGCCCATTTGTACCATGAAACATTTAAATCTTGTGGTCTATCAAAATGATAAATTTTATGTTTACGATAAACTTATGAACTCACCAACCTTTTGGTTGACACTTTATAGCATGTTTATTCTCAGGTATGAAAGAAATCTCCCGCTATGCATTTGCTCATATTAGAGATATTATTTGAAGTCATTTATGACATATTTCAAAAGACGTTGCATATGAGTCGTCGAGTTCATCAAGATTATTACTAAGTCAATTATAGTTGGCTATATTATGAAATGGTATGCATGCCATCAGCTTTCGATATAATGAAAGTTTCTCTTTTAAAAATGAATGCAATGTTTGTAAAATCTATCATATAGAGGTCAAGTACCTCGCGATGCAACCAAATGTAATGTATTCGTCCAGATGGATTAAGACGGGTCATTAGACATTTGCTCATTTTAAAGATATTACTTGGAGTCATTCATGGCATATATTTTGAAAGACGTTGCATTCGAGTCATTGAGTTCATCAAGATTATTATTAAGTCAAATATAGTTGGATATATTATGAAATGTTATGCATGTCGTCAACTTTCGATGTAAAGAAAGTTTGTCTTTTAAAAACGAATGTAATGTTTGTAAAATGTATCATATAGAGTTCAAATACCTCGCGATGTAATCAACTATTGTGAATCGTTTATAATCGATATGAACGGGTCCTTTCAGAAACTGAGTTGGACGATCTTAAAAAATTAATTCATCCGATTAAAGTCGAAAGGACAGATTATCGTCTAAAATCGGAACGACTTGCAGAAAAAGTTTAATTTTTAGAAAAAGATCTTTCTGATTTGAAAACTCAACATGAACCCACACTTTCAAAGCTAAACAAGAAAATTATTCAATTGGAAAACACCATAATTGAAAAGAACTCTGAAATTTCTTCATTGTCAAAAGAATCTTTTCAAATGAAAGCACAACTTGCTCGATATGAGGAAAAACTCTATCGAACATAGCAATCCAAAGCTATCATGGATATGGAACTTTCAAAACAAACGATTTTCATGAATAGACCAAAAAATGATTCATGGTGAAAAGTGGGGGATGAGTTATGAAGATCCTAAGATCTTAGATAATGCTTCCAAAAAGATTCCAGGATTATATCATTCTGATTACTTTCGAGCTGGTTTACCATCTCATTTTGTGCATGCTTCTGATGCTGATTTTGATGATATTATTGTTAATCGCAAATCTAAGAAATACCATCAAATTAGCTTAATGTATGAGAAAATCAATGCTAAAATGGGTAAATCAAATCCTGATTTCTTGAAGGAACTTGTTGAAACTGAAAAGAATATGCAACGTGAAAATTATTTGCCTAAGCGTAGACTGATTTATATTCCAACACTCATGCTAGAGAAATACATTTTAATGCTTGAGAATGAAGTGTTTAATAAACCTAGTTCTAGCATTATTACCATAGATGAGGTGTTTAATGAACCAACTTTTGATGTGAAACCAATTATACCAACCTTACATGCATGTTCTGATAATGTTTTCTGTGAAGACCTAGCACATGAACTAACTGTCTTCTTTGAGACAGAATCCCTAGGTCAAACTGATTTAGATGTAAAGGTAGAACCTCGAGATGAACCAACTATTGAAAACTTGATAGACTTTGACACAACAATTGATCCTTTGAATGAATTTTACGCAAACATACCTGTTGTACGAAACTTGAAACCTATATTAGGTATAGTTGAACAGGAAAATGTTGATTTGCAACTTAAGTGTCAATCAATAGAACAAATGCTTGCTTTGTGTGATAAATTGCCTCCACTTTCTAAGAAAGAATGTACTTATGATTTTAAGGAAGGTGAAGTGCTAGTTTCTACAGAGGAATTATGTCTTGAAATTAAGAGCTTAAAAAAATAATTCAACTGAAATAGGCTAACACACTTAAGTAATCATCTACAGTTGAAACCAATGTGTTTGAATGTGTTGGTGGGATGAATAATAAGGGGAAGGGGACAACAACATCTACGGATACAAAACCCATTACTATTCTTAAAAACCCACTACGTTCTCAATTTGGTAAACGTGTTTCAAAAGTTGCGCCTTCAACCCAATTTGTTGTCAAGAGAGTTCATTCTCAAAATGGTTATGTGTTAACTGAAAAGATTCCTATGATTCCAATGTCAAATAAATCAAAGGAAAGTCTCTTAATGAAATCAGTCAAGTCAACACAACACACGAGTCCAAAATCTGATTTGAGTGAGTATGGTGCAAAGGAACGTAAAATCAAATTAGAAATTTTGCAAAATCAATCATCTCATGTGTCACCTAAAAAGTTTGGATGTCTAACTAACAGAGGTGTTTTTCGTGTCACATGTCATAATCCAAATTTAACTTACAAGTCTGTATGGGTTTCTAAGTCCACGACTAAAAAAGTAGCAACCAAATCAAAGCAATCTGCTAGTCGACTAGGAAATCATCTCATGTCTTTCCATTTTCATCTGTGAACAAAACATCTGCTTGGAATAAGTTGTGTGTTAAGACTTCTGATAATGATGTAAAACTTGATATTGCGTATGATGCTTCATGTAATGTGGTTTTAAATGATTCTTTATTGTCTAAATTTCATGATACTTTACGTGATTATCTCATTGTTGATCCAAAGTTTATTGTTGGTACTAACCGTAGAGGACCCAAGAATCTTTGGGTACCTAAACTCTAGGAAATTAACGTTTACAAGGTTTCTACGTATGTGTTTGGAATATCGATTCTTTAACAACCTGTTCATAAAGATTATAAACGATTCATAATAGTTGATTACATTGCAAGGTACTGACCTCTATATCATACGTTTTACAAACATTGCATTCTTTTAAAAAGACTAACTTTCATTTCAACGAAAGTTTACAAATATGCATACTAATAATATTATCATGTTCCTAAATATAATTGACTAATCTGACATTCATCTATTAACAATCTTTTTGAACTCAAATGATTTGAATGCAACGTCTTTTGAAATATGCCATGAATGACTCTCAGTAATATCTCTAAAATGAGCAAATGCACATCGGAAGATTTCTTTCATACCTGAGAATAAACATGCTTAAAAGTGTCAACTAAAAGGTTGGTGAATTCATTAGTTTATCATAATCAATCATTTCTGTAATAGTAATAGACCACAAGATTTCAGTTTCCATAAATATCCGTACACTGGCAAGTGTATAAAAGTATTCTATAAGTTGTTGAGCGCTTCGGTAATCATACTTAACAATTAATGTGGCATATTCCCTTTATTATGAAATCTCCCTACACTGTACCAAGTGTAGTAAAAATGAAGTACTATGCAACCGTTTACGATACTAGAGCGACTAGCCCGGTTGGGGTTGTCAAACCCGATAGATCTATCAATAGGATTCGCGCTTACATGCTCTTACAACATGTAAATATTAGTTACCAAGCTATTAGGGGAAAATATGCAAAGTGGTACAACTCAACGTAGAATATGTTTTTAGCACGTGTGTCCATTTCGTAAAACAGTTATAAAACGGCGCATGTATTCTCAGCCCAAAAATATATATAAAAAGGGAGTAATGAAACTCACCTATCAATATTGTGGTTCAATATTGTAGGAAAAGTGTGCAGACGCAACGGAAATGATAAATGCAAGGTTAACCTTTGATTCACGAACAAAACCCCTGAACAATACCCATAACCTCCTTAGATATAACCCATAAATTTCTTAGCTATAACCCATTTGAAAACTCGTTTTGAAATCACCCAAACATAACCCCGTCGTAGTATTTTATGTATACATAACTAATATAAATAATTATATAAGATTAATAATACTAATAATCTTAATAATAATAATAATAGTTATAGTAATAATAATAATAATAATAATAATAATAATAATAATAATAATAATAATAATAATAATAATAATAATAATAATAATAATAATAATAATAATAATATGAAACGGAGTAATATGTGAAGTTTTTTTGTGAATGTCTTCACAGATGATCGAACATATATATAGATAATAAATATAATATTATAATAATATAATAATATAATAATATAATAAAGTAATAATATAATAATAAAATAATAATATAATAATAAAAGGAATCAACCATGTGTAATCTTAGCCGCCCCATTTTTGTTAGTTTATACCGACAGTTTTCACGGACTGGCATTTCGTACTCTGTTGCTAATAATTGACGGGTAAAAATATGGATAAAAATTCTACTTTTTATATTTGAATATACATATATATCTGTTTTGGTCTTAAGCTTTATAAAATTAGTTGTAAAAAGGTTTGTTTATAAAGTTTGTACGCGTAATATGTGTTTTCCTAGTTTTTAACTGAACAAAGATATATAATATAATATTAATTTAAATATAATAATGTAATAAATATAATAATATTGAAATAAAATATAATAATATAATAATAAATTTAGAATCAAATTGAATCGTGTTAAAAAAAGTCGTATTTATTAAATACTTCAGGGGTATTTTATGTAACTTATAATTAATAATTTCTATCATATCGCTTTCAAGTGAATAGTAAATTAATTAATTTCGTTTCATTTACTATTCAATGAATAGTAAATGAATTAATTTAAATTCAACTATTTAAGCTACACGTTGTTGTACGTTGTGCTTTACAAATTGTACATTTTTAATTTAACTTCGTTTCTTAAAAAAAATTACAAAAATTATATCATAAAAATAAAATGACTTAATACGTAAAATTTTTAATTTGAAATAGCATCGTTTAATAGTAAATTTTTTTATCATTTCATATATAAATATTATAAAATTTAGTTTTCTAGAACTAATTATATTCAGAATCATTTTATTAAGAGGTTATAATAATAGAAATTATTATATCATAAAACGTCTTCATTTAAGAAAGTAAAATCATATATAAATCATGACGGGTTCGAGTTTTAAATTATAGGTTGTTCGTGAATCGTAGGGTAAAGTCCAATGGTTAATTAAATCTATTGAAAAAATATTTTAATGCAACACATCAATTTGCTTATCTTGTTGGAGTTATCAGAGTTTAAATTTGGTCGGAAATTTTCGGGTTGTCACAGTATCTACCCGTTAAAGAAATTTGGTCCCGAAATTTGATTGGAATGGTCATGGCTGATAATAAGTATGTCTTTGTGACACATATGGGCTGGAAATTAAAGTTTTACCATCATTGAGTAATATAGATAAAACAATTCGATTTTTGTGAATAGTACGAGTGAAGTTATCACAGAAGAGTGAAATGAATAAATGTAGATTCGTCATATCTTTTGACGTAGATAGGATAGATTTTCGGAGTTCAAGGGATTTAGAGAGAATCTTCGTAATAAGATTTGATTCATCGGTAATCAAGGAAATTAGGATCCGCTTTAAATGCGATCATATGTTTTGATTGCTCTGTCGGATATTTTACTATAAATCCAACCCTTCGTTTCCTTACAATTCACACCTTCTATTCTTTCTCCTTTAATTCATACTTTGAATCATTTGTCAATATGCTCCATCCAGTTCTGCTTCTTGATATATTCCTAACTTTTGTATCTGTCATTCTTCTTTTTCATCTTTCGCCGGAAGAATCTATTTACTTCTACAATACTCTTGGTTTTATAGTGTTTTTAGTTCTTCCGTGTCTTTACATTGCTATATGCATTGATATATGGTTTGTAATTTCTGGGTTGTTGTTGTGTTTTATATCTCCTATTATATTTCAAAGTCCCTGCTTCTGTCTTCAATAATCATTCTCATTCACAGTTAATGCTCTCTCCTATTTGCTGCGATTTATACTCCAATTTCTATTTCAGAGCTTTATTCATTTGTTTTATCTTCTTGCCATTAAGCACCGCATGTAATGGTCCAGAATTTGTAGATATAAATTTCGGAATGAACATAATTAATGTTCTAAGAAGGAAATTGTAATGGCACGATCTTCATTTGTCAAATTACCAGAATACCTCGAAAAAGACCGAATCATCAAGAAAAATATTTTCTTGATATGTTTAGAGGTTAAGTAGAATACAAGAGTCGTGTAACATGGTACATGATGACGTTATGATCTGTGAATCATCACGTTCTATTTGGAAACTCAGCATGACTTACTGTAATATAATCACGTTGATCAAGTGTCATTATATTATACTAACTTATGCTTCAGTTCCCAACACTACTTCAAAAACATTCATATTTTAAACTCAAAGGTTTCGGAACTTAGAAACTAATAATAGTTTCTTTTATGATGTAACACAGATATCGCAAAGAGATAATTGATTTCAGCTAAGAAAAGTTATGAAAATATCTTCAGAAATATCTAAGATATTTATAATGAAAGATATGATGATATCTTAGAATATCCAAGATCAGAGGATGATGAAGAATATTGTCCGCAAGAGTTTAGAGTTAGGGGCAAGGTATTCGTTAATGACTTCAGTAGATACTGAATCATTTGGATTCTTTGAAAGTAGATTTCGTCTTTATGATTTGTCCACAACCTCCTTCATGGTTTGGTCAATCTATTTTCGAGTTCCAAACCTTCTCTTTTTCTGAGCTTTGCCAACACACTATCCTTTATCATCAAACATTTTACTGTTAAGGTTGTTTACAATTTTTGCTGCTTCATCAGCATTTTTCAAAATTTTGAGAACCAGTTCGCAGTTTAGGGTGTTTTTTCAGAAACTTCACATTCGAAGTCTATAAGTCTTGGAGGTAAACGTTATATGTATATATATAACTATTGGCGTAAAATTGTTGCGAAAATTTGAGAATAATGATTCAAGATTTTGGTATGGCAACTACCATTACAAGATGAAAATGAGTACATGATAGGGTTTCAATGAATAAGTATAGTGATTTTTCGGAGAGGCTTAAAGATCAATGAAGTTATTGATAAGTTTACTGCTAATGTGGCAAGATATGAAAGGTTCCCCGGTAACAATGATAAAGGGGTAATCGTTATAATAAGGCTTATTCGTATGAACAATTGAAGTTGGTTCGCTGGAGCTGTGACAAAACTGTCTATTTTTAGAAGGGATTGAAAAGTTATTTTAGCTAATAAATTCCAACGGGTCTGACACATATACGATTTAAATTATGAATTTGGTTTCAAGAGTTTTTCAGGTACATAACTGTGGGTAACATGTGGTGGGATCATCATCTCGATTGTTCATTATTTAAAGTGTCTTCAGAAATTTTGGAGGTTTTGAACACAGATCGTAATCGTTAATATACATATGATATTCTAGCACAATTTTGAAGTCAAAGTATAGCTTTGAAAGATGTAGGAATCTAAGAGTGATGATACCGGTTATATCTCGAATTGAATTCTGCGATTTCAAAATCAGAATATGTAATTGAATTTGAATGAGTATAGTTGTTTTGATTTCTATGAAAGAATGTATATTGTTGTTAAAGTAGTGAGTATAGTTGATGATTGCGGGATCAAATTCGAAGAATGTAACATATTAATTGTGAATTTATATATCTCTCGGGTATTACTTACCCGTTAAATTTTTTTTTTCACAATTAATACTTTGTACAAAAAGAATTTTATTACAGTCTTTATGAAAATATATATGTGTATATTTTCTTCGGATGTAACATAGATTTAATGAGTTATTATTAAATTAAGCATATTTGATTTACGGTTGAAACTAAAATTGAATAATCCCTAAAAACTTTAGATTACATAACTTTTACGGAGTATTTCTTCAATGAAATTAAAATTATGAATCTATACTTCATTAATTGTTGATGCATGATGTTGGTGTTCATGGAATCTTCTGAACTTCGCAAGGTACGAATGATGTTATCTGAAAAGTTTTGAGTACATCGATGATGAAAGTGTAAAATCAAATATATATTTGAATAATACACTTAATTTATTATGAAATGGAATTCATTGAATTGAAACAGAGATTGTAGTTAACGATGATTAAGTCGCTGATGAAGGATGTACATCATAGCATATTAGTAATATGAATTAACCGAGTAGTTAAGATTCACACATAATAGATTAGTACAGATAGATTTATTATGGTTTAAAAATATATATATATATATATATATATATATATATATATATATATATATATATATATATATAAGATATGCATATAAATCCTTTAGTGGAAATGAGTTAATACCTCATAACTTGTTATTTTCGATATACCTATTGGTGACTGTGTTGTCGATATCGTTGGTGGTTATGTAAATGATGGAGCTTGTAGTGTTACAGGTGTTGCTGGCGTTGGTAATACTGACGGTGATGCTGGCGGTACTGTTGATGCTGCTGGTAAACAAGTCTAGCTTGTAATTCATGCACCATCCTTGTCAGGGTTTCTATTCTTCCCTATATCATTTCTATCCATCCATTCATCTTGGTTTATGGCTATGATTTGAATAAATAATCTCTAAAACTTTAGAGATTACATAATCACCGTAGAATATTTCTCCGATGAAGTTATGAATCAATACTTCATCGTTTGTTGTTGTTGGTACTCCTTGGTATCTATGGTGTGTGTGACATTGATGCTCGAGGTACCGATTATGATGTTAAAGTGTAGGGTGCGGATGTTGCGGGTGGTGATGGTGATGGTACTGTTGCTACCAGTGCTGCTGCTAGTGCTTGTAACCTTCGCACCATATTCTCCAAAGCCACTACCCGAGCGCGAAGCTCGTTGACTTCTTCTATTACACCGAGATGATTGTCGGTTCGGACGAGTGGATGAATAAGATCAAGAATTTGAGATAGTATATAGTCATGATGAGATACTCTGGAAATGAGAGAGAAAATGGTGTCTCGAACAGGTTCGCCGATAAGTGCTTCAGGTTCTTCGCCAAGAGGGCAATGTGGTGGATGGAAGGGATCACCTTCTTCTTGTCTCCAATGATTAATTAGACTACGAACCCACCCCCAATTTATCCAGAATAGATGATGGCTAATTGGTTAAACCATTCCGGTCACACTGCTTTCGGAGCTTGAGTGGAATTCCATATCGGAATTCGAGGGACTTGAACTAGTGGAGATTTCCATTTCGTACGATTGAATAAAGGATTTTTTGATATAAAATGATTTCCGACTATCGAATGGTATTCTAATTATATAGAATATCTATATATATAGAACAAAAGATTTCGTAGATTATGGAGGAATTTACGAAATATGTCAGGCAAAGTTTACAGTAACAGATACACTAAGATATGAATTGTGTCCATATACTATTCATGCAATCAATGCAGTAAGATGTGTCTAGACTAAGAATGATAAGCATGTAATTTCCGACAGGATATGATAAGAAAAAGTTTTTAACATGCAGCTAAGGTCGAAGTCCGAAACAAACACCCGGTTTTGGTGCATTGGGCCCCTTTTGAGTGACGGGAGCAGTATTTCTACAATCGTTGGCCACATGGCCACTTCTTTGACATTTGTTGCAAAATGGCTTGCCACATTCGCCATAATGATGTTTGTGGCACTTGTTGCAAAAGGGTTTATTCCCAGAATAACTTTTCCTATCATCGGAGGTGAAAGGCTTTTTGGTGAAGGTGTTGTTGTTGTAGTTGTTTGATGGGGTGGCTTCCCATTTTCTCTTGTTGCCACCCGATTTATCCTTGGCCTTAGGTGCCGGTACTACGATTTTGTCCACCATTTCTATCAATTTACGGGCCATATCCAAAGCTTCTTGGTGATTAGTGGATTTGGATGACATAACCCCGTGTTTGATGCTCTTAGAGAGGCCATCCATGTAAAGTTCTACTCGGAGGGATTCGGGAGTCACGAGAGCCGGACACATTAAGGCTAGTTCGGCAAATCGCTGATTATAAGCTTTGAGGTCATTTTCGACCGCTTTTATAGTTCTTAGCTCTTGCTCGAGCTTGCGAGTCTCTTCACGTGGGAAGTATTCGGTAATCATCTTCCCCTTTAAGTCCGACCAAGAAAGAGCGTGGGCTTCATCGGTACCCACCGATTGTACATACATGTTCCACCACGTGAGAGCGATACCGGCAAAAGTGTGGGTGGAATATTTGACCTTGTCTTGGTCTCGGCAACCGCTTATGCTAGAAACGGCTTCCGTTTGTTCAAACCATCGGGTGAGAGTAACCGGTCCCCCGGTTCCATCAAAAGTATGAGGTTTGCACCCCATAAAAGCTTTGTAGGAGCATCCCTCGTTTGAATTTTTGGCTCCATTGTTGTTGTTGTTGTTGGGGTTATTGGTGTTAGATGAGTGACCAACCATGGTCGCATCTACGGCGGTGGCGATCATTCATTCAAGAGCTTGTTCGGGTGTTTCATGGCGTGGTACACGGCGAGGAGGCATTGTTCCTTCAAAAAATAAGAATATCATTGATTAGTATTCTCAATAATACTAACCGTGATATGGAATGAGGAAAAAGAGAAAAATTTCCTTGACTCACCTTAAATTCTTTATATTATAATGTCGGAACGTTCATATGAGTCACCATAATATAATCCAGGCAATTATATTACCGTAATTCATGTGTGCATTCGACATTATCACATAAGGTCAAGATGGCGTGTCAATCAAATTAAACAACGTGAGATTCAGATGTAATAAGAGTTAGATAAGAATAGAAGAGTTCTAGTATAAATGCACAAGTAGTCAAGTAATTCCTACTTCAAGTCTATATGCCGGTTGTAGTCTAGACTCACCAATGTACCCTATGACTCGGGGTTGACACCAATGAACTCTAAATCCCTACAACTAATGCTCTGATACCATCTGTAGCGACCCGACAAAATCGACATTGACGGCGCCATCTACTCAGGTCCCGTTACGTGGTCATAAGTCTTTAAGATGACGTTTGACCAAAATATGTCGCATTCATTTCAAATGTAAAAGTGTTTCAAGTTTTCAAAGGTAGTTTATTAAAATGTTTAACGTACAAATGAAACCTATGCGACACAATTTTAAAAGTAAGCCAAAAGATGCTCCATGTATGCATATATACTCGACATCTAAGCAAGTATCAAAAAGAGTGCGGAAGCATGCATCACATAGCGTTCAAGGACCTGAGAAAACATATAGAAACTGTCAACGAAAAACGTTGGTGAAATCATAGGTGTATTAGTAAACGTTGTATTTGAACCACAAGATTTAATATAGTTGATTATCCAAATCATTTGCATTCCAAAATGTTTGTGGAGCACCCAAGTATCAAGACTTTTTGGTACCCTGTTACATAGTGTTAGAACATACACTATAATAGAAAATATATTTCATCTGCCGACGGTTGCGAACCGTCCGAATGAGGGCACGTCTAGCCAGCATGGATCCATACAACATAAGTTCACGCTCACACCCGCAAGTGTAACTAATGATAATTGAATTGAGGATTTTTGTTCAAACTCTCACGTGGAATGTTTATTTCGTACTTGTGTTCAAAGTATAAATGTAAGTTTTATAAATTGTATATGTTTCTCATCCCATGTTTTAAAGTACAAAAGTTGTTGAAAAGATGGGACTATGATCTCACCTTGAGTGCACGAGTAAATAAGGTACTTCACAAAGTAACGTGTGCAAGAACGAATACTAGTCTTGACCTAAACAAGTAGGTTGTATTAATAACGGTAAACACGGTTAGTCAAAGATGTTCAATTAGTCCTATGGCTCGTTACGACTCGATTAATGTAGCATGTGAATCAAATTGTCAAGTTTCATGCAAGATTCAAGTATAAAAGCATGTTAGAAACGATCGCATAAGTATTCGGTTAAGTTCAATTAAAAGTCAAACTTGGTCAAAGTCAAAGTCAAAGTCAACGGGGTCGGGTCGGGTATTCGACAATTTTTCCTTGAAAGTTAAGCATATATAAGTATGTTGGCCAAGTTTCATGTTAATCGGACATGTATAGCATAGTGGGTATTAAACGAAAAAATAAAAATAAAAAAATGGACAGCAGCCATTAGATGCGCCGCATCTGCAAGTGATGCGCCGCATCTGTAGCAGATGCACCGCATCCAAGGCAGATGCGCCGCATCTGTATCTGATTCAGTGAAACTGCTTTAAAAATTTTACAAGTCTCGGACCAAACTTCAATTTATCGTAACTAATGAACCGTAAGCACCTAAAACGCATACCATACATCGTTGGAAAGGTAATTTAATGAGGAATACAACTAAACACATTTCATCATCCAAAATCATCACTTACAATAATCAAAACCAAATTTAAAGCTCATTAAATGCTCACCAAAAATGTTTTCAAGTTCATAAATGCACTTAGATGATTCGAGAATTTAATGCAAACATGTGGTACGCTGTTTTGTAGATAATTACTCATAAAATACAACTAAACACTTACAAACAACATTGCAAAGCATTTAATGCATCAAAAGTTCATAATCAAGCCTATCAAACCCTAACCCAAATCACCAAAACAATAATCATGTTAATTAAGTTTCCTTAATCAACCTACACATCAAAATGAAGCTAGTGATGCTAGTAACACAATTATTACATGAGCTTTTAACATTTAACAACATTTAAATAATCAAATCACCAAATCAATCATACCAACTTTCAAGTTCATGCTAGTTACCTAAAATAACAAGATCGAACATATAAATCACATATTCATTTTAGTCTTGAGCCATAGACACTAATTAACACCTTTATAAGTCAAAATCATCAAGAACACAAAATCTAGTATTTTTAGAAAGTTACCCAAATGAGATGTAATCGGTATGGATTCGAAGAGGAAGATGCAAGGATTCCAAATATGTAATTTGTTTGAATTGATGCTTGCTAGATCTTGAATAGATGATGAATTTGTGTTGAGTGAATTGAGAGAAAAGTGGAAGTATTAGAGAAAAAGGAAGAGATGAAATGAATGGATGAGAGGTCATGGTTGACTAGTTGACCTAGTCAAAACTATGGCCTCCTGGCAAGTTTAGTCCCTCAACTTTAAATTCGGGTGCGTGAATTACCTAAACAAAATATTTTAAAACGCGTATTAACGGAAGATGTTATAATCATATAACGGACTTTAAATAAATAAACAGAAAGTAAACGGAAAAAGGCGGGATATTACAGTAATAGAACACAAGATTTCAGTTTCCATAAATATCTGTACACTCGCAAGTGTATAAAAGTATTCTATAAGTTGTTGAGCGCTTCAGTAACCATACTTAACAATTAATGTGGCATATTCCCTTTATTATGAAATCTCCCTACACTGTACCAAGTGTAGTAAAAATGAAGTACTATGCAACCTTTTACGATACTAGAGCGACTAGCCCGGTTGGGGTTGTCAAACCCGATAGATCTATCAATAGGATTCGCGCTTACATGCTCTTACAACATGTAAATATTTGTTACCAAGCTATTAGGGAAAAATATGCAAAGTGGTACAACTCATATGCAAAGTGGTACAACTCAACGTATAATATGTTTTTAGTACTTGTGTCTATTTCGTAAAACGGTTATAAAACGGCGCATGTATTCTCAGGCCAAAAATATATATAAAAAGAGAGTAATGAAACTCACGTATCAATATTGTGGTTCAATATTGTAGGAAAAGTGTGCAGACGCAACGGAAATGATAAATGCAAGGTTGACCTTTGATTCACGAACAAAACCCCCGAACAATACCCATAACCTACTTAGATATAACCCTTAAATTCCTTAGCTTTAACCCATTTGAAAACTCGTTTTGAAATCACCAGAACATAACCCCGTCGTAGTATTTTATGTATACATAACTAATATAAATAATTATATAAGATTAATAATACTAATAATCTTAATAATAATAATAGTAGTAGTAATAATAATAATAATAATAATAATAATAATAATAATAATAATAATAATAATAATAATAATAATAATAATAATAATAATAATAATAATAGTGAATATGATACGGAGTAATATGTGAAGTTTTTTTGTGAATGTCTTCACAGATGATCGAACATATATATAGATAATAAATATAATATTATAATAATATAATAATATAATAATATAATAAAGTAATAATATAATAATAATATAATAATAAAAGGAATCAACCGTGTGTAATATTAGCCGCCCCATTTTTGTTAGTTTATGCCGACAGTTTTCACGGACTGGTATTTCGTACTCTGTTGCTAATAATTGACGGGTAAAAATATGGATAAAAATTCCACTTTTTATATTTGAATATACATATATATCTGTTTTGGTCTTAAGCTTTATAAAATTAGTTGTAAAAAGGTTTTTTTTTATAAAGTTTGTACGCGTAATATGTGTTTTCCTAGTTTTTAACTGAACAAAGATATATAATATAATATTAATTTAAATATAATAATGTAATAAATATAATAATATAATAATATTGAAATAAAATATAATAATATAATAATAAATTTAGAATCAAATTGAATCGTGTTAAAAAAAGTCGTATTTATTAAATACTTCAGGGGTATTTTATGTAACTTATAATTAATAATTTCTATCATATCGCTTTCATGTGAATAGTAAATTAATTAATTTCATTTCATTTACTATTTAATGAATAGTAAATGATTTAATTTAAATTCAACTATTTAAGCTACACGTTGTTGTACGTTGTGGTTTACAAATTGTACATTTTTAATTTAACTTCGTTTCTTAAAAAAAATTACAAAAACTATATCATGAAAATAAAACGACTTAATACGTAAAAATTTTAATTTGAAATAGCATCATTTAATAGTAAATTTTTTTATCATTTCATATATAAATATTATAAAATTTAGTTTTCTAGAACTAATTATATTCAAAATCATTTTATTAAGAGGTTATAATAATAGAAATTATTATATCATAAAACGTCTTCGTTTAAGAAAGTAAAATCATATATAAATCATGACGGGTTCGAGTTTTAAATTATAGGTTGTTCGTGAATCGTAGGGTAAAGTCTAATGGTTAATTAAATGTATTGAAAAAATATTTTAATGCAACACATCAATTTGCTTATCTTGTCAGAGTTATCAGAGTTTAAATTTGGTCGAAAATTTCCGGGTTGTCACAGATTCCGGTTGCTCTCGACACATGACGGGCGATAAATCCTTGCTTGTCAATTTCGTTGACAAATTCCTAGGAACGGTTACTTTTGTAAATGATGAGATTGCAGCAATAACGGGTTATGGAGATTTTGTGAAAAATGGCATAACGATCAAACGGGTCTCATATGTTGAGGGTTTGGGGTGCAGTTTATTTAGTGTCAGCGAATTTTGTGACGGAGATCTAAAGGTTTTGTTGAACGTCATCAATGCTCGGTGCAATCCACCGATGGAAATGATCTCCTTGTTGGTAAACGTTGTGCTTCATTTTATACTATCGACCTCAATGATGCACCATCACATGAAACCATGTGTTTGGTTACTCGTTCAACAAAGGAAAATTCATGGTTATGGCATCAATAGATGTCACACCAGAATTACAAGGGTATTAATCGACTGGTCTCTAAAGACTTAGTTGATAGTATTCCATGCTTTCAATTTGATAAGCATCATGTGTGTCCATCATGTGCGATGGGTAAGCTGAAACAGACTAATCATCCGCTTAAGCAAAACCCCAGTACTTCATCACCCTTGCAATTATTGCATATGGACTTATGTGGACCCATGAGGATTTCTAGCCTTGGTGGCCGGAAACATGTGCTTGTCATTGTTGATGACTATACCCGATTTACATGGATTTTCCTTCTAAGGACTAAGTCAAGAACCCCCGCCATTATCATTGAGTTCATTAAAAAGACTCGGCGCTCTTTTAACAAACATGTTAAGAGTATTCGAACTGATAATGGGACGGAATTTAAGAATGACCTGCTTGATAGTTATTTGAGAGATCAAGGCATTGAATATCAGTTTTATGCTGTACGAACCCCTTAACAGAATGGAGTAGTCGAACGACGTAATCATACATTGTGCGAAGAAGCTCGATCGATGCTTGCTTACTCCAAACTACCTCCGAAAATGTGGGGGGAAGCCATTTCCACTGCATGTTATATCCAAAATCGTTGTATCATTAATAAACATTTTGATAAAACTCCTTATGAGTTACTATATGGTAGACACCCGAGTGTCAAATATTTCCGTGTCTTTGGTTGTATATGCTATGTGGTTAATGATTTTGAAAGCCTCGAAAAGTTTGATTCTCATGGCGATCAGGCCATATTTCTCGGCTATTCTTCGAACAAAGTTTCCTATCGTGTCTATCACAAATGGACAAAGACGATCAAGGAAAGCATTAATGTAAGGTTCGATGAGTTATCGAGAATGGCTTTTGAACAACTCAGTTCAAAACCCGATCCTAACCTGGCTACTACTTCTTCCGCGGAAAACTTAATTTTCTTGAAGAAGGGTGTTCCTACGTAACAACAGAGAAACTGGATATCTTGTTTGATAGTCTTTATGCTCCTCAACGGAATTCAAATGTTCAAGCCGTACAGGTTACACCATCATAGTCAACTATTGTGGAGACTCAACCAAGTCTTTTTGATGAAGATACAACACCAACTGATTCACCTGTTACTTCTTCATCTTTTCTCCCATCTCCTGTTACTGATATTCTTGAACCAACTCAAGATTCATCAGTTGATACAACTCTAGTTGTTTCTCCAGATATTCAATTGAATCCATTAGACAGTGTTACATCAGATCAAGCAGATCAAGGCTCAACATCAATAACAGTTGATGTTTCCATGGATACCACTGATGTACAATCTCTTCCACATAACAATCGATGGACTAAAAGTCATCCAATTGATCTTATCATTGGTGATGCATCTGCACAAGTCTCAACTCAAAGGGCAACTCAGAATATGTGTCTATACACTGCCTTTCTTAGTAAGATTGAACCAACAACGATTGCTCAAGCTTTACTAGATCCGAACTGGGTGGTAGCAATGCAAGAAGAGATCTATCAATTTGAACGGTTGAAAGTATGGCGATTAGTTCCAAGACCAACGGGTCAACGACCAATAGGGGTTAAGTGGATTTTTAAGAACAAGAAGGATTCTGATGGAATTGTGGTTCGAAATAAGGCACGTCTTGTGGCCAAGGGATATCGACAACAAGAGGGTATTGATTATGATGGAACGTTTACTCCGGTTGCTAGGATTGAGGCTATTCATCTTTTCCTTGCATTTACTTCTCATATGAAGTTCACGGTGTTTCAAATGGATGCCAAAACTGCTTTTTTGAATGGTCATCTTCAAGAGGAAGTTTATGTTGATCAACCAGAAGGCTTTGTCGATCCCATTCATCCAAACCACGTATACTACTTGGAGAAAGCCTTGTATGGTCTGAAGCAAGCACCGCGTGCATGGTACGAGACCTTGACAAAGTATTTGTTGGATAATGGCTTCTCTCATGGAACGATTGATACAACGCTATTCATCCATAAAAACTACGGTCACATTCTCTTGGTTCAAATTCACGTTGATGACATTATTTTTGGTTCCACGTCCCCGGCCTTATGCAAAGACTTTGGTGACCTTATGGCCAACAAATTCGAAATGAGCATGCTTGACCAGTTAAATTTCTTCTTGGGGTTACATGTAAAACAATTACCAAACGGGATTTTTATTAGTCAAACAAAGTATATCAATGATATGCTAAAACGTTTTAAAATGACTGCTTTAAAACCAATGAAAACCCCAATGAGGACTTTACTGGATGCTGATGCTAATGAGGAACCCTTTGACATTACGCTTTATCGAAGCATGGTTGGTTCTTTAATGTATCTGACTGCAAGTCGACCAGACATTACACTTGCTGTAACTGTCTGTGCCCATTTTTAGTCAAACCCTAAGAAATCCCACTCCAAAGCGGTTGTTAGGATTTTCCAGTACCTTAAAGGTACACCTAACCTTGGGATCTGGTATCCTCATGGATCCGATTTCAATCTTACTGCTTATACTGATGCAGATCATGGTGATTGCCATGTTGATAGAAAGAGCACATCTGGATCAATTCAGATGTTGGGAAAAGGCTAGTTGGTTGGTCATCCAAAAAGCAGAACTGTGTGTCTTTATCAATAGCTGTGTCTGAGTACATTGCTGCAGCTCACTGTTGTTCACAAGTTTTGTGGATGCAAACTCAACTTTTAGACTATGGCTTTAAGATTTCTAAGACTCCAATTTACTGTGATTCACAAAGTGCTATTGCAATTACGAGCAACCCGGTCCAGCATTCTAAGACTAAACACATAGATATTCGTTATCATTTCATTAAGGACCATGTAGAAAAGGGGATGTAGAGTTATACTTTGTGCCTACCAAAGTGCAACTAGATGACATGTTCACTAAGCCCTTAGATGAACTTAGGCTAAAGTTCTTGATCAAAGAGATTGGCATGGTAGAATATAGTGCTTGACATTCCTTAGATCTGTTGGGTCTTATACTTGGGATCTTGTGTTTAGGGGGAGTAGATACTTTCTAGGGGGAGCAACTGATTTCTTATGCTTTAGATAACATCTTTCAAGGGGGAGCCTTTAGATTTATTTGTTCAATGGTTACGTGAGGGGGAGGTAACTCATTGATATCATATTTTAAGGGGGAGTTAATTCATTTTCTTAAGAAAATATCAAAATGGTGATTTACTTTCTTGTATATCACATTTTGAGGGGGAGAAAACGGGAGAAAATGAAAAGAAATTTTTTTTCCAAAAGTGAATTTCATAAATTCTTTGTTTATATCTGAAAGAATTCACTAAGGCTTGCATAAATCTCAGTATGCAACTCATTTTAACAATTGGAATCACTGAAGATTTGTACTTTGTACATAATTCAAAATTTTCTAAGTACAAATCTTGTTTTATAAAATTCATAAAAAATTAGAAAAGATAAAATCCAAAAAGATGTGAATTTAACTGAATAAATGCAAATTTTAGCATTATACCGAATCTGACAACCAACGGTACAGATTCGGTAAGTTCAAAAGTTTCAAATATTGTCTCAGAAATGTCTTCTATTAAAAATGTGATAATCTTGAATGATTTTTGATAAAGATTTGTCAAAATTTGAAGTAAAATGTGTTTAAGTCTGAAATTGGTCTGCATTCGGTACTTAAGGCCCATTCGGTAAAGCCCATGTCTTCAAATTATACGGTATCTATAAATAGCAGGGTCAAAGTCAAACTTTCTCTCACTTTATTCTAATTGCATACCGAATCTGATCTAATCTACCGAGTCTACCTAATCTACCAAATCTCGTCTTCTGTAACTTCAATTTCTTGGTAATTCTTTATTTTAATTGAATCTAAGATGCACATACTGTAGATCTGAGATAATTGAACACTTTTAAACAAGAAAATAATGCAAATAACATGATTGTAATGCTGAATTTTGGAAAAGTGTTGATTATACCGAATCTAAGTCGAATTTCTTAATTCTTAGATTAAACTCATCTGATTTGGTGAATTAACATAAAATCTTATCAAATCTATGTTAAATTAGTTGATCTATCATTTGACCGAGTCTGATTACATGTTTAATTGAGTATTTGATGGATTCTGTACATATCGAATGTGTTCTTGCTATAGTACCGAGTCTGTTCAAGTCATTAACATGTTTTTCTGATTTGTTTGAGTTATTAATTGATTATGACTATGTTTTTGAATGATATAAGACTGAATATGCATGTTTGGGTAATTATGTGTGATTTTTGAAGATACCGAATCTGTTCTTGGCATTTTACCGAGTCTGTGATTTGGTATTTTAAAAATAATGTGATTTTCAACTTGATAAATCTTACATGCTTTATTTAAGTCTTTGTTATGAAAACTCAAGCTTATTTGGTTACAGAATCTCAAGTTTTCATGACTACCGTATTTGCTTGATTTGTGCTTAAAATGATTAAGTGTTGTTCTGATTCTTTGTATTATATAATTGACTTTGCATGATGATTTTGTATTATACTGGAATATCATATGAATATCATGTATGTCAATTACTTGTTCATATTTGAAATAAATGATTTTTATAACTTAGAAAAATCATAAAAATTATAAAACTTGAAAAATACAAAGGATTTCAAAGGCAAATAAGAATAGAGATATGTGCTTTATTATAAACATCTTGTGGTCTTCCATTTCTTATTTATACAGCTAAATGGCGAACAATCACTTCATCAACTCTGAAACCAACATTCCTTGCAACTACTGGACTGCAATACTAGAGAGGCATACATTATGGCATGCTCTAAGCTCTACTGCCAATATGGCTGTAGAGACCCGTCCTAATCCATCTAGACGAATACATTACATTTGATTACATCGCGAGGTACTTGACCTCTATATGATACATTTTACAAACACTGCATTCGTTTTTAAAAGACAAACTTTCATTTCATCGAAAGTTGACGGCATTCATACCATTTCATAATATATCCAACTATAATAGACTTAATAATAATCTTGATGAACTCAACCACTCGAATGCAACGTCTTTTGAAATATGTCATGAATGACTCCAAGTAATATCTCTAAAATGAGCAAATGCACAGCGGAAGATTTCTTTCATACCTGAGAATAAACATGCTTTAAAGTGTCAACTAAAAGGTTGGCGAGTTCATTAGTTTAACATAAATAATCATTTCCATCATTTTAATAGACCACAAGATTTTCATTTTCATTTCTCATAAATATATGTCCCATGCATAGAGACAAAAATATCATTCATATGGATTGAACACCTGGTAACCGACATTAACAAGATGCATATAAGAATATCCCCTATCATTCCGGGACATCTGTCGGACATGATAAAACAACATCAAAGTACTAAAGCATCCGCTACAACGGATGGGGTTTGTTAGGCCCAATAGATCTATCTTTAGGATTTGCGTCAATTAGTAGACTGGTTTACTAATTCTTAGGCTACCAAGCAAAAGGGGCATATTCGGCTTCGATCATTCAATCATATAATGTAGTTTCGATTACTTGTGTCTATTTCGTAAAACATTTATAAAAGCAGCGCATGTATTCTCAGTCTCAAAAATATATATTGCAAAAGCATTTAAAAAGGGAGCAAATGAAACTCACGCATATAAATATTGTAAAATAGTCATTAAAGTATTTGCATGTATTCTCAGCCCAAAAACGAAAAGAGTAAAAGGGAGCAAATGAAACTCACTATCAATATTTTATAGTAAAAATATTCATACGACGATACTGAACAATGCAGGGTTGGCCTCGGATTCACGAACCTATATCATTTATATATATATTAACACACATAACTGTAATCGAACAATTATATATATATATATATATATATATATATATATATATATATATATATATATATATATATAAATTTATTAGTTATATCATTTTTATATTAATAATCTATATGTTTCATATATTCACTTTATATATTTACAATAAATAAAAATATAAATTTTGTTATGTCATATGTATTAAATATATTTTTGTATATATATACATATAGTTTGTTTATTAAAATTATAATAATACTAAAATAATATTAGTAATGATAAAAATTAGAATAATGATAATAGAGTTAAAAATGACACTTTTAATATATATATGATAAAATGATAACTTTAATAAAAATGATATTTTTTTAATAAAAATGTTAATTTTAATAATAATGAATACTAATAATAATAACTATAAAAATAATGATTTTTCTAACAATAATAGTGATACTAATATCTATATTAATAACTAGAATGATATTAATACTACTAATAATAATACTAATACTTATGATAATAATAATAATATTAAAAATAATAATCTTGATAATCCTATTAATACTAATGATAATAATAATAATAATCATAATTTTAATATTTTGTGTTAGTTAAATAATAATAATAATATAATAATAAAAATAATAATAATATAATAATAATATAATAATAATAGTAATAATAATAATAATAATAATAATAATAATAATAATAATAATAATAATAATAATAATAATAATAATAATAATAAGATAATAATATTAATAAATAAATGAATAGATAAGTAACTACCTCAAATGAGTAACCCTAAAAAAATGTCCAAGTCCGGGTTTGAACCCGCAACGTCCCGCTAACCCAAAAACACTCCTAATCATTGATCCGTCATTTGTTTTTTTCTGATTTAATCTCGGCCCTATATTACTTTAACCCGTCGTCCCCCATTCCTATTACCATGGCCCATTCGGCCCAACCACAGAAGTTCACGGCCCACCCAATTAAATGCTCCATTAATCATTTAAGGAAGCCCAACAGCATTAATTAAATTCACGGCCCACTTTTAGTTTGTTTAGAATTTGTAACAGCAGGCTATACCGTCATTACTCAACCTTAACATCATCTAATTTTTATGATCATCATTGCATCTTATTCCTTGTCATTATCTTAATCAATACTATCATTAACTTAATTGTGATCATCATTATTGTTATTATTTTATGTATCAACTAATCGTGTTTCGTGATTTCATTATCATCTTCATCCCTATATTCGTATCTCATGTATCATCCTCGATATCGTTTATCTTATCATTATAATCTAAACACTATAATACCATCCTCACAATCATGATCACCAATCACAACTTCATCTTGTATCATCAAGTCGCCATCATCTTAATCATAATTATCTCATCATCTACGACTCATATCCTCACCACAATGATTTCATGTATATCAACGAATTGACAACCTTCACGTACATTACCTTTTATCATCAATGGCCTCGTTTCAGCCCCAACATACAACAAGAAACTTGGTAACTGCCCAATATCTAACACAATAAAAACCTGGCCCAATTAGAAACTGAATTCGTGGTCCAAGTTTAAATGCTTAACTCCTTACGGCCCAACATAATAGTCTCATAAATCCAATTTCCTTTTACAGCTCACTATCCCTACTGTCCACTAGGTTTATTCGTAATATAGTATTTAATATAAAGGTATACAGCTGTTTGATAATCTACGACCCATAACAGAAAAAGTAGCGCAATTATTCAATTAAGTGGATGTATTATTAAACGATACAGGGAATAGAAAACCATAAAATCAAATTACCAATATCATCGCCCACCAATATCTTTATCATCATTATCGTTATCTTTTTCGCGTTTTAAATCACAATAGAAACCAGGAACACGAAGTGATAGGTGGGGTGAGACAGAAAAAAATATCACATGACATCCGGTGGTGATTACAGCGAATCATAGTAGTTGTAACAGATTAATGTTTTGGTTGATCGTAGCCGATGTAGCAGTTAACCAGAAGATATAGTAGTAGCATTTAAATGGGTGAAGGTGATAGTAGTAGTTGTTTACGATGGTGGCTGAGAAAGATGGTTGTGGAAACGATGGGTTTGGTGCTCGTTTAACAAAGTTTAAAACAAAAGGAACAATAAAGTGATGGTTTGTTATAGTTTAGAAACAGAAACAGAAAGCTGAGTAGTAGCAGCTTGAGTTAACCATGTGGCGGTTTATGGTGTTTTAAATGGTGGTTCTTGATGATAATTAAGATGGTAATCTGAGTTATGTTCATTTATAATCAAAACAGAAAAATATATAGTGAGCGATGGTGGTTATATGGTGGTGTGGGGTTTTGTATTGCAGGAGTGAGTATACAGTAGTACACATGTGGTGTTTGGATTCTGTTTGATTGACAGAAAATAGAAACGAACAAGACATGTGCAGTAGCCGTGATGGGTTTTGAATGGTGGCTGTAGTTGGCGGCTTAGGGTGGTTTCAAAGTTGAAGATGGTGATGATTGACGAAAAGGTGTAGGTGGTTGTGGTATGTTCTTAGTTAATGAAAATAGAAAAATATGGTGGTGTGTGCCGTAAGGTGGTAGTGGTTTATATCTTAAGATCAAAGTGAGACTATGGTGAGTTGTGAGGTGTTGGTTTGATTTTGTTTCACGGCTAGAATTCAACAGTAAGATGGGGTTCTCGGCAAACAATAACAACGAGTATCATGTCACTAATTTGTTGGTTGGGTGTGTCTGGTGATCGATCTTGAAGATTGTGGTTCATGGAGTTAGACAGGAAACGGCGGCGTAGGGTGACGGGTGTAGATGGTTGGTGATGGAAGATCATGAGGAAGTAAGGTGATCAAGTGTAGATGAGAGTGTTTTTACTATATGAATGTATCATGTGCATATATAATATAGTGAAGACAACAAGGACATTTTAACACAGTATTCCCATTTCAACTTTTAATTATCACGGGTGTTTAATATTGGTGTCGACAGAAACAAAAGAAAAGAACGGGATAAAGAGAGATAGTGATGTGGTTGTTGATTGTAGTGAATCTGTTTTAATCTCTATCACAAATTAGTACGGAGTAAAATGCAAATCTATATTAAATATAAGTATGGTTGTCAAAAGCAAAAATAATTAGTGCATATCTTCATATTTCACGGAATCAGGAAATCAGTAAATTTATAACTAGTTGATGGGATATCTAACAGATCTTTTTCATTACGTGTAATTAACTTATATTATTTTTAAAAATTACTAAATACATTAGTAACAATAATATTGTTAATAATTATCATAATAATGATAAATATTAATAACAATGATAATAACAATAATATTTAATAATAATAATAATAATAATTATTACCAATAGTGTTGATAATACTATTAATAAACACAATAATATTAATATAAAAATTTAATATTAATACCTAATTATTTACATTAATGAAGTATTATATAATTTATATATTTAATTATATATGCATATAACTTAAATAGTTGTTTGTGAATTGTCGGAAACATTCGAAGTCAAATGAATGTATGAAAACAGTTCAAAATTGTTGAGACTCAACCTAACAGACTTTGCTTATTGTGTCGAAGATATTAATTCGTATCGAAAGTTTGGTTTAAAATTAGTCGAAATTTTCCGGGTCGTCACAGTGGCTGTGATATATCTGGAGCTACTAAATAGAACTATTAGGTTTGTGGAAGCTACACAACCTACTGCTACAAATCCAGAGGGAACACAAGCTCGTTTTGAATTTTAGCTAAGAGGAGTTCAAGGGATGAGGAGTATCACAAAGGCTGATTTTAGGAGGATCTTTAGACTTCCTCTTGTACAGAATGCTCCTGCTCTCCCTGCTACTCAGCAGATGATGTCTTCAATTTTTTATCTTGGTTATGTTGGAGCTACCAATGTTCCACCGGCTAAGTTTCAGAATAAATACCTGCACTCAAGGTGGTATGTGATCTTCTTAATCATCAACAGATGCTTGCTGATGACAAGGAGTGGATCCGACAGCTTGACTGTGCTAATACTGAAATTGTTCTACTCTTTCACAAGAGTAGAGACTCCTGACTATGCAGAGCTTCTATGGGATTTGGTTCAGGCCCAAGTTGATAAGCCAAGGGGTTCATACATCCCTTGTGAAAGGTTTTTCTGTATCTTTATCCATGATGCTATAAATGCTTGCAGAAATGCAAATATATTTGTACCAGGTACACATGGATTACTGGGGAAAAGATTTGGGGAGCTGAAGATGAATACCCCGATGGTATCTGACAACCAATTCACTGCGCCAATTCCAAATTGGCTTGTAGGGCTAGCTGCATCCCAAGACGCTCGAATGCGTTCATATTTTGAGGCTGTAGGAATACCTCTTTCGAACCCGGTACAATAAGAACAAGTTGAACCCACGGTTCCAGCCCCAGAGGTTGTAGAGGAACCTGTAGTACAATCACCCGGGCCAGCTAATCCTCTACTTAGGGTAAACCTCAAACGTTCTAGGGTAGCACACCAAGCTCAACCCGTGAGGATCAGGGAACCTAGATCATCTAGGATTGAACCAACCCTTTCAACAACACCTGAAGTAAGCAGTGACACGGATTCTTCAATAACTGAATCATCACCTGAACCTTCTCCTAAGAGAACTCGATTTATACCCGATGAGATGATTCAGACTCCGTCAATCCAACGAGTAACTAGATCTAGGACTTCGACACCTATCGTCCGCCAAACAGTTACTCCAACCATTGGTGATACGGACCAAGACCTAGAGCTGATTAGGTTACCCTCACCCATCTCTGTATCACATCCAATAATAACAATAAGCCCTACACTAAATGAAACGCAAGCTTCGGTAGGAAAGAGAGCTAAACGCATGGATGGTAAAAAGACCAATAAGCCCATCCAATCTAAACAGGACTTAATAATAAATCCTACACAGGAAGATGCTTCGGCATCTAAGGAAGTAAAGTCTTCCTCTGCAGTAAAGTCTGCGTTGACTCAATCTATTGAGGAAACTCAATCATTGAAGTCCAGAACGGTCGAAGGGGAGCCGAAAAGTCTTGAAAAGGCATCCTGCGTATCGGCTGGAAATCCTCCTGTGTCTCAACGTACAACAGGGTCTCGAGGTCCGACTTATCTTGATGAGGGAGATCTACCGCATCCCATGGAAACGAGTCAACATGACAATCCATAGGGATATTTATCAAACTTCCAGCAGACTGATCCCTTGGTTCATGAAAGTGATCCATTGGTTCAAACCACTTCTCTTTTGGATTCTAAATCTCAGGGTCTGGAGGAAGAGTCATTAACTGAAAGAGATGTGCCACCTCATGGTATATCAATGATTTCAAGAGTCGGAGATAGCAATATCTCTGCAAGATCTAAACTGACGGGTAGTTCTCCTACTTTGTCAGAGTCCCATGAGACTAAAGTCATGGAGGCGGATGCTTCGAAAGAAACTTTGTCGGCGACAACTCCGGTTGTTGCCCAACCTCCATTAGAAGGGGATATCACGAATCTGACTAGTAGTATGTACAGCCCTACATATAAGAATAATACCGCATGTATATCCTTTCCTACCCTCACGGCAAATCAAACACTTCCACCGACATCACCTCCAACCGATGTTGCTGCTGCTGTTCCTATTGTCACTTTACCACCATCACCCTCGCGTTCACCAAATTTCTATGATGCTTTGGAGCAAGAATATTTCAGTCGTATGTTTTCTCGAGTTAATCTTGATGTTCTTCGATGCACTTTGCTTCAAGCATTGTTTCGCGCTCGAGTACGATATCCACTTACTTCCTGCTCTTCTCCAATAAGTCCTCATCGTGATAATGAACATGACGATTCTGATCCTCAAAATAGCCATGAGGGGGAGATAGGAGTAGATGGAGAATATCTAACGGTGAATATTTCAACTAAGGGTGGTGGTGTGAGGTCTTCATCAGCTTCTCAACAGGTTCAGACGGAATCAGAAACGGTTTCTACTCATGATGAAATTGATGACAAGGAGCCTGAGCAAGTTATAATTCCAATTGTACATTCAGAGGCTGATGGTGGACCGGTAGATGAGGATTTGAACTTAAATGATTTTTACCTTGAAGAAATAGATGATGATGGGTGTGTCATTCTAAGCAAGTTATCTTCAGTATCTTCAATTCCGGAAGATGTAGAGATTGTGGATGAAGGGGATCCTAATCCAGTAACGAAAAGTGATGATGTAATGGATTCTTCTGATGACGATGAAGATAATCTTTATGCTAATCCAGATGATGATGTCATCTTTGATCATATTAAAGATGATAATGTTCCAGCAGATGATACAACAAATCCTACAGATCAATCATCAAATTCTACACCATCATCAAGTTCGAATCCAACAAATGCTAACGAAAGCTCAACTTCTGGTACATCTACATCAAATGAAACAGTGAATTCCAGATTCAAATACAACCACGGTATATTCCATAAGAATCGGGAACAAAGATTGTTATTGGGAGTTGAACATGATTTCATAACTTTCCGAAACACATTCATCGAGGAAAATGCATACAAGATCTTCCGCATTAATGAAACACCAAGGAGTAAAAGATTTACTTATATAGGTTCACGATTGCTTCCAGTAAGTGAAAGAAACTGGTATGATTTTATGTGGAGGAAACATATCAACAAAGATGAAGATGATTTGTGGCTTCAAAGAAAATATCGTATTACTGAAGTGTTGAATATTACTCGAGTCAGAGTAGAGATAAGTGAGAAAAGAGACGTTATCAGTCAGTTCCACATTATAAGAGAAGATGGGAAGGAATACAAGTTCACGGAAGCAAATTTTCACAATCTAGATATGCTTGACATCAGTCACATCTACAACTACCTCAGTATCATCACCATTCGACCTTTTGCTAAGGCTCAAGCTTTGGAAGCTGTGAAAAGATACATGATGGAGACAATTGAACTGATGAAACGTGAAGATTTTCAAATTGGTCTCGAAGCGAATAGGAAAAAGTTTCGAATAACCTGTCCGAATCAATAAACAGAGGGACTGAAGGATATGAGAATGTTTCAAATGCAATTCAAACCTGAAGGGTTTGTATTTGTGAATTCTCAGAAAGAAAAATTGTTGGGAATTATAATCTGATGAGTCAAAGTATTTTGCAGTTTTAGGGTCTGAGTTTTAGAGTCTGAGGTTGCAGACTCTGGTGTTTCTTAAGTCAACGATTTGAAGATTTCTTGATGGCTAAGCTAAGGAAGATTCTAGAGATATGTTTAAATATTAAGAAGATATGTTTTGATTCGGTGTTATCTCTAGAAGATTAAATTTAGAAGTGATTTGCATATTTGTTAAATATTAAGTTTATCTTTTCCTTATTTTTAGCCAAGTTATTTTGGAAACCAAATCTCTAGATTTGGAGTTAATCTGTATAAATAGGGATGTACGGTTTGCTTTCTGATCGTATCTTTTGGCACGATCAATATTATAAAACATATATTTCATATCGTGTTCTGTCAATTCTTGTTCTTATAATTCTTATTTATTGTTCAATTGAGAGTCTGGTGTTCATAGTTCAATTACTGTGAACTTATAACTGGTATCAGAGCGGGAATGGTGTAAATCCATTCTTGGTAATCTTTTAAAACGATCCATATTGTCATCAAGATGTCTACCAGTACCATTCCAACCCCAGTTATGGCTGGAAAAGGTGTGCCTATATTCGATGGCACAGACTTTGCAACTTGGAAATTGAAAGTCCTATGGTTTTTAGGATCTATTCATGAAGAAGCTGAGCATGTTCTTATAACAGGACCCATTATTCCTGGTTCTATGATAGCTGTTGTTCCTGCCACAGATACTGTTGCTGCTCAACCTGCCTATTTTCGTGAAACACCAAGAGAAAGGTGGACTGAAGCAGAAGCAATCAAGTACAAACTAGATTGCAAAATAAGGAGTATTATTGGGAATGCTGTTACTGTTCCAATTTTCAGAAAGATCAGTCATGCCAAGACTGCTAAAGCTATGTGGGATCTGTTGCTTAATGACTATGAAGGAGTCACTGTTGTTAAGACTCAGAAGAAGAATCTGATAAGATGTTATGAAAATTTTGCTGCTCAGCCTAAAGAATCTTTGAGTGATCTCCATTCAAGATTTCAGGTTCGGATTAATGATCTTGAAAGTGTTGGTGTAGAGAAAACACAACAGGTGTTATGTCAAAAGTTTATTGAGTTGCTACCTTCAAATTTTGAGTCTGTGATTACATTTATGGTAATCAGTGAGAAGATAGATAACTATGAGTTAAGTGAGCTGTTTGGCATATTGTCAAACTTTGAGGAAACACAATTAAAGAACAAGATCAATGCTAAGAAAATTGTTAAAGATCCAGAAGCTGCATTGGTTGCTACCACAAAGAAGAATAAGCAATTGTTCTCTAGTTACTCTAGCAAAGTTGAATCTGAAAGTGATGAAACTTCTGATGATGATAGTGAATCTGATGAAGATGAGGAGATCAAAGATCTGGAGGTCCAGTTGGCTCTTTTAACTCAAAGGATTGAGCAGAAAAAGTTTGGTTATAGGAAGGGTAAAGGCAAGGGTACTTTTGATCCAAAGAAAGCTAAATGCTTTAAGTGTGGCAAGATAGGTCACATGGCTGCTGATTGCTGGTCTAAGAATGAAGGAGATTCAAATACCAACAAGTCTGTTGACAAAGCAAGAAAGTATAAGCTCAAGTATATGAAGATGAAGAGTGAAGCAGAAAAATCAAAGAGCAAAGAACAGGAAAAGGCTTTGTACACAGAAGCATGGGAAGATGAAGACTCATCATCTGATGAGGAGGAGGATAAGTGTCTTATGGCTATAATTAATGGTAGTTCTAGCAAGTTTGAGGAAGATCTGAAAGCTATTAAGAAGATGGATAAAGACTCTACTTGTAATAAAGTTTCTGCTTATAAGGTACAAAACTTTGTGAACTATCTTGATAATGAAAAAGTGAGAATGTTTCAGTACTTGTTGCTTGACTTTCAATGGTGTTTAGATGATATTGATAGGTTAAGAACACAAATTTTTGATCTTAAAAACACTATTAAAGACAAAGAAGCTGAAATTAAAATCTTGAAAAAATGTGAGGTAGAACTTGACACATATAAAATGGCATACACAGAAGAAACTAAAAGATTAAATAATGAATTAGGGAGATCTATGAAAAGATCAAAACACTATGAATCAATTTGTAAATCTTGGTGTGTATCTTCCAAAAAGAATTCTGATGCTATTGCCAAACAAATTCCAAATGATGTCAAAGCTATACTAGGTGAAAACTACATAATAGATAATAATGTGGAAGTTGATCCAAGTATATTCAAAACTGACATTCTACCAAACACATTCGTAAAATTTGATGGTGATAAAAAGATTTTAACCAATGCTTTTATAAGGTCATTAGATCCAGTTGTACCTTCTGAGACTATAATACTTGAAAGTAAAAATCCATTAGAGTCTGAACTTTTGAAACCTTCAGACTCGAGCATTTTAGTCTCTAAAGATAACAGTCTATGTTCTAACCTAGAGTCTGACACCCAAAAGTCAAGTTGCAATAAAAACTCTTGTTTTCCTAAGGAAATTAAGAAGATATGGAAACCCAAAGTTTGTAAAAATAAAAGTGTCTTACAATCTGTTAAGGACTAGTTGATTTGGATTGGAAACAAGGCTTTTGTTTGGAGAGTGAAGATCACTCCAATTGAACCCACTGAAAAGTGGGTTCTTCTTAAAAACTAACCATTTTCTTTTGTCTTGTGTCTTGTGTAACAGGGTAACATGTGATATTTGGATAGTGGTTGCTCAAGACACATGACTGGATGCAAAGAGCATCTTGTAGGGTTTGTTGAAGAAAAAGGTCCTTCTGTAAGATATGGTGATAATTCAGTTGCAAAGACTATTGGTTATGGTACTGTTATAGCTGGAAGTGTTTCATTTAAGAAAGTTGCTTTAGTTGAAGGGTTGAAGCATAATCTGCTAAGTGTAAGCCAAATTGCTGATGAAGATTGTGAAATAAGAATAAGAAAGAAAGCTGGTATTATTTATGATCCTAAAGGAATACCAACACTTGTAGCCTGGAGATTTCAAAATGTGTATATGCTGGATCTAGATTCTATTGATGCTGGAATTGAAACATGTCTGTACTCTCAGACTGTCCCTGAACTTAATTGGCTTTGGCACAAAAGGCTTTCTCATCTCAATTTCAAAAACATTAATGAGCTTTCCAAAAAGAAGCTTGTAAGAGGTCTGCCTCAACAACCTTTTAAAAAAGATAAACCTTGTTCTGCCTGTATTATGGGTAAACATACCAAAACAAAGTTTCCCTCAAAAACTCTGGCTACTATCAGTGATCCACTTCACATACTTCACATGGATCTATTTGGTCCAATGAACACTAGTAGTTTGGGTGGGAAAAGATATACTCTAGTGATTGTTGATGAGTATTCTAGATTTACATGGGTTATTTTCTTAACTGCAAAAAGTGATGCTCCTGAAGAAATCATCAATTTGATCAAGAGAGAGCAGGTTCAAAAAGGTGTTCTTGTTAAACAGTTGAGAATTGATCATGGTACTGAGTTCAAAAATATTACATTAATTGACTTTTGTGAAGAGTCTGGAATTGGTCAAAATTTCTCTGCTGTTAGAACTCTACAACAAAATGGAGTTGCTGAAAGAAGAAATAGAACCCTTATTGAAGCAGCCAGAACCATGTTATGTCAATCAAATATTGCTCTAAGGTTCTGGGCAGAGGCAGTTAATACAGCATGTTATACTCATAATAGGTCCTTGATTGTGAAGAAACATGGCAAAACTCCCTATGAGTTATACCATAAAAAGGTGCCTACTATTCATTACTTTCATGTATTTGGGTGTAAATGCTATATTTTAAATCAAAGAGATCAGCTTGAAAAGATGAGGCCAAAATCTGATGAAGGTATGTTCATGGGATACTCTTTTGTATCTAAAGCTTATAGAGTATATAATCAGAGGAGAATGAAGATTGAAGAATCCATTAATGTTTCTTTTGATGAAAGTTCTATAGAAATGGATCAGTCATCCAGCACTGAGCAATCTGCACTTGGTGAATTGTCAAATTTAATTTTTAGAAACAGTGTTCAGACTCTGGATTCAGAGTCTGAGTCAGATGAACCTAATTTGTCTGGGTTGAAAAATGATTCTGCAGATAATTCTCATACAGAAGATGTTCCACAAGAAGATGAGTCTGTTGTTATTCAAGAGGGTGATCAGTCATCAAATACCACCTTGGATCTTGTTGTTCCTACTAGAAAATCATCTATAAATATAGTTCCTCCAAAGCATCTTGAGGATTATGTTGTCGATCCTACTGGTTTGCCTAAACCTAGCTCTTCTTCTTAGACACCTGTGTCTGACTTTGCTATTGCAAACTACTGCTTCTTTTCTTGTTTTCTTTCATTAATTGAGCCCGTAGATGTATATGAAGCATTGGCTGACAATGATTAGGTTGAGGCTATGACTGAAGAGTTGACAGAATTTGAAAGGAATGATGTATGGGAGTTGGTTCCAAAACCTGATGGTAAAACTGTAATTGGCACTAAATGGGTTTACAGAAACAAGGTTGATAAAGATGGTATTGTGATTAGAAATAAAGCAAGGTTAGTGGCTCAAGGGTATAGACAAGAAGAAGGAATAGATTATGATGAGACTTTTGCTCCTGTTGCTAGAATTTAAGCTATTAGACTGTTTCTGGCATATGCTGCACACAAATATTTTAAGGTGTTTCAAATGGATGTGAAGAGTGCTTTTCTGAATGGTAAATTGTAAGAAGAGGTGTATGTGAAACAACCTCCTGGTTTTGTAAGTAAGAAATTTCCTAAGCATGTTTACAGATTGAAGAAAGCATTGTATGGTCTGAAGCAAGCTCCCAGAGCCTGGTATGATACCTTGTCAACATTTCTTCTAGAAAAGAATTTTTCCAGAGGAGCCATTGACAAGACTTTATTTATCAAAAAGGACAAAGGTGATGTGTTACTTGTTCAAATTTATGTTGATGACATTATTTTTGGGGCTACTAATCCACACTTAAGAAAACGGTTTTCTGACATTATGTCTGAAGAGTATAGAATGAGCAATTTATGTACTTTAAACTATTTTCTTGGGTTACAAATTAAACAGAGTTCTGAAGGCATTTTTATTAACCAAAGTAACTACATTTCTGACATGTTAACTAAATTTGGTTTTAAAAATTTTTCTACTTTGAAAACTCCAATGAGTGTTTCTGGAAAGCTTGATAAAGATGAATCTGGAAAACTCACTTGTCAATCAACCTATAGAGGTATGATTGGATCTTTGCTATACTTAACTGCTAGTAGACCTGATATAATGTTTGCTACATGTCTTTGTGCACGTTACCAATCAGATCCTAGGGAGTCTCATTATAAAGCTGTGAAAAGAATTTTTAGGTACTTAAAAGGTACCCCTAACCTGGGTCTTTGGTACTCTAAAGACTCAGGGTTTGATCTAATTGGTTACACAGATGCAGACTATGCAGGTTGCAAATTAGACAGAAAAAGCACTTCTGGTGGATGTCAATTGCTAGTTGGAAAATTGGTCAGCTGGACTAGTAAAAAGCAGAATTCTGTGGCCACGTTCACAGCAGAAGCTGAATATGTTGCTGCAGGAAGTTGTTGTGCTCAATTACTTTAGATGCAACATCAACTTTTGGATTTTGGGTTAACATTAACCAAAACTCCAATAATATGTGATAATAAAAGTGCAATTGCTATTACTGAGAATCCAGTGTTTCACTCCAGAACCAAGCATATTGAAATCAGGCATCATTTTATAAGGGATTGTGTTGAGAAGGGCAAAGTGTTTTTAAAGCATATTGGTACTAAAGATCAATTGGCAGATATTTTCACTAAAGCACTTCCCGAAGAAAGGCATTTATATCTTCTTGGTCAACTTGGAATGTTAAATCCATCAACTGAAATGTTGTCCAGTGATGATACTCTCTAAATTGTCGTTGTAAAAAAAAAAAAAAAAAAAAAAGTGTATAGAGTCTGGATTACTTCATTTTCAGAGTCTGGGTGACATCAAATTATTCAGAGTCTGGAAAGATTTACTCTATTGTTGTATTTTTATTGTATATTGGTTTCCTTATTTTGTCCTTAAAACTTTCCTTACTTATGTTTGTCTAAAGTAAAAGGATTATTTTTAAAGGGGGTAAAAGGTAACTTCTTTTGGGGGTTAAAAGTAACTTTTTGAAATTTTTCCAGGAGTATAAATATCCCTCCTCTTCTTCAAATCGATTTCAATTCAAACCCTAATCCCTCTTTCGATCATCATCTTCAAAATTCCCTCAAAACTTCAAAATTCTCTCCTTTCCATAAAGCTAAATTGCTCGATCAAAGTTTATTCCATTCGTTCTTGTGCCCACTGCCAACATGGTTCGAGCTACAGAGATCAAAGGGAACAAGGATGTTATGGTTTCGGCTAACAACAGGGTTGCATGTGATACGATTCCAGAAAATTTTGCTAACGAAGGTTATGAAGAGTTGATTCAGTTTATGCACAATCATCCTCTGAAGGATGTTTTCTTTAAAACGACGACTATGTTTCCAGAGTTGCTAGCAGAATTCTGGTATACTTGTGTTGGAAACAGGGAAGCACGAACAATCACTGGTACTTATCGCAATGGTAACAATACTTTAATTCTTACTGAGAATCATTTAAAATTAGCTTTGAATCTTCCAATGCGAGATGATTTTGTTAGAATTGTATCAAGGTCTGCTGTGAGGTCTTGTTTTACTTTGGTTGGTCAACCTTTGACTAACTCATCTGTTAAGATAGGTATGTTTTCACCCAGGTGGATGTTTGTGTTGTCTAATGTACTTAGAAGCTTGAGTTTTAAGTATGGGAGCTTGACTGAGATTAATGATTTTGAGGCTTATTTGTTTCATGCCATAGTAACAGGAAGAAATATTGATTTTGCACGTTTGTACTTTAATGAGTTGTTGGTTCTTACTGAAAAGACTTCTAGGGATCATAATGTGCCATTTATCAGGATTTTGAGTCTTATGATTGAACAAGCCATGACTCCAGCTTTATATGATGGGCTTAAGGTGTTTCGTGTATATGAGTATACAGCTTTTTCAGAGTGTAGTACACGAATGTTTCATAGGCATATTGTCAATGATGAAGAAGTTGCTCTCACACCAGCTATGATGCAATGGGTTAATATTGGCAATGATGACCAACCTATAGTTCCTGAGCAATCAGGATCTGCAGGGGCATCTTCTTCAGGGTCTGAGCAATCAGGGTCTGCAGAAGATCACAACAATGGTCAACCTATTATAGAGTCTGAGCAATCAGATTCTACCCCCCAGAAACTCCTCCCCATGTTGTTCCACAATTTGAGCAGGCTGAAGGTATGAATGAGGAAAACCAACTTAATTCTAACCTACCTTCTCCCACTGCTAATGAACAAAATCTCCAATTAACCAACCTTATGAGCTCACCAGCTCATATTGATAATGTCTCCATACTTGAAAACCTAGATGATTCAGCACTCATGAATTCACATCAACAATCCATTAGGCAAGGTGCTACTAGTGCCGTTCTATCACCTCTGCTAGGGGTCGATGAGGGGAGTACTTTGACCCAACCTAAACCTGTTAGGTTAGTGAGCTTGGATTCCCATCTTACAGTTGCTGAGAAAACCCACTCAGTTAACTTAAATACAGAAGTCCCAATCCTGGACTCAAGCAACCAAATCCAAAAATTAGCTACAATGGCCAAGCCTACTATTACCACAGACACAAGTCTGCCACTCTTCCCTCCAAATATTCCATCCTTACACTTACTTACACAGGCTGCCAATGTTTCATCCATGTCACAAGATGAAATACAAGTCTCCAACCCTTCTATGTCCAAGGATCACCCTACTTTTCAACAGGAAGGTTGTGAGGACATGCCAACAATACCCCTAACCATTGGTACCACTTTACAGGCTGAGGCACCAGTTAATGTGGTTGGCCTGAACCAGGCTTTGACTACTTTGACTAAGAAGTTTGATGACAAGCTTTTGAGTATGCAGTCTCAATTTGATAAAATTAATCTCCACTTGAATAATAACTTTGTTTCTAAAGATGAGTTGTTAGAGGTTAGGCGGATGGTTGGGGATATGCAGGGTTTAGATGGTTCAAGTGATGCAGTGGTTGTGAAAGATATTGGTAAAAGATTGAATGCTTTGGAAAAGAAGATGGCAGGTGTTGATGAAATTAAGGAATGTTTTACAGGTTTTGCTTCTGATGTTAAGTCCCTTCAAGAACAACAAACTGAGATTTGGAGGTTTTTGTCTACTCTCCCTTTGGATGATATCAAAAAGGGGGAGAAAAGGAAACGATTATATGGTGAAGGCATTGAGGGGGAGTCATCAAAGAGAGCTCAGGTTGAGGAGGAGCATCAGATTCAGCGGGAGGATACTAATAGAGGTGTTGAAACTCAAGTGATTGTTGCTGATACTCAGGTTGGTGATGTTGAGGTGGTTGTTGCTGATAGAGGTGTTGATTCTCATATGGTTGTTGCTGGTGATACTCAAATAGGTGGTGTTGGTAATGTTCAGGAGAATGCTGTTGTTGTTGCTGCTATACAAGGTAATTTAAGAGCTCAGATGAATAAAAGATTTAAGTTCAGAAGGTATGAAGGTGATGTGGTCAAGGTTGAGGTTGATAAATCAGAGTTTGAAGGTGTAACTTTGTTGCTAACTATGACACACTTACCTGATAGGAGGTTAAGAGTTAAGTTGAACCAAATTGTTCGTTTAGGGTTCTGTGAATGGAAAGGGTTAGCTGTGTGTATCCAGGATGAAACAACCCAACCCGTACTCCGTACGATAAATTTTTTTTTTAAATGATACACATTTATGCGCCAATTAAATATGTAAACCATTCCACACGCTTCATTAAAAACATACTACGAGTTTAATGTTTACAAAAAGGCACAAAGGACATTAACGAATATTATACAAGTTTGACCAACTACAGATGATAGTTTATAATCCAAACGACCCCTTGAGCATGGTTTGGGACTAAACTACCCAAAACGTAGGTCAACTTCCAAAAGCTTCGTCATAACATCAACAAGGACACCTAGTGCCCAATAACCCCTTGCCCTTGTCCACACCTGCATCTAAAAAGATAAACAACGAGAGGGGTAAGCTAATGCTTAGTGAATGCAATAATTATACATACACATATATAATATATCTACTTGCAAACACTTAGACAATACCGTACACAAGCTAGCAATTCGACAACCATGCAAAACATTATGCATATACCAATAACCGCAATCCACATTGGGCTAGCAATAACAAAAGCATATAGTTCATATTTAAGTATGCTAATGCACAATTCATACAACCATGGTTAACCAATCGTAAAAGGAATGGTACTCTAATTTCCCATTGGTGTTCATAACAACCGTTAGTGCACAACACATATATCACTAACCCTTGGACAACACATATTCATTTATAAAATCGTTAGTGTACAACACATATAACACTAAATCGGACAACACATATCCATTCATAAATCATTAGTGTACAACACATAAAACACTAAATTGGACAACATATATCCGTTCTTAAAACCGTTAGCGTACAACCCATATATCACTAACTTGGACAACACATATCCATTTCTACAAGTAAACACATCATATACGTACATGTATACTTATTCCACTTACCTTGTCACAAGGATGATGATTATGTACGTCCGAGCTTTAATGCAATGTACCTAAATCATTAAGTGCACATTCAATACACCAACTAGTGGAATTAACCACATTACACTTACTTGAGCATTTAATGACCCAATTCGCATTTAATGACTCAACCACACCAATACCGCCTTTAAATGGCCAAGACCCGACTTTAACCACTAAAGCTAGTGCATTAAAGTCTACTAACTTCAATTAACACAAACTTAGGGTAATTCATACCCATTTCACCCAAACTAGGTCAACTAGTAAATTTTGACCCATTTTAAATTACTTAGCCTCTCAATCAAGTCAAACTTACCCATTAACACTTCTTCCATAAATCCAAAAGTGTATTAGTGACTAGCAATACCATTTGACACTTACAACCTCAAATCATAAGACCAAAACCCTAGTTTGTGGCTATTAGGGTTTCATTACAACATCATAACCTAAATTCGCCCATTTTACCCTCAAATGGGTCATACAAGTCTCTAGTAACCAAAACCATAGCCATTAATCAATTAAAACTTAAAACATAGAGTTGGAAGTTACCGAGACTGTCAACGCGTAGCTAGAAACATGAGGAATAACTTTAATTCTTGCTCCAAAGATCAACCCTCAATCCTTCACTCTCAAATTTCACTTTAAATCTAAATGGGTGTTGAGTTTTGGGAGAGAAAATAGAAAGAAAAGGGAAAAGAAATTAAATGAAATGGGTGTGTGGTTGGGATTTAATGCTCCCATCAGATTTATACACCAAATTACCAAATTCCCCCTTGAGTTCATTTAATTTGAGTTAAAACCGGCACCAGTCTGGCAGAAATGTCGCGGCGCGGCTCAAATCGTCGCGGCGCGACGAACAAAGGGAAAATCACCCCTTCTTAACCCAGGTTCTGTCCCTGGTTTGCTCGATATGTCGCGGCGCGGACCCGTCTGTCGCGGCACGGCCTAAGGCACTATCTGGCCATCTCGACAACCTTAAACACAAAAATCGTTTTACACAACATTCAAGTCGATCAAGCTTCCAATACACGTCTAAACATCGTATCTAAGCCACACAAGACTTAACGCTAACCAAACTCATATACAAACTTATATACACACACATTAACAAGTACATATATATATATATATATATATATATATATATATATATATATATATATATATATACACACACAATTACGCCTAAACGACGAGTTACAAACGTACAAATGATTAAGTATGTACCTTTCGATACGTACGGGAGAAAAAACGGGATGTTACAACTCTCCCCCACTTGAATCGGAGCGCGTCCTCGCGATCCAAGCCGCATGACAAGCCGGAAGATAAACCAAAACAAACTCTTCGGATTCCCACGTAAACTCTGAACCCTTTCGATGTCGCCATTGCACCTTGAAAGTTCTAATTTCCTTGTTCCACAACATCATAACCTTCTCATCAAGGATTGCAACCGGTTCTTCCGCATACTCTAGCTTGTTATTCAGCGTAATTTCATCTAAAGGCACCCAAGTCGAGTCATCCGCAAGACACTTACGAAGATGGGAAACATGAAACGTGTTATGGATTCCCGCAAGTTCTTCGGGTAACTCTAGTCGATAAGCAACCTCACCAACACGTGCCAAAACCTTGAAAGGACCAATAAACCGAGGAGCTAACTTTCCTCGCTTTCGAAACCGAATAACACCTTTCCATGGAGAAAACTTAAGCATTACAATGTCACCTTCTTGAAACTCAATCGTTCTCCTACCTTTATCGGCATAAGACTTTTGTCGATCTTGCGCCGCTTTAAGTCGAGCTCGAATCATCTCAATTTTACTATTCGTCTCCAAAACCAAATCGGAACTCCCGATTTCCTTTTGTCCCACTTCACCCCAAAAAATCGAGGTTCGACACCTACGCCCATAAAGCATCTCATATGGCGGCATCCCGATACTAGTATGATAACTATTATTGTACGAGAATTCCACTAAAGGCAAATGCTCATCCCAACTACCACCGAAATCAATAATGCACGCTCGTAACATATCTTCCAAAGTTTGATTCGTACGTTTGGTTTGACCGTCCGTTTGAGGATGATACGCCGTGCTCATTTTCAATTGAGTACCCATATCTTCATGAAACTTGTTCCAAAATCGGGACGTAAAACGAGTATCTCGATCCGAAACAATAGATATAGGAACCCCATGTCTCGACATCACCTCCTTGATAAACAACTTGGATAAAGTCTCTGATGATATCGTTTCCCGAATGGGAAGAAACAAAGCACTTTTCGTCAATCGATCAACTATCACCCAAATCGTATCACATTAGGTTATCGTCGTCTTCGGTAACTTAGTAATGAAGTCCATGGTAATGTGCTCCCATTTCCATTTCGGGACTTCCAAGGGTTGTAACTTATCGTACGGCTTTTGGTGTTCGGCTTTAACTTACAAACACGTGACGCATTGTTCAACATACTTAACCACATCACGCTTCATACCGGGCCACCAATAATCTTTCTTCAAATCATAGTACATCTTTGTTGCACCCGGATGAATGGAGTACCTTGACTTATGTGCTTCATCAAGTAGCACTTGTCGGTTACCACCCATCTTAGGTACCCACAATCTTCCTTGAAACGACAACAAACCACGCGAGCCCATAGTAATGAACTCCGTCTGCCCCACAATCCGCTCTTCATGCTTGTTGTGAACATACGCTTCTATTTGAATCTCACCAAGCTTTACAAGGAAATCGTTTGTAATAATCATGCGTAACGATCCTACTCGTATCGCCGGATGTTGACTCTTTCGACTCAACGCATCCGCGACCACGTTCGCCTTTCCCGGATGGTAAAGTATCTCACGATCATAATCCTTTACCACATCCATGCACCTACGTTGACGATAATTCAAATCTCATTGAGTAAAGAGATGTTTCAAACTCTTATGGTCTGAAATAAATCGTACACTTGACACCATACAAGTAGTGGCGCCAAATTTTCAACGCATGAACCACCGCCGCCAATTCAAGATCATGAGTCGGATATCTCGTTTCATGTTCCTTTAATTGTCGAGAGGCGTAAGCAATGACTTTACCTCTCTGCATTAGAACACACCCGAGCCCATTTAAAGAAGCATCACAATAAACCGTCATGTCTTCTACCCCTTTCGGCAACACTAACACCGGGGCTTGACACAATTTCTCTTTTCACAGTTGAAAAGCGATTTCTTGATCGTTCTCCCAATTGAATCTTACGTTCTTCCTTGTCAATTTAGTCAAAGGAGAAGCAATCTTAGAAAAGTCTTGGATGAACCGACGGTAATAACCGGCCAATCCGAGAAAGCTTCGGATTTCCGTAGGCGTAGTCGGTTGTCCCCAACTCTTCACCGTTTCTATCTTCCCCGGGTCTACTTGAATTCCTTCTTGATTCACAATATGGCCAAGGAATTGAACTTCCCTTAGCCAAAATTCACATTTGGAGAATTTTGCATACAACTTCTCCTTCCGCAATGTTTTCAACACTTCACGCAAATGGTGCTCATGTTCCTTAATACTCTTAAAATAAACAAGTATGTCGTCGATGAACACAATTACCGACTTTTCCAACATAGGTTGGCACACTCGGTTCATAAGATCCATGAATGCCGCCGGTGCATTCGTAAGACCAAAAGGCATAACTACAAATTCAAAATACCCGTAACGCGTTCGAAAAGCCATTTTCTCTATGTCTTCCTCACGGACCCGCACTTGATGATAGCTGGACCGTAAGTCAATCTTACAAAAATACGTTGCACCTTGGAGTTAATTAAACAAATCCTCAATCCGAGGTAATGGATAACGATTCTTGATCGTCACTTTATTCAACTCCCTATAATCGATGCACATCTGCATACTTCCATTTTTCTTTTTCACAAACAAAACCGGAGCACCCCATGGCGAGGAGCTCGGTCGAATGAAACCCTTCTCAAGCAACTCTTGGGTTTGATTTAACAACTCTTGCATTTCCGTCGGCGCTAAACGATAAGGAGTTTTAGCAATGGGAGTAGCTCCCGGAACTAACTCAATGCGAAATTCTACTTGTCTTTCCGCCGGAACACCCGGTAACTCATCAGAAAAAACATCTTCGAACTCACTAACCACCGGAATTTCACGTATAGGTGGTGGCTCGTCACGAGTATCAACAACATGGGCAAGGAAAGCCATGCCACCACTAACAAGAGAATGACGTGCCCGTGCAAAAGTGCATATCGGCACAAGTCTCCTACACTTATCACTGTGAATAATTTACTCTTCCCCACTTGGGGTCTTCACTCGAATAGATTTTTCGTGGCATGCGATATCGGCTTTATTTCGATCGAGCCAATCCATACCAACAATGATATCAAAATCACCCAAAGTCATAGGGATGAGATCAATTTTAAAGTTTTCGGCACCAAACACAACATCACAATTTTTACACACATCAACCACTACCACCGTCTTGCCGTCCGCTATTTCGACTTCTACCAGACGACTTAATTTAGCTAGTAGCTTATTAAGTTTAGGTACAAATTGAGGTGACACAAAAGACAAATTTGCACCACTATCAAATAGAATCCTTGCCGGATTAGTGTTAACCATGAAAGTACCTGAGACAACTTCGTTCGATTGTTTGGCTTCATCATTGGTCATCAAATAATTTCAACCTCTAGCCGTACCCGCCGCCTTTTCTAACCGCTTAACATTATCATTGCGTAACTCGGGACACTCGGGCCTCTTGTACCCTTCTTTACCACAATTGAAACAAGTAAATTTGGGTGTGGAAGGTGAGTTGCGGCAATCACGAGAGATGTGACCTTTTTGCCCACAAGTATAGCAAGTGGGTACATGACCACCGGAGCTACCTTTCTTAACACTGTTAACATTTTCGGAGCCCTTCTTGTTCCTTTTGTATTAAAAGCTCGATTGACTCGAATTCTCGAACTTCCTCTTTCCAAATGTAAAACTATTCTTTCTCAACACAAGCGCTTCAAAACCCTTCGCCATATTGAACAATTCATCAAAGCTCTTCACCACGTTCACACTAATTTTCTCTTGACAATTATCATTCAAGATCCTATAAAAATCTTCCTTCAACATCTTATCGTTCCCGACATACTCCGGGCAAAATTGGGTTTTGGACAAAAACACGGATTTGAGAGTGTTCAAATCCATCGACCTTTGCCTCAAGGAACGTAACTCATCCTTAAGCCTAGTTAGATCGGCCGAAGTTCGGTACTCATCGAAAAACTCTACCTTGAATTCATCCCAAGTAAAATCCATGCATTGTTCTTCACCATAAACTTGGATTTTCGCATCCCACTATAGCTTAGCGTCACCCCTTAACATGCTACAACCATACCTTGTCTTCTTATCAAGAGGACATTCACAAGTACGAAAAGCCCCCTCCATATCAGAGATCCATCGGGCACTCTTGAGAGGGTCTCGTTCACCTTCAAAGGTAGGAGGTTGAGAATCCTTAAAATTCTTATAAAAGAAGTCCCGTCTCCCCACATTATCCTCTTGATGAACGGCCTTCACTTGCTCCTTGAATACATTGACTAATTGCTCGTCAATCTTATCTAGAAACATTTTCTTAACATCCTCGAGGAACTCCGCCTTTTGACGTTTAAAGATGGCCTCAACTTTGGCCGTGAACTCAACGTCCTCACTCGTACCCCCATTTTCGGTGTCGTGTCCGTTTCTCATCTTCATTCTATAAAACGGAAAAGATTAAACAACGAACGAACAAAAGGACATAACACGTATGCATATACGTATACCCCACACTACTCCATCTTACTCAACAATCGCCGTACATTACTTGTTTGACACGATTTGCACCCGTAACAATGGTAGCTAATCATTGTTACGCGAACACGTCGCATTAACTCGCTAGTACAATGTCCATCTCGCTTGATGATTGCTAAACACAACACAATTCAATTAGCACGAGGTTAGTTCACATAAACCAAAGTACTAACAATTCCCGATTTGACCCAAAGTCCTTCAAGTCCCGCATAAAAGCGCATACACAATAAAGTCTAAGTCTAGGCACCTATCTCAAGTCACCTAAATTCCTTAGACCATGCTCTGATACCACTTGAAACAACCCAACCCGTACTCCGTACGATAATTTTTTTTTTTTAAATGATACACATTTACGCGCCAATTAAATATGTAAACCATTCCACACGCTTCATTAAAAACATACTACGAGTTTAATGTTTACAAAAAGGCACAAAGGCCATTAACGAATATTATACAAATTTGACCAACTACAGATGATAGTTTATAATCCAAACGACCCCTTGAGCATGGTTTGGGACTAAACTACCCAAAACGTAGGTCAACTTCCAAAAGCTTCGTCATAACATCAACAAGGACACCTAGTGCCCAATAACCCCCTTGCCCTTGTCCACACCTGCATCTAAAAAGATAAACAACGAGAGGGGTAAGCTAATGCTTAGTGAATGCAATAATTATACATACACATATATAATATATCTACTTGTAAACACTTACACAATACCGTACACAAGCTAGCAATTCGACAACCATGCAAAACATTATGCATATACCAATAACCGCAATCCACATTGGGCTAGCAATAACAAAAGCATATAGTTCATATTTAAGTATGCTAATGCACAATTCATACAACCATGGTTAACCAATCGTAAAAGGAATGGTACTCTAATTTCCCATTGGTGTTCATAACAACCGTTAGTGCACAACACGTATATCACTAACCCTTGGACAACACATATCCGTTTATAAAATCGTTAGTGTACAACACATATAACACTAAATCGGACAACACATATCCATTCATAAATCATTAGTGTACAACACATAAAACACTAAATTGGACAACATATATCCGTTCTTAAAACCGTTAGCGTACAACGCATATATCACTAACTTGGACAACACATATCCATTTCTACAAGTAAACACATCATATACGTACATGTATACTTATTCCACTTACCTTGTCACAAGGATGATGATTATGTACGTCCGAGCTTTAATGCAATGTACCTAAATCATTAAGTGCACATTCAATACACCAACTAGTGGAATTAACCACATTACACTTACTTGAGCATTTAATGACCCAATTCGCATTAAATGACTCAACCACACCAATACCGCCTTTAAATGGCCAAGACCCGACTTTAACCACTAAAGCTAGTGCATTAAAGTCTACTAACTTCAATTAACACAAACTTAGGGTAATTCATACCCATTTCACCCAAACTAGGTCAACTAGTACATTTTGACCCATTTTAAATTACTTAGCCTCTCAATCAAGTCAAACTTACCCATTAACACTTCTTCCGTAAATCCAAAAGTGTAATAGTGACTAGCAATACCATTTGACACTTGCAACCTCAAATCATAAGACCAAAACCCTAGTTTGTGGCCATTAGGGTTTCATTACAACATCATAACCCAAATTCACCCATTTTACCCTCAAATGGGTCATACAAGTCTCTAGTAACCAAAACCCTAACCATTAATCAATTAAAACTTAAAACATAGAGTTGGAACTTACCGAGACTATCGACGCGTAGCTAGAAACAAGAGGAACAACTTTAATTCTTGCTCCAAAGATCAACCCTCAATCCTTCACTCTCAAATCTCACTTTAAATCTAAATGGGTGTTGAGTTTTGGGAGAGAAAATAGAAAGAAAAGGGAAAAGTAATTAAATGAAATGGGTGTGTGGTTGGGCTTTAATGCTCCCATCAGATTTATACACCAAATTACCAATTTGCCCCTTGAGTTCATTTAATTTGAGTTAAAACCGGCACCAGTCTGGCAGAAATGTCGCGGCGCGGCTCAAATCGTCGCGGCGCGACGAACAAAGGGAAAATCACCCCTTCTTAACCCAGGTTCTGTCCCTGGTTTGCTCGATATGCCGCGGCTAGGACCCGTCTGTCGCGGCGCGGCCTAAGGCACTATCTGGCCATCTCGACAACCTTAAACACAAAAATCGTTTTACACAACATTCAAGTCGTTCAAGCTTCCAATACACGTCTATACATCGTATCTAATCCACACAAGACTTAACGCTAACCAAACTCATATACAAACTTATATACGCACACATTAACAAGTACATATATATATATATATATATATATATATATATATATATATATATATATATATATATATATATATATATATATATCTACACAATTACGCCTAAACGAGGAGTTACAAACGTACAAATGATTAAGTATGTACCGTTCGATACGTACGGGGAAAAAATGGGATGTTACACAGGAGTGTGCAGATGATCAAGCTATAGTGCAAGAAGTGTTGAAGAGGGTATCTATGTTGGTACACTTAGTATTTGAAGAAGGGTTTATAAGTTTCAAGGATTATGAAATATTTTGTTGGATGTTTGATCTTGAGATGAAGGAGAGGAGAGCTAAGGGACATGTTGAAAGGTATGTTGTCCATGAACATTTATAATTTGTTGATGATAAGTATGTTGAGTATTTGGATGCTTTGATGATCAAGATAAATGAAAATCAAAGGATGTTGATTAGGGTTGAACAGTTTGAAGGAGCTAGTATTGAGTTGTTGATCAGTTTGTTAACCAGATGTGTGACAGAGCAGACTTATCCTTTTAGAGTCGAATTGTTAGATCATTTGTACAGCAAACTGTCCATGTTGAAGAAAATTCATTTTATGAAGAGCAAGTGTAAACCGATTGAAAAAGAGTATGCAAAGTTGAAGAAGTAGGTGATCAGGTTGTTTTGACATCATCAGATAGGGGGAGATTGTTGGAAATTATAATCTGATGAGTCAAAGTATTTTGCAGTTTTAGAGTCTGAGGTTGCAGACTCTGGTGTTTCTTAAGTCAACGATTTGAAGATTTCTTGATGGCTAAGCTAAGGAAGATTCTGGAGATATGTTTAAATATTAAGAAGATATGTTTTGATTCGGTGTTATCTCCAGAAGATTAAATTTAGAAGTGATTTGCATATTTGGTAAATATTAAGTTTATCTTTTCCTTATTTTTAGCCAAGTTGTTTTGGAAACCAAATCTCTAGATTTGGTGTTAGTCTGTATAAATAGGGATGTACGGTTTGCTTTCTGATCGTATCTTTTGGCACGATCAATATTATAAAACATATATTTCATATCGTGTTCTCTCAATTCTTGTTCTTATAATTCTTATTTATTGTTCAATTGAGAGTCTGGTGTTCATAGTTCAATTACTGTGAACTTATAAAAAGTGTTCATCCGCACTGAACAGTTGAACAAATACTCAGATGGTACACTCAAGGCTGCACTGAAGTATCTTAAAATTCGTCAAAGCGAGTTTGATGACATTGACATGAAAATTGGTCTTGGAGAGTTCATAAAGCATATAAGAGATCGTCTGAAACTCCGGATCCGTACAAGACATTTTGAGATTCTTCGTAATCAGAGAAAGAGAAGGTATTTCAAAGAAATGGATGAATATTCATTACATGAGGGAGATTCAAGAAAAGCGTGGGCCGTCTGGAAACCTTATAAGCAAATTTCAGAAAATCAAGTAGAAGTTTCAAAACCATATGGCACACGATAGAAACTAACATTTGGACCTCTCAAGATTACTCAATATGATTATATTGTAAAGTTCACATTTAACACTAAGGGGGAGATTGTTAGGACCCCGAAGTTGTATAGTGTTAATGTGAAATAAGCTTAAATGAAGGTTCTTTAGAAGACGGCTATATAAGGAACCTAAGTAGTCCTAATTAGATAGCCATTGCATTGTATTTGAGTTCTAAAAGCTGTGGAATATAAATCTTGTTGATTCTTTCTCATACCGAGTCTCCTTCACACTTACCGAATCTCATTCTAACTTGTCTTTTCTTCTAATCTCAACATGATCTGACTTGTTGATTATAAACATGTGCACGTTTAATTATTAGGAAAGTGTTTCGTTTTGAGTTTGCAACATTTGGAACACTTCTATTTCCTCAAAGATTGTAAAATTTAATTGTTTCGACATTCAAGGTTCCATTTCAGTGAAATAGTTACATATGCATAGACAAATTCATTTGAGTGATGACGACACTTGTTGCGTACGGTGTTTGGATCTAATTAAATCGACAGGTCATTTGTTTTTGGAATGCAAGGAATATATTAATACCACGAAAAGATACATCGAGAGTTTTGTACAACTAAAACCTATCGATACTATACGCTGACATAAGAATTACATGAGCAAACCAAGCTAAAAACAAATGAGGTTATAATGAGACCAATATGAAATCAGCGAATAGAGACTTTGAATCCGAATAAATTTTCCAATACCTATTCTAGTATTTGAGACATAGAAGTCCGGGTTTATCAACCATTGATGCCATTCCAATGATGCTTTTTTGAGCTTTTTGAGATCCATCTGAAACGAGAGGTTTGAATGAAATATGTCCGGTTCTTGAAGATTTGTTCATTTCGAGCCTTCCAAATGAAATAGCAAGTAACCCATTTAACACCTTGCAAAATATTTTTTCCCAGTTTAGATTGCGATGAGATTTGGGATGAGTCATCTAGAACTTGATCCAAAGACATTGAGTTGAGACTAGGTAAGTTCCACCATTTAAAGAGTTCATTCCATAGGTATAAAACAATAGGACATTGTGTTAAAATGTGTTCAACCGTTTCGGTTTCATTCGAACAAAGAGGGCAAAGATTTGAGTCGAAATATATGCCATGTTTGTCGAGGTCAAGACGGACTGGAATCCTTTTAAGTCTTACCCTACATACGAAAATACCATTTTTTGTGGGGGAAGCTTTGTTGCCAAGAGTCTCAGCCGAACTTTGATTGTTTAATCTTTATCATCAATCAACAATGATAATGTTTTTATCTTGAAATTACCCTCGGTATCAAACAACCATTTCCATTTGTCATTCCCATTGTTGTTAATTTGGAAGCTAGAAATCAGCAAGATTAACGAGTCCAAATCAGTTTGGGCTCAGCCTCTGATGGGCCTGACCCAATTTCAAACGAAACTGCTAGCTTCCTGCGAATGAGATGATGTGCTAGACTGTTTCCTGTTTCCAACATTGTTGTCGTATTGCCACTAAATCTTTCTACTATATAGACTTGTTTATCATTTTCAAGGGCGAACAATCTATTAAATTGATTCGTGAGCTTACAACTACCAATTCATTGATCGTTCCAGAATTTAATAGATCGTCCATTGCCAATTTCCAACTTCATGGATGATGAAAAATCAATGCCAAATGAGTCGATAACTTTCCCTGCTTTGATTATATTTTTCCTTGTTGAAACACCACTTCGAAACCTGTCATTGTTAGTTAATTCCAGACCGCCCCACCTCGTAAATACTTGTAATAACCCTAACCCATAAAGATTGGTGGTCTGTTTTAAAGTGCCACCACCATTTACCCAGCAAGGCAAGATTTTTCGACAATAATGAACCAATGTTTAGCCCGCCTGATTCATAAGGAAGAATTACCCTTTCCCATTTTACCCAGTTTAGTTTTTTAGTATCTCCCGACCCGCCCCAGAAACAATTGTACCTTAGAGATTTCAGAAGCTTTACAACACTTGTAGGTGCACCGAAAAGGGAGAATAAATAAAGAGACAAACTACTAAGCGCCGATTTCATTAAAGTCAAACGACCACCAAAAGAAATAGTTTAGCCATCAACTCAGTAAATCTTTTTTTTAAGTTATCTATAACAGGTTTCCATGCAATTGACTTGTTCATTTTTATGCCTAGAGGTAAACAGAGGTACATAAGTGGAAAAGTACCAGGTGAGAAATTTAATCTATTTGACATTCTGGCAACTTCATCATTATTTACACCGACTCCATAAAGAATGCATTTTCATAGGTTTACTTTGAGGCCTGATAACTTCTCAAAGTATTTTAAGATTTCATTATATTAGTTATATTAGTATCGCTCCATTCACCAAAGAAAATCATATCATCTGCGTATTGTAAATGAGAGACTACTACTTTATTTCTGCCTACCGAAACCCCTTTAATTTCACCAACTTCGATTGCCTTTTGTGTAAACATGTTTAATTCCTCTGCAACTATAATAGAAAAGGTGACATTGGGTCACCCTGTCTGACTCCTTTTTCAGGTATGAATTCACCCGTTGGTGATGTATTTACAAGAACAGAAATAGATGTTGAGGTCAATCATGCATTTATCCACTTTACCCATTTGTCACCAAATCCCAAATTCCTCATTGTATCTTTAATAAATTTTTATTTAAGCTGATCCAAGCCCTTCTCAAAATCTACTTTAAAAATCATACCTTTTCTTTTCTCCTTTCTTAACTCATCAATAGTTTCATTTGCAATGAGTACTCCATCAAGTATATATCTCCCTTCAATAAAGGCACTTTCAACTCCAATCATGATAGGTCAGATCATGTTGAGATTAGAAGAAAAGACAAGTTAGAATGAGATTCGGTAAGTGTAAAGGAGACTCGTTATTAGAGAGAATCAACAATATTTACATTCCACAGCTTCTAGAACTCAATTAGAATGCAATGGCTATCTAATTAGGACTACTTAGGTTCCTTATATAGCCCTCTTCTAAGGAACCTTCATTTAAGCTTATTTCACATTAACACTATACAACTTCGGGGTCCTAACAATCTCCCCCTTAGTGTTAAATGTGAAATTTACAATATAATCCTATTGAGTAATCTTGAGAGGTCCAAACGTTACTTTCCATCGTGTGCCATCTGGTTTTGAAACTTCTACTTGATTTTCTGAAATTTTCTTAGAAGGTTTCCAGACGCCCCACGCTATTCTTGGATCTCCCTCATGTAATGGATATTCATCCATTTCTTTGAAATACCTTCTCTTTCTCTGGCCATGAAGAATCTCAAACTGTCTTGTACGGATCCGGAGCTTCAAACGATCTCTGATATGCTTTATGAACTCTCCAAGACCCATTTTCATATCAATGTCATTAAACTTGCTTTGACGAATTTTAAGATACTTCAGTGCAGCCTTAAGTGTTCCATCTGAATATTTGTTTAGCTCTTCAATGCGGATGAACACCTTTTCTTTCTGAGAATTCACAAATACAAACCCTTCGGGTTCGAATTGCATTTGAAACATTCTCATATCCTTTAGTCACTCTGTGTATTGATTCGGACAGGTTATTCGAATCTTTTTCCTATTCACTTTGAGACCAATTTGAAAATCTTCACGTCTCATCAGTTCAATTGTCTCCATCATGTATCTTTTCACAGCTTCCAAAGCTTGAGCCTTAGCAAAAGGTGAATGGTGATGATACTGAGGTAGTTGTAGATGTGAATGATGTTAAGCATATCTAGATTATGAAAATCTACTTCTGTGAACTTGTATTCCTTCTCATCTTCTTTAATAACATGGAACTGACTGATGACGTCTCTTTTCTCACTTATCTCTACTCCGACTCGAGTAATATTCAACACTTCAGAAATACGATATTTTCTTTGAAGCCATAAATCATCTTCATCTTTGTTGATATGTTTCCTCCACATAAACTCATACCAGTTTCTTTCACTTGCTGGAAGCAATCGTGAACCTATATAAGTAAATCTTTTACTCCTTGGTGTTTCATTAATGCGGAAGATCTTGTATGCATTTTCCTCGGTGAATGTGTTTCGTAAAGTTATGAAATCATGTTCAACTCCCAATAACAATCTTTGTTCCCGATTCTTATAGAATATACCGTGGTTGTATTTGAATCTGGAATTCACTGTTTCACTTGATGTAGATGTACCAGAAGTTGAGCTTCCATTAGTATTTGTTGGATTCGAACTTGATGATGGTGTAGAATTCGATGAATGATTAGTAGGATTTATTGCATCATCTGTTGGAACATTATCATCTTCAATATGATCAAAGATATCATCATCATTTGGATTAACATAAAGATTGTCTTCATCGTCATCAGAAGAATCCATTTCATCATCACTTTCCGTTACTAGATTAGGATTCCCTTCGTCCACAATCTCTACATCTTCCGGAATTGAAGATACTGAAGATAACTTTCTTAGAATGACACACCCATCATCATCTGTTTCTTCAAGGTAAAAATCATTTAAGTTCAAATCCTCATCTACCGGTCCACCATCAGCCTCTGAATGTACAATTGGAATTATAACTTGCTCAAGCTCCTTATCATCAATTTCATCATGAGTAGAAACCATTACTGATTCCGTTTGAACCTGTTGAGCCTGAGAAGCTGATGAAGACCTCACACCACCACCCTTAGTTGAAATGTTCACCGTTAGATAATCTCCATCTACTCCTATTTTATAACAACCCGAAAAATTTCGACTAAATTTAAACCTAACTTTTATATGATTCCGATGATTCACGAACAATTTTTTTTGTAAATAATTACGCAATTATTTGATATATTAATATTATTATTAATATCATTTTTAACAATATATCAATAATTAATATCATTATTATTAATTATAATTAAACTTATCATTTTTATTGTCATATTAATATTGTTATCATTATTATTAATATTATTATTATCAAAATTATTATTATTATCATTTATTATTTATTAATATTATGATTAATATGATTTTCAATATCATTAACATAATTTATATTATTATTATTATTACTAGTATTATTGTTATCATCAATATTATAATTAGTAATAATAATATGATTACTAATATTAACATTAAAATCATTCATTCATAAGTATTATTATAAAAATATCATTTATTATTAATGATATTATTATTATTAACAACAAATATCATTATTCCTGTTATTTATATATTTGTTGTATTAAAAGTATTACTATTATTATTATAATTATTATTATTAATACAATTATTATTATTTTTTATTAATATAATTATTATTAATAGTAATATTATTATTATAAATATTAATTATTTATATCAGTTAAAAATAAAAGTCAAAAATTATGTACTAACTACTTTTGAATTTTTTTAAAAAAAACTAAATCTGCTTTAAGTATTTTAATTAAATCATATCTGTTTTTTTATTTTTTTTATAAACCACGATTAGCTTTTTATTTATTTATGTATTTTCCTGAATTTTTTTAATCATCTACTGGTAAATATTTTGTCTTGATCGATCCATAATCATTAAACAACGATAAGTAATTTGCTTTACACATTTGAATAACATCATCAATATCGTTATATATGGGGTGTATTTACAGTAATTGAAAATCAAAAACAGAAAAATAAATATGCTCGATATATCTCTGTTATTGTTCAAATTTTTAAAAACTCCATAAACGAATCCATTTCAAAATACTTAAATGCAGTTGTCTTAGAAATCCTTCAAACAATCTTTCTGCAAAATCCTAAGCTCCAATTCATTCTATCGAAGTCTAATTTTGAGGTCAAAATTTTAAATTCAAAAGTCAAACGATCCTTCTTTGAAGAAATTCGAGTTACATGTTATGATTAAGGTAAAATTGATATTTTCTAAAGTTTCAACGAATGTTTTCTAACATATTTCATGTTATAATTTTTATTTAAAATGACCTAGAAACTGAGATTTGGTTTTGAGTTCATCATCGTGTACAGCGAAGCTGTACAGCTTTTATTTTTATTTTATTTTTTGTTTTAAATAATCTAATCAACTACTAAACGATTCTGTATAAACTTTAAATCCTAAAACTAATTAGTAACTCGTTAATTAGTTGGATTCGTTCCTGGGTCGATTTAAATCTGTGAGAATGAAGAAGAAGATATAGAACACGATAATTTGGGGTTAAATAAAATATATACGGGGTTTTAATCAGAAAAGCAGGAACAGAGGGATAGTTATAAGTGTTTGCGGTTTAGAGAGAGGTCACGGGTTCGAGCCCGGGCATTGGCATTTTTTTTAGGAAAGCTCCTAAGGTAGTTCCTTAATATTTATTATTATTATTATTATTATTATTATTGTTATTATTATTATTATTATTATTATTATTATTATTATTATTATTATTATTATTATTATTATTATTATTATTATTATTATTATTATTATTATTATTATTATTATTATTATTATTATTATTATCACCAATATTATGATTATTATTATTATCACTAATATTATGATTATTAATTATTATCATTATTATCACTAAGTATAAAAGTCATTATTATTATTATTATCACTAAGTATTGAAGTCATTATTATTATTATTACTAGTAAGTATTAGTTACCATTTTTATAATTACAATTATGATTATTATTATTATTTGTATTACTAAAAAAGATTATTATTACTAATATTATCATTATTAGTATTATTATTATTATTATTGTATTACTAGTATTATTATCATTTTTAGTAAAATTATCATTTTTACTATCATTAAAACTCTATCATTATTATTATTAACATTTAATTACCAGTATCATTATCATTATTATTGTTATTACAAAACAATACAACACTTTTTACATTATCAGTATTAAAGATCACTTTATCAAACAAATACTTATATATATAGAATATATATACAAATATATATACAGAAATATATAACAAGTGAAACAATATATATAAACTTATTCAATTACGAGTATATGTGTTAATATATATACTTGATATAGGTTCGTGAATCCGAGGACAACTCTACACTTGTTCAGTGCCATCATACACATATTTACTACAAACTATCGTATCGTATTGTGAGTTTATATATCCCTTTTACTCTTTACATTTTTGGGCTGAGAATACATGCACAAATTTTATAACTGTTTTACATGTTAGACACAAGTACCAACTTTAAACTATGCTATACCCGGCTATGTCCGACTAAATCCCTAACCGACAAGTATAAACACAACTTGTCTTTGGGGCAAACTTTGAACAACTTTTGGATCTGCGTGATCTACTAATTGGTCCCTGCGAGACCAAGCTTATGAACAATTTTTGGATCTACGTGATCTACTAATTGGTCCATGCGAGACCAAGCTTATGAACCACTTTTGGATCTACGTGATCTACTAATTTGTACATGTGAGACCAAGCTTATGAACAACTTTTGGATCTGCGTGATCTACTTTTTGGTCCCTGCGAGACTAACTTTATGAACAACTTTTGGATCTGCGAGATCTACTAATTGGTCCCTACGAGGCCAAGCTTATGAACAAAAATCTTGTGGTCTAACACTATACTGAAATCATTATTTATGACAAACCTATGAACTCACTCAACCTAGTGTTGACTTTTAAAGCATGTTTATTCTCAGGTATTTAAATATTGCTTCCGCTATATATCTGCTTCTTTGATGATGATTGCTTGCCATGCTTGGAGTCTTCATTTCATATCATATCAATTAAAGACATTTAATGCATTGTTCATTAAATACAATGTAATCTATTTATCTTCCGCTGCAAAACTCAATAAAACGTCTCATATAGAGTCGTTCTCGTTTATACAACTGTGATTTGATATAATTAGTGACGTTATTCTTCCAGGCCCTATCTGGAGGACGTCTCAGATTGGTATCAGAGCAGGTTTGTTGTAGAGAATCAGGATTGCTTTTTATGTGTGCCTTATACAATTAGGTACCTTAGCAATGTAGGACTACAACTTTCCTTGACCATAGTGCCTTTAATGGTTGCCTTTAACTATTAAATGCTACACTGTACTTTATAAACTTTACTTATCTTAGAATGCCGAGCCAACCTAAGAACTCTGCTCACTTTCCTAAGTATTATCCAATTACGCCATCGCATTTAAATGCAACACCATGATTTCCGAAATTTTTGACATTCCTATGTCATTTATTATGGTTTTGTGTATTACATATGTATTACATGAAACATTATCCATGATTTTTTGAAACTCCTATAATTGTTACTATTCATACTCAAATGTATATAACTCCCTGTTATATATCACGTACCTATATGTCTTATGCCTATATGCATCGGTTTGCGAACCGGAAAATGTCATTGGGTTATCACAGTATACGAATTGAAAATTTTTAATCAAAAGATTATCAGATTACATACTTATCATCTAGACACGTTATACTGCCATTATTGGAGTATAGATACATCATATCTTCTTATATCTTATCATATCTATCTCAATAGACTTTGTCTAACACTTTTCTTAAATTTCCTCCGTAAATTACGAAAATCTTTTTGCTACATATACGTATTCAAGGAGACAAATATATCATTCAGTATTCAACAACTCATCACATATCGAAACCCTTATCCGATCACATAATATGGATTTCTCATCTAATTCCTCGAGCTCCAATGGAAGCGTAACCGGAACAAATAAACCAATTAGCCATCATCTATTTTGGATGAATTGGGGGTGGGTTCGTAGCCAACTCAATCAATGGAGGAAAGAAGAAGGTGATCCCTTCCACCGACCGAATTCACCACTTGGCGAAGAACCTGAAGCACTTACCGGCGAACCAGTCTGAAACACCATTTTCACCCTCATTTCCAGAACAGCTCGCCACGATTATATATTATCTAAAATTCTAGATCTTATTCATCCCTTTATCCAAACCACCAATCATCCCAGTATAATAGAAGAAGTCAACGAGCTTCGTGCTCGAGTTGTGGCTCTGGAGAATATGGTGCGAATTCTACAAGCATCAGCAGCATAACTAGTACCATCAGCATCACCACCAACAGCATCAGCTTCAACAACATCCGTATCCCACGCCTCAACATCACACTCAGTACCTCAAACATCAACATCATACGCGCCTAGATACCAAGGAATATTAGTAATGATGAGTTAAGATGTATTGACTCATTCTTCCTGAAGGATTATATATGTATACTTTATATATATATATGGTTTGGAACAATAATAAATCATTTTGTACTAAGCTATTGTGTGTGAATCTTAACTAGTATGTACTACTGGGTTAATTCATATCACTAATATACCATGATGTACATCCTTCGTTAATAACTTAACAATCGTTAATCACTGCTTCAGCACAATAAACTTCCTTTCATAATAAACCAAGTGCATTATTCAAACACATGTTTGATTGTATACTTTCAATTTTGATGTACTCGAAACTTTCTAGAAAACATTATTCGTGCCTTGTGAATTTCACAAGAATTCCACGAGCACCAACATAATATACCGAGGTATATCAATAACAATGAACGATGAAGTATTGATTCATAACTTCATTTAATCCGCAACAATTATGAAATCTCTAAGGTTTTGGAGATTATTTTTTCTCTTTTCAACCGCAAATCAAATGAGTTTAATATTATATTAACTCATTAAATCCATGATTACATCTGAAGAATATATATATATATATATATATATATATATATATATATGAATATATATCTTCATAAAGATTGTAATTAAAAACTCTTTTGTACAAACTGTTAATTGTGAAAATATTTTAACGGGTAGGTAAAACTCGAGAAATATTTATATCTCACATTAATATGTTACATTGTACATTCTTCAATTCTGATTTAGTAGTCAGTAATTATACTACTTACAATCACAAGATATATGTATCCGTTCACTAAAGAACAACCATTTTCAATTACATATTCTGATTTTGACATATCAGAATCCAAGTAAAGCTTTAGCAGGTGTTATCTTCCTAAAGATCACTACATTCATGAATTATATTCATTCGTATTCTATGATGAATTATCACATCAAACCACCAAAATTATCATTCATTACTTTTGAAATCAACAACGCCTATTCGTCAACCATTAGATCCGTTGAAGATTACAATCAGCATTTAATCATCTAAAAATAAAATTTCTTAAAACCATCTCGGATTGATAACCAATGATTCAAATATGGTTGCATTAAATGTAGAGGAAACATTGTAGAAGGTTTTAAGGGCCAAAAGTTTGATGATAAAGAATGGTATAAACTCAGATTTGGAACTGGAAAACGGATTGAGCAAACTATGAAGGAGGCTGTGGACAAATCACAAGGACTAAACCTATACTTAAGGAATCCAGGTGATTCGATTTCTGATGGAAATTACAGAAGACAAATAATCTCCTTACGCATTCTAAATCCTTACAGAAGAATTTTCCTCATTATCATTCGATCTTAGAAATTCTAAGATATCATCGTATCTTTCTTTATAAATATCCTCTATATTTCTGAAGATATCTTCATAACGATTCTTGTCCGCAATTAATTATCTCTTTGCGATATCTTTATTTCATCATAAAGGAAACTGTATTAGTCTCTTTATTCTGTAAAATTCAAGTTTAAATTATAAATGTTTTGAAGAAGTGTTGGGAATTGAAGCATGAGTTAGTATAATAATATGACGACAGGCCAACGTGATTATATTACAGTAAGTCATGCTAAATTTTAATGGAAGATAATGATTCATAGACTTTATAATCATCATTTGCCATGTTACACGACTCTTACATTCTATTTAACCTCTAAAAATATCAAGAAAATATTTTTCTTGATGATTCGGTCTTTTTCGGATATTCTGGTAATTTGACAAATCAAATCATGATGCTACGTTCCTTTCTACTTAGAACAGTAGGTTCATTCGAAACTTCATACCTACAAATTTGGGACCATTACTCGCTTTACTTAAAGTCGAGAAGAGAAAACAAGAGCATAGGGCTCCGACATATGAGGGAAAATATAAAGCCCGATAATGACACCGAAATTACAAACCGTGTATATCAATGCGAATAGCAACGTAAAGACAAGGGAGAATTAAAAATATTATAACCCCAAGGGAATAGTAGAAGAAAACAAATTCCTCTGGTGGTAAATGAAAAAGAAGAATGACTGTATATATGGTCAATATAATAACAAGGATCAGAACTGGATTAAGCATTTCCTTAATCTTTTGGAAGTTTGAATTGAGGAAGAAAGTATAAAAGTGGTAAAGATAATGGAACAAAAAAAAATCTAATTTATAGCGAAATTCCAGACACATCAATCAAGACGATTTACCGCATTTAATCAAAGAAAATCCCAATTTCCTTAATTACCAGAGAATCAAATCTTATAAAGATTTCGAAGATTTCTTTAAATCCCTTAAATTCCGAAAATCAACTTTAGCTATGTCAAAAGTTAAGGCAAACATTTAATTTTCACATTCACTCTTTTACGATAACTTCGGTTATACTCTTCCAATAATCGAATCGTTTTATCCATATTATTCAAAGGTGATAAAACTCTATTTTTCAATTCATATTCATCATTAAAATATTCTTGTTGTAAACAATGACGATCTCTATCAAATTTCATGACAGTGATTTCACGAACTCCTCTGTGTCTTATCTGCCCCAATATTGTGGCATAAACACTCAAGGTTTTAAATGAGCTCAATACTATTCATAACACATTTCATGTGTTCAGTTTACTGAAATGCTTGTATAGCACCATCATCTCTTTTAAGGATAACCTAGTCAAATGACACTCTTGTTAATCCTTTAGATAAGCTCCGCATTAATGATAAAATGCACTTCATAGAAGAACCTGTAGAAATTATGGTTCGTAAGATTTAAACGCTTGAAACAAAACAATATTCTATCCGTTGGAATTCACGAAAGGCCCCGAACATACCTGGGAACGTGAAGACCAAATAAAACATAAATATCCTTGTCTATGTACGAACAACGCTGATTGATGGCAACAACTAAATTTCGGGACGAAATTTCTTTTAACGGGTAGGTACTATAACAACCCGAAAAATTTCGACTAAATTTAAATCTAACTTTTATATGATTCCGACGATTCACGAACAATTTTTTTTGTAAATAATTACGCAATTATTTGATATATTAATATTATTATTAATATCCTTTTTAATAATATATCAATAATTAATATCATTATTATTAATTATAATTAAACTTATCATTTTTATTGTCATATTAATATTGTTTTCATTATTATTAATATTATTATTATCAAAATTATTATTATTATCATTTATCATTTATTATTATTATGATTAATATGATTTTCAATATTATTAACATAATTTATATTATTATTATTATTATTACTAGTATTATTGTTATCATCAATATTATAATTAGTAATAATATTATGATTACTAATATTAACATTAATATCATTCATTCATAAGTATTATTATAAAATATCATTTATTATTAATGATATTATTATTATTAACAACAAATATCATTATTCCTGTTATTTATATAATTGTTGTATTAAAAGTACTACTATTATTATTATAATTATTATTATTAATACAATTATTATTATTATTTTTATTAATATAATTATTATTAATAGTAATATTATTATTATTAATATTAATTATTTATATCAATTAAAAATAAAAGTAAAAAATTATGTACTAACTACTTTTGAATTTTTTTTTTAAAAAACACTAAATCTGCTTTAAGTATTTTAATTAAATCATATCTATTTTTTATTTTTTTTTATAAACCACGATTAGCTTTTTATTTATTTATGTATTTTCCTGATTTTTTTTAATCATCTACTGGTAAATATTTTGTCTTGATCGATCCATAATCATTAAACAAAGATAAGTAATCTGCTTTACACATCTGAATAACATCATCAATATCGTTATATATGGGATGTATTTACAGTAATTGAAAATCAAAAATAGAAAAATAAATATGCTCGATATATCTCGGTTATTGTTCAAATTTTTAAAAACTCCATAAACGAATCCATTTCAAAATACTTAAATGCAGTTGTGTTAGAAATCCTTCAAACAATCTTTCTTCAAAATCCTAAGCTCCAATTCATTCTATCGAAGTCTAATTTTGAGGTCAAAATTTTAAATTCAAAAGTCAAACGATCCTTCTTTGAAGAAATTCGAGTTACATGTTATGATTAAGGTAAAATTGATATTTTCTAAAGTTTCAATGAATGTTTTCTAACATATTTCATGTTATAATTTTTATTTAAAACGACCTAGAAACTGAGATTTGGTTTTGAGTTCATCATCATGTACAGCGAAGCTGTACAGCTTTTATTTTTATTTTTTATTTGTTTTAAATAATATAATCAACTACTAAACAATTCTGTATAAAATTTAAATCCTAAAACTAATTAGTAACTCGTTAATTAGTTGGACTCGTTCCTGGGTAGATTTAAATCTGTGAGGATGAAGAAGAAGATATAGAACACGATAATTTGGGGTTAAATAAAATATATACGGGGTTTTAATCAGAAAAGCAGGAATAGAGGGATGTTATAAGTGTTTACAGTTTAGTGAGAGGTCACGGGTTCGAGCCCGGGCATTGGCCTTTTTTTTTTAGGAAAGCTCCTAAAGTAGTTCCTTAATATTTATTATTATTATTATTATTATTATTATTATTATTATTATTATTATTATTATTATTATTATTATTATTATTATTATTATTATTATTATTATTATTATTATTATTATTATCATTATTATTATTATCACCAATATTATGATTATTATTATTAACACCAATATTATGATTATTAGTTAATATCATTATTATCACTAAGTATTAAAGTCATTATTATTATTATTATTATTATTATTATTATCACTAAGTATTAAAGTCATTATTATTATTATTATTATTACTAGTAAGTATTAGTTACCATTTTTATAATTACAATTATGATTATTATTATTATTTTTATTACTAAAAAAGATTATTATTACTAATATTATCATTATTAGTATTATTATTATTATTATTGTATTACTAGTATTATTATCATTTTTAGTAAAATTATCATTTTTACTATCATTAAAACTATATCATTATTACTATTAACATTTAATTACCAGTATCATTATCATTATTATTGTTATTACAAAACAATACAACACTTTATACATTATCAGTATTAAAGATCATTTTATCAAACAAATACTTATATATATAGAATATATATACAAATATATATACAGAAATATATAACAAGTGAAACAATATATATAAACTTATTCGATTACGAGTATATGTGTTAATATATATACTTGATATAGGTTCGTGAATCCGAGGACAACTCTGCACTTGTTCAGTGCCATCATACACATATTTACTACAAACTATCGTATCGTATTGTGACTTTATAGCTCCCTTTTACTCTTTACATTTTTGGGCTGAGAATACATGCACAACTTTTATAACTGTTTTACACGCTAGACACAAGTACCAACTTTAAACTATGCTATACCCGGCTATGTCCGACTAAATCCCTAACCGACAAGTATAAACACAACTTGTCTTTGGGGCAAACTTTGAACAACTTTTGGATCTGCGTGATCTACTAATTGGTCCCTGCAAGACCAAGCTTTTGAACAACTTTTGGATCTACGTGATCTACTAATTGGTCCATGAGAGACCATGCTTATGAACAACTTTTGGATCTACGTGATCTACTAATTGGTCCATGTGAGACCAAGCTTATGAACAACTTTTGGATCTGCGTGATCTACTTTTTGGTCCCTGCGAGACCAACTTTATGAACAACTTTTGGATCTGCGAGATCTACTAATTGGTCCCTTCGAGGCCAACCTTATGAACAAAAATCTTTTGGTCTAACACTATTACTGAAATCATTATTTATGACAAACCTATGAACTCACTCAACCTAGTGTTGACTTTTTAAGCATGTTTATTCTCATGTACTTAAATATTGCTTCCACTGTATATCTGCTGCTTTGATGATGATTGCTTGCCATGCTTGGAGTCTTCATTTCATATCATATCAATTAAAGATATTTAATGCGTTGTTCATTAAATACAATGTAATCTATTTATCTTCCACTGTAAAACTCAATAAAACGTCTCATATAGAGTGTTTCTCGTTTATACAACTGTGATTTGATATAATTAGTGACGTTATTCTTCCAGGCCCTATCTGGAGGACGTCACATATCTCCCCCTCATGGCTATTCTGAGGATCAGAATCGTCATGTTCATTATCACAGTGAGGACTTATTGGAAAAGAGAAGGAAGTAAGTGGATATCGTACTCGAGCGCGAAACAATGCTTGAACTGAAGTGCGTCGAATAACATCTAGATTAATTCTAGAAAATATATGACTGAAATATTCTTGCTCCAAAGCATCATAGAAATTTGGTGAACGCGAGGGTGATGGTGGTAATGTAACAAAAGGAACAGCAGCAGCAATATTAGCATCAGTTGGAGGAGATGTCGGTGGAAGTGTTTGATTTGCCGTGAGGGCAGGTAAGGATATACGTGCGATATTGTTCTTATATGTAGGGTTGTACATACTACTAGTCAGATTCGTGATATCCCCTTCTAATGGAGGTTGGGCAACAACCGGAGTTGTCGCCGGCAAAGTTTCTTTCGAATCATCCGCCTCCATTACTTTAGTCTCATGGGACTCTGACAAAGTAGTAGAACTACCTGTCGGTTTAGATCTTGCAGAGATATTGTTATCTCCGACTCCTAAAATCATTGATATACCATGAGGTGGTACATCTCTTTCAGTTAACGACTCTTCCTCCAGACTCTGAGATTCAAAATCTGGAAGAGAAGTGGTTTGAACCAATGGATCACTTTCATGAACCAAGGGATCAGTCTGCTGGAAGTCTGATAAATATCCCAAAGGATTGTCATGTTGACTCATTTCCATGGGACGCGGCAGATCTCCCTCATCAAGATAAGCCGGACCTCGAGACACTGTTGTACGTTGAGGCACAGGAGGATTTCCAGCCGATACGCAGGGTGCCTTTTCAAGACTTTTTGGCTCCCCTTCGGCTGTTCTGGACTTCAATGATTGAGTTTCCTCAATCGATTGAGTCAACGCAGACTTTACTGCAGAGAAAGACTTTACTTCCTTAGATGCCGAAGCATCTTGCTGAGTAGGATTTATTATTAAGTCATGTTTAGATTGGATGGGTTTATTGGTCTTTTTACCATCTATGCGTTTAACTCTCTTGCCTACAGAAGCTTGTGCTTCATTTAATGTAGGGCGTACTATTATTATTGGATGTGATACGGAGATGGGTGAGGGTGACCTAATCGGCTCTAGGTCTTGGTCCGTATCACCAACGGTTGGAGTAACTGTTTGGCGAACGATAGGTGTCGAAGTCCTAGATCTAGTTACTCGTTGGGTTGGCGGAGTCTGAATCATCTCATCAGGCATAAATCGAGTTCTCTTAGGAGAATGTTCAGGAGATGATTCAGTTGCTGAAGAATCAGTGTCACTGCTCACTTCAGGTATTGTTGAAAGGGTTGGTTCAATCCTAGATGATCTAGGTTCCCTGATCCTCACGGGTTGAGCTTGGTGTATAGTGAAATGTCCCGTTCTTATTGATTAAAAACGTTCCATATTAATTGATTTCGTTGCGAGGTTTTGACCTCTATATGAGACGTTTTTCAAAGACTGCATTCCTTTTTAAAACAAACCATAACCTTTATTTCATAAATAAAGGTTTAAAAAGCTTTACGTAGATTATCAAATAATGATAATCTAAAATATCCTGTTTACACACGACCATTACATAATGGTTTACAATACAAATATGTTACATCGAAATCAGTTTCTTGAATGCAGTTTTTACACAATATCATACAAACATGGACTCCAAATCTTGTCCTTATTTTAGTATGCAACAGCGGAAGCTCTTAATATTCACCTGAGAATAAACATGCTTTAAACGTCAACAAAAATGTTGGTGAGTTATAGGTTTAACCTATATATATCAAATCGTAACAATAGACCACAAGATTTCATATTTCAATACACATCCCATACATAGAGATAAAAATCATTCATATGGTGAACACCTGGTAACCGACAATAACAAGATGCATATATAAGAATATCCCCATCATTCCGGGACACCCTTCGGATATGATATAAATTTCGAAGTACTAAAGCATCCGGTACTTTGGATGGGGTTTGTTAGGCCCAATAGATCTATCTTTAGGATTCGCGTCAATTAGGGTGTTTGTTCCCTAATTCTTAGATTACCAGACTTAATAAAAAGGGGCATATTCGATTTCGATAATTCAACCATAGAATGTAGTTTCACGTACTTGTGTCTATTTTGTAAATCATTTATAAAACCTGCATGTATTCTCATCCCAAAAATATTAGATTTTAAAAGTGGGACTATAACTCACTTTCACAGATTTTTACTTCGTCGGGAAGTAAGACTTGGCCACTGTTGATTCACGAACCTATAACAATATATACATATATATTAAAGTATGTTCAAAATATATTTACAACACTTTTAATATATTTTGATGTTTTAAGTTTATTAAGTCAGCTGTCCTCGTTAGTAACCTATAACTAGTTGTCTACAGTTAGATGTACAGAAATAAATCGATAAATATTATCTTGAATCAATCCACGACCCAGTGTATACGTATCTCAGTATTGATCACAACTCAAACTATATATATTTTGGAATCAACCTCAACCCTGTATAGCTAACTCCAACATTCACATATAGAGTGTCTATGGTTGTTCCAAAATATATATAGATGTGTCGACATGATAGGTCGAAACATTGTATACGTGTCTATGGTATCTCAAGATTACATAATATACAATACAAGTTGATTAAGTTATGGTTGGAATAGATTTGTTACCAATTTTCACGTAGCTAAAATGAGAAAAATTATCCAATCTTGTTTTACCCATAACTTCTTCATTTTAAATCCGTTTTGAGTGAATCAAATTGCTACGGTTTCATATTGAACTCTATTTTATAAATCTAAACATAAAAAGTATAGATTTATAGTCGGAAAAATAAGTTACAAGTCATTTTTGTAAAGGTAGTCATTTCAGTCGAAAGAACGACGTCTAGATGACCATTTTAGAAAACATACTTCCACTTTGAGTTTAACCATAATTTTTGGATATAGTTTCATGTTCATAATAAAAATCATTTTCTCAGAATAACAACTTTTAAATCAAAGTTTATCATAGTTTTTAATTAACTAACCCAAAACAGCCCGCGGTGTTACTACGACGGCGTAAATTCGGTTTTACGGTGTTTTTCGTGTTTCCAGGTTTTAAATCATTAAGTTAGCATATCATATAGATATAGAACATGTGTTTAGTTGATTTTAAAAGTCCAGTTAGAAGGATTAACTTTTGTTTGCGAACAAGTTTAGAATTAACTAAACTATGTTCTAGTGATTACAAGTTTAAACCTTCGAATAAGATAGCTTTATATGTATGAATCGAATGATGTTATGAACATCATTACTACCTTAATTTCCTTGGATAAACCTACTGGAAAAGAGAAAAATGGATCTAGCTTCAATGGATCCTTGGATGGCTCGAAGTTCTTGAAGCAGAATCATGACACGAAAATAAGTTCAAGTAAGATCATCACTTGAAATAAGATTGTTATAGTTATAGAAATTGAACCAAAGTTTGAATATGATTATTACCTTGTATTAGAATGATAACCTACTGTAAGAAACAAAGATTTCTTGAGGTTGGATGATCACCTTACAAGATTGGAAGTGAGCTAGCAAACTTGAAAGTATTCTTGATTTTATGAAACTAGAACTTTTGGAATTTATGAAGAACACTTAGAACTTGAAGATAGAACTTGAGATAGATCAATTAGATGAAGAAAATTGAAGAATGAAAGTGTTTGTAGGTGTTTTTGGTCGTTGGTGTATGGATTAGATATAAAGGATATGTAATTTTGTTTTCATGTAAATAAGTCATGAATGATTACTCATATTTTTGTAATTTTATGAGATATTTCATGCTAGTTGCCAAATGATGGTTCCCACATGTGTTAGGTGACTCACATGGGCTGCTAAGAGCTGATCATTGGAGTGTATATACCAATAGTACATACATCTAAAAGCTGTGTATTGTACGAGTACGAATACGGGTGCATACGAGTAGAATTGTTGATGAAACTGAACGAGGATGTAATTGTAAGCATTTTTGTTAAGTAGAAGTATTTTGATAAGTGTATTGAAGTCTTTCAAAAGTGTATAAATACCTATTAAAACACTACATGTATATACATTTTAACTGAGTCGTTAAGTCATCGTTAGTCGTTACATGTAAGTGTTGTTTTGAAACCTTTAGGTTAACGATCTTGTTAAATGTTGTTAACCCAATGTTTATAATATCAAATGAGATTTTAAATTATTATATTATCATGATATTATCATGTATGAATATCTCTTAATATGATATATATACATTAAATGTCTTTACAACGATAATCGTTACATATATGTCTCGTTTAAAAATCATTAAGTTAGTAGTCTTGTTTTTACATATGTAGTTCATTGTTAATATACTTTATGATATGTTTTCTTATCATAGTATCATGTTAACTATATATATATATCCATATATATGTCATCATATAGTTTTTACAAGTTTTAACGTTCGTGAATCACCGATCAACTTGGGTGGTCAATTGTCTATATGAAACATATTTCAATTAATCAAGTCTTAACAAGTTTGATTGCTTAACATGTTGGAAACATTTAATCATGTAAATATCAATCTCAATTAATATATATAAACATGGAAAAGTTCGGGTCACTACAGTACCTACCCGTTAAATAAATTTCGTCCCGAAATTTTAAGCTGTTGAAGGTGTTGACGAATCTTCTAGAAATTGATGCGGGTATTTCTTCTTCATCTGATCTTCATGCTCCCAGGTGAACTCGGGTCCTCTACGAGCATTCCATCGAACCTTAACAATTGGTATCTTGTTTTGCTTAAGTCTTTTAACCTCACGATCCATTATTTCGACGGGTTCTTCGATGAATTGAAGTTTTTCGTTGATTTGGATTTCATCTAACGAAATAGTGAGATCTTCTTTAGCAAAACATTTCTTTAAATTCGAGACGTGGAAAGTGTTATGTACAGCCGCGAGTTGTTGAGGTAACTCTAGTCGGTAAGCTACTGGTCCGACACGATCAATAATCTTGAATGGTCCAATATACCTTGGATTTAATTTCCCTCATTTACCAAATCGAACAACGCCTTTCCAAGGTGCAACTTTAAGCATGACCATCTCTCCAATTTCAAATTCTATATCTTTTCTTTTAATGTCAGCGTAGCTCTTTTGTCGACTTTGGGCGGTTTTCAACCGTTGTTGAATTTGGATGATCTTCTCGGTAGTTTCTTGTATAATCTCCGGACCCGTAATCTGTCTATCCCCCACTTCACTCCAACAAATCGGAGACCTGCACTTTCTACCATAAAGTGCTTCAAACGGCGCCATCTCAATGCTTGAATGGTAGCTGTTGTTGTAGGAAAATTCTGCTAACGGTAGATGTCGATCCCAACTGTTTCCGAAATCAATAACACATGCTCGTAGCATGTCTTCAAGCGTTTGTATCGTCCTTTCACTCTGCCCATCAGTTTATGGATGATAGGCAGTACTCATGTCTAGACGAGTTCCTAATGCTTGCTGTAATGTCTGCCAGAATCTTGAAATAAATCTGCCATCCCTATCAGAGATAATAGAGATTGGTATTCCATGTCTGGAGACGACTTCCTTCAAATACAGTCGTGCTAACTTCTCCATCTTGTCATCTTCTCTTATTGGTAGGAAGTGTGCTGATTTGGTGAGACGATCAACTATTACCCAAATAGTATCAAAACCACTTGCAGTCCTTGGCAATTTAGTGATGAAATCCATGGTAATGTTTTCCCATTTCCATTCCGGGATTTCGGGTTGTTGAAGTAGACCTGATGGTTTCTGATGTTCAGCTTTGACCTTAGAACACGTCAAACATTCTCCTACGTATTTAGCAACATCGGCTTTCATACCCGGCCACCAAAAATGTTTCTTGAGATCCTTGTACATCTTCCCCGTTCCAGGATGTATTGAGTATCTGGTTTTATGAGCTTCTCTAAGTACCATTTCTCTCATATCTCCAAATTTTGGTACCCAAATCCTTTCAGCCCTATACCGGGTTCCGTCTTCCCGAATATTAAGATGCTTCTCCGATCCTTTGGGTATTTCATCCTTTAAATTTCCCTCTTTTAAAACTCCTTGTTGTGCCTCCTTTATTTGAGTAGTAATGTTATTATGAATCATTATATTCATAGATTTTACTCGAATGGGTTCTCTGTCCTTCCTGCTCAAGGCATCGGCTACCACATTTGCCTTCCCCAGGTGGTAACGAATCTCAAAGTCGTAATCATTCAATAATTCAATCCACCTACGCTGCCTCATATTCAGTTGTTTCTGATTAAATATGTGTTGAAGACTTTTGTGGTCGGTATATATAATACTTTTGACCCCATATAAGTAGTGCCTCCAAGTCTTTAATGCAAAAACAACCGCGTCTAATTCCAAATCATGCGTCGTATAATTTTGTTCGTGAATCTTCAATTGTCTAGACGCATAAGCAATCACCTTCGTTCGTTGCATTAATACACAACCGAGACCTTGCTTTGATGCATCACAATAAATCACAAAATCATCATTCCCTTCAGGCAATGACAATATAGGTGCCGTAGTTAGCTTTTTCTTCAATAACTGAAACGCTTTCTCTTGTTCATCATTCCATTCAAATTTCTTCCCTTTATGCGTTAATGCAGTCAAGGGTTTTGCTATTCTGGAAAAGTCTTGGATGAACCTTCTGTAGTAACCAGCTAGTCCTAAAAACTGGCGTATGTGTTTCGGAGTTTTCGGGGTTTCCCACTTTTCAACAGTTTCTATCTTTGCCGGATCCACCTTAATACCTTATTTGTTCACTATGTGACCGAGGAATTGAACTTCTTCCAACCAAAATGCACACTTTGAAAACTTAGCGTACAATTCTTCCTTCCTCAATACTTCTAACACCTTTCTCAAATGTTCACCGTGTTCTTGGTCATTCTTTGAGTAAATAAGTATGTCATCAATGAAAACAATGACAAACTTGTCAAGGTATGGTCCACACACTCGGTTCATAAGGTCCATGAACACAGCTGGTGCATTAGTTAAACCAAACGGCATGACCATAAACTCGTAATGACCGTAACGTGTTCTGAAAGCAGTCTTTGGAATATCATCTTCTTTCACCCGCATTTGATGATACCCGGAACGTAAGTCAATCTTTGAATAAACAGACGAGCCTTGTAGTTGATCAAATAAGTCGTCGATTCTCAGTAGTGGGTAGCGGTTCTTGATGGTAAGTTTGTTCAACTCTCGGTAGTCGATACACAACCTGAATGTACCATCTTTCTTCTTGACAAACAAAACAGGAGCTCCCCACGGTGATGTGCTTGGTCGAATGAAACCACGCTCTAAAAGTTCTTGTAATTGGCTTTGCAGTTCTTTCATCTCGCTGGGTGCGAGTCTATAAGGAGCACGAGCTATTGGTGCAGCTCCTGGTACAAGATCTATTTGAAATTCAACGGATCGATGTGGGGGTAATCCCGGTAATTCTTTCGGAAATACATCGGGAAATTCTTTTGCAATGGGAACATCATTGACGCTCTTTTCTTCAGTTTGTACTTTCTCGACGTGTGCTAGAACATCATAGCAACCTTTTCTTATTAGTTTTTGTGCCTTCAAATTACTAATAAGATGTAGCTTCGTGTTGCCCTTTTCTCCGTACACCATTAAGGGTTTTCCTTTTTCTCGTATAATGCGAATTGCATTTTTGTAACAAACGATCTCCGCTTTCACTTCTTTCAACCAGTCCATACCGATTATCACATCAAAACTCCCTAACTCTACTGGTATCAAATCAATCTTAAATGTTTCGCTAACCAGTTTAATTTCTCGATTCCGACATATATTATCTGCTGAAATTAATTTACCATTTGCTAATTCGAGTAAAAATTTACTATCCAAAGGCGTCAATGGACAACTTAATTTAGCACAAAAATCTCTACTCATATAGCTTCTATCCGCACCCGAATCAAATAAAACGTAAGCAGCTTTATTGTCAATAAGAAACGTACCCGTAACAAGCTCCGGGTCTTCCTGTGCCTCTACCACATTAATATTGAAAACTCTTCCACGGCCTTGTCCATTCGTGTTCTCCTGGTTCGGGCAATTTCTAATAATGTGGCCTGGTTTTCCACATTTATAACAAACTACATTGGAATAACTTGCTCCGACACTACTTGCTCCGCCATTACTCGTTCCGACACCATTTTTTCCTTTCGTTCTATTAACCCCTGGTCCATAGACCTCACACTTCGCCGCGCTATGACCATTTCTTTTACACTTGTTGCAAAATTTGGTGACCCCGAGTGATTCTTTTCACACCTTTGGCATAGCTGCTTCTGATTGTTGTTGTTGTTGCGGTTATTATTGTTGTTGGGATGATTGTTGTAGTTGCTGTTGTTGTTGTTGTTGTTGTTGGGCCATTTGTTGTAGTTGCGATTGATGTTGCGATTGTTGGGATAATTGTTGCGATTATTGTTGTAATTGTTGTTGTTGTTGTATTGGTGATTCTTATCACCGTTTTCCTCCCACTTTCTTTTAACTTGCTTCACATTGGCCTCTTCAGCAGTCTGTTCTTTAATTCTTTCTTCAATCTGGTTCACTAGTTTGTGAGCCATTCTACATGCCTGTTGTATGGAGGCGGGCTCGTGTGAACTTATATCTTCTTGGATTCTTTCCGGTAATCCTTTCACAAACGCGTCGATCTTCTCTTCCTCATCTTCGAATGCTCCCGGACACAATAGGCACAATTCTGTGAATCGTCTTTCGTACGTGGTAATATCAAATCCTTGGGTTCGTAACCCTCTAAGTTCTGTCTTGAGCTTATTGACCTCGGTTCTGGGACGGTACTTCTCGTTCATCAAGTGCTTGAATGCTGACCACGGTAGTGCGTACGCATCATCTTGTCCCACTTGCTCTAGATAGGTATTCCACCATGTTAACGCAGAACCTGTTAAGGTATGCGTAGCGTACTTCACTTTGTCCTCTTCAGTACACTTACTTATGGCAAACACCGATTCAACCTTCTCGGTCCACCGTTTCAATCCGATCGGTCCTTCGGTTCCATCAAATTCCAAAGGTTTGCAGGCAGTGAATTCTTTGTAGGTGCATCCTACACGATTTCCTGTACTGCTAGATCCAAGGTTATTGTTGGTATGTAGCGCAGCCTGTACTGCGGCTATGTTTGAAGCTAGAAAAGTACGGAATTCCTCTTCATTCATATTCACGGTGTGTCGAGTAGTCGGTGCCATTTGCTTCAAAATAGTTAAATGGAACAAGTTAATCATACAGAATATTAAGAGTAGTTAATAGTATTTCGTAGCATAATATGAACTCATTTATAAAAGCTTTTTCTTCATATTAGCGTTTTATAAGTTTAAATTCGGGTAGTACCTACCCGTTAAGTTCATACTTAGTAGCTAATATACAATTCAACTACTACAATTCTATATGAAAAACTGATTATAATAATATTTGGCGTTCAAACTTTTATACAATATTTTACAAACTTACAATACCGCTTATTTTACATAAAGCATGAAATATAGCACACAATAACTTTGATACAAGATAGTTGTGAAGACAATTCTAGCTAGTACACAAGTCGTTTAGCAAAGGCAATAAAGACACATAATTCATACGTCCAGAAACAAGTCATGCATTCTGGTTTTACTAGGACTACTTCCCATCCTTGGTCTTGTGCAACATAACCGTTATGGCCGTTGATAAGACAGCGTGTTGTAACGTCATCAAAGGGACGAGGGTTACGTAATGTCCAACAGTCCCGTAATAATCTAAAAACCTCATTTCTTACCCCAATTACCGACTCCGTCACTTGTGGAAACGTTTTGTTTAATAGTTGTAGCCCGATGTTCTTGTTCTCACTTTGGTGAGAAGCGAACATTACTAATCCGTAAGCATAACATGCTTCTTTATGTTGCATGTTAGCCGCTTTTTCTAAATCACGAAGTCCAATATTCGGATATATTGATTCAAAATAATTTCTTAACCCGTTGCGTAAAATAGCATTTGGGTTCCCCGCAATATATGTGTCAAAGTAAACACATCGTAACTTATGGGTTTCCCAATGTGATATCCCCCATCTTTCAAACGAAAGTCTCTTATAAACCAAGACATTCTTGGAACGTTCTTCGAATGTCTTACAAACTGATCTCGCCTTAAATAGTTGTGCCGAAGAATTCTGACCGACTCTAGACAAGATTTCATCAATCATGTCTCTGGGTAGGTCTCTTAAAATATTGGGTTGTCTATCCATTTTGTGTTTTTAAACTGTAAAATAGACAAGAGTTAGATTCATAAAAAAATACTTATTAATACAAGCAATTTTTACATATATCATAAAGCATAAGAACACTATATTACATATATTACACCACACGAATACAACTATCTTATTCCGACTCGCTCGTTTCTTCTTCTTCGGTTTTGGTTCGTTTTGCCAAGTTTCTAGGGATATATGATGTTCCCCTAATACGAGCCGTCGTTGTCCACATTGGTTTAGAAAAACCTGGTGGTTTAGAGGTTCCCGGGTCATTGTTACAACTTAAGGACTTCGGGGGTTGACGATACATATAAAGTTCATCGGGGTTGGAATTAGATTTCTCTATTTTTATGCCCTTTCCCTTATTATTTTCTTTTGCCTTTTTAAATTCAGTTGGGGTAATTTCTATAACATCATCGGAATTCTCGTCGGAATCCGATTCATCGGAGAATTGGTAATCCTCCCAATATTTTGCTTCCTTGGCGGAAACACCATTGACCATAATTAACTTTGGTCGGTTGGTTGAGGATTTTCTTTTACTTAACCGTTTTATTATTTCCCCCACCGGTTCTATTTCTTCATCCGGTTCTGATTCTTCTTCCGGTTCCGATTCTTCTTCCGGTTCCGACTCTTCTTCCGGTTCCTCTTCGGGAACTTGTGAATCAGTCCACAAATCATTCCAATTTACATTTGACTCTTCATTATTATTAGGTGAGTCAATGGGACTTGTTCTAGAGGTAGAAATCTATCACATAATATCAAACACGTTAAGAGATTAATATATCACATAATATTCATATGTTAAAAATATATAGTTTCCAACAAAAATGTTAAGCAATCATTTTTAAAGAAAACACGGTCGAAGTCCAGACTCACTAATGCATCCTAACAAACTCGATAAGACACACTAATGCAAATTTTCTGGTTCTCTAAGACCAACGCTCGGATACCAACTGAAATGTCCCGTTCTTATTGATTAAAATCGTTCCATTTTAATTGATTTCGTTGCGAGGTTTTTGTAGTGACCCGAACTTTTCCATGTTTATATATATTAATTGAGATTGATATTTACATTATTAAATGTTTCCAACATGTTAAGCAATCAAACTTGTTAAGACTTGATTAATTGAAATATGTTTCATATAGACAATTGACCACCCAAGTTGACCGGTGATTCACGAACGTTAAAACTTGTAAAAACTATATGATGACATATATATGGATATATATATAGTTAACATGATACTATGATAAGTAAACATATCATTAAGTATATTAACAATGAACTACATATGTAAAAACAAGACTACTAACTTAATGATTTTTAAACGAGACATATATGTAACGATTATCGTTGTAAAGACATTTAATGTATATATATCATATTAAGAGATATTCATACATGATAATATCATGATAATATAATAATTTAAAATCTCATTTGATATTATAAACATTGGGTTAACAACATTTAACAAGATCGTTAACCTAAAGGTTTCAAAACAACACTTACATGTAACGACTAACGATGACTTAACGACTCAGTTAAAATGTATATACATGTAGTGTTTTAATATGTATTTATACACTTTTGAAAGACTTCAATACACTTATCAAAATACTTCTACTTAACAAAAATGCTTACAATTACATCCTCGTTCAGTTTCATCAACAATTCTACTCGTATGCACCCGTATTCGTACTCGTACAATACACAGCTTTTAGATGTATGTACTATTGGTATATACACTCCAATGATCAGCTCTTAGCAGCCCATGTGAGTCACCTAACACATGTGGGAACCATCATTTGGCAACTAGCATGAAATATCTCATAAAATTACAAAAATATGAGTAATCATTCATGACTTATTTACATGAAAACAAAATTACATATCCTTTATATCTAATCCATACACCAACGACCAAAAACACCTACAAACACTTTAATTCTTCAATTTTCTTCATCTAATTGATCTCTCTCAAGTTCTATCTTCAAGTTCTAAGTGTTCTTCATAAATTCCAAAAGTTCTAGTTTCATAAAATCAAGAATACTTTCAAGTTTGCTAGCTCACTTCCAATCTTGTAAGGTGATCATCCAACCTCAAGAAATCTTTGTTTCTTACAGTAGGTTATCATTCTAATACAAGGTAATAATCATATTCAAACTTTGGTTCAATTTCTATAACTATAACAATCTTATTTCAAGTGATGATCTTACTTGAACTTGTTTTCGTGTCATGATTCTGCTTCAAGAACTTCGAGCCATCCAAGGATCCGTTGAAGCTAAATCCATTTTTCTCTTTTCCAGTAGGTTTATCCAAGGAAATTAAGGTAGTAATGATGTTCATAACATCATTCGATTCATACATATAAAGCTATCTTATTCGAAGGTTTAAACTTGTAATCACTAGAACATAGTTTAGTTAATTCTAAACTTGTTCGCAAACAAAAGTTAATCCTTCTAACTTGACTTTTAAAATCAACTAAAAACATGTTCTATATCTATATGATATGCTAACTTAATGATTTAAAACCTGGAAACACGAAAAACACCGTAAAACCGGATTTACGCCGTCGTAGTAACACCGCGGGCTGTTTTGGGTTAGTTAATTAAAAACTATGATAAACTTTGATTTAAAAGTTGTTATTCTGAGAAAATGATTTTTATTATGAACATGAAACTATATCCAAAAATTATGGTTAAACTCAAAGTGGAAGTATGTTTTCTAAAATGGTCATCTAGACGTCGTTCTTTCGACTGAAATGACTACCTTTACAAAAACGACTTGTAACTTATTTTTCTGACAATAAACCTATACTTTTTCTGTTTAGATTCATAAAATAGAGTTCAATATGAAACCATAGCAATTTGATTCACTCAAAACGGATTTAAAATGAAGAAGTTATGGGTAAAACAAGATTGGATAATTTTTCTCATTTTAGCTACGTGAAAATTGGTAACAAATCTATTCCAACCATAACTTAATCAACTTGTATTGTATATTATGTAATCTTGAGATACCATAGACACGTATACAATGTTTCGACCTATCATGTCGACACATCTATATATATTTCGGAACAACCATAGACACTCTATATGTGAATGTTGGAGTTAGCTATACAGGGTTGAGGTTGATTCCAAAATATATATAGTTTGAGTTGTGATCAATACTGAGATACGTATACACTGGGTCGTGGATTGATTCAAGATAATATTTATCGATTTATTTCTGTACATCTAATTGTGGACAACTAGTTGTAGGTTACTAACGAGGACAGCTGACTTAATAAACTTAAAACATCAAAATATATTAAAAGTGTTGTAAATATATTTTGAACATACTTTGATATATATGTATATATTGTTATAGGTTCGTGAATCAACCAGTGGCCAAGTCTTACTTCCCGACGAAGTAAAAATCTGTGAAAGTGAGTTATAGTCCCATTTTTAAAATCTAATATTTTTGGGATGAGAATACATGCAGGTTTTATAAATGATTTACAAAATAGACACAAGTACGTGAAACTACATTCTATGGTTGAATTATCGAAATCGAATATGCCCCTTTTTATTAAGTCTGGTAATCTAAGAATTAGGGAACAGACACCCTAATTGACGCGAATCCTAAAGATAGATCTATTGGGCCTAACAAACCCCATCCAAAGTACCGGATGCTTTAGTACTTCGAAATTTATATCATATCCGAAGGGTGTCCCGGAATGATGGGGATATTCTTATATATGCATCTTGTTAATGTCGGTTACCAGGTGTTCACCATGTGAATGATTTTTATCTCTATGTATGAGATGTGTATTGAAATATGAAATCTTGTGGTCTATTGTTACGATTTGATATATATAGGTTAAACCTATAACTCACCAACATTTTTGTTGACGTTTAAAGCATGTTTATTCTCAGGTGAATATTAAGAGCTTCCGCTGTTGCATACTAAAATAAGGACAAGATTTGGAGTCCATGTTTGTATGATATTGTGTAAAAACTGCATTCAAGAAACTGATTTCGATGTAACATATTTGTATTGTAAACCATTATGTAATGGTCGTGTGTAAACAGGATATTTTAGATTATCATTATTTGATAATCTACGTAAAGCTTTTTAAACCTTTATTTATGAAATAAAGGTTATGGTTTGTTTTAAAAATGAATGCAGTCTTTGAAAAACGTCTCATATAGAGGTCAAAACCTCGCAACGAAATCAATTAATATGGAACGTTTTTAATCAATAAGAACGGGACATTTCAGTTGGTATCAGAGCGTTGGTCTTAGAGAACCAGAATTTTTCATTAGTGTGTCTTATCGAGTTTGTTAGGATGCATTAGTGAGTCTGGACTTCGACCGTGTTTACTTGAAAAATGATTGCTTAACAAATTTTGTTGGAAACTATATATTTTTAACATGTGAATATTATGTGATATATTAATCTCTTAACGCGTTTGATATTATGTGATAGATGTCTACCTCTAGAACAAGTCCCATTGACTCACCTAATAATAATGAAGAGTCAAATGTAAATTGGAATGATTCGTGGACTGATTCACAAGTTCCCGAAGAGGAACCGGAAGAAGAGTCGGAACCGGAAGAAGAATCGGAACCGGAAGAAGAATCGGAACAGGATGAAGAAATAGAACCGGTGGGGGAAATAATAAAACGGTTAAGTAAAAGAAAATCCTCAACCAACCGACCAAGGTTAATTATGGTCAATGGTGTTTCCGCCAAGGAAGCAAAATATTGGGAGGATTACCAATTCTCCGATGAATCGGATTCCGACGAGAATTCCGATGATGTTATAGAAATTACCCCAACTGAATTTAAAAAGGCAAAAGAAAATAATAAGGGAAAGGGCATAAAAATAGAGAAATCTAATTCCAACCCCGATGAACTTTATATGTATCGTCAACCCCCGAAGTCCTTAAGTTGTAACAATGACCCGGGAACCTCTAAACCACCAGGTTTTTCTAAACCAATGTGGAAAATTACGGCTCGTATTAGGGGAACATCATATATCCCTAGAAACTTGGCAAAACGAACCAAAACCAAAGAAGAAGAAACAAGCGAGTCGGAATAAGATAGTTGTATTCGTGTGGTGTAATATATGTAATATAGTGTGCTTATGCTTTATGATATATGTAAAAATTGCTTGTATTAATAAGTATTTTTTTATGAATCTAACTCTTGTCTATTTTACAGTATAAAAACACAAAATGGATAGACAACCCAATATTTTAAGAGACCTACCCGGAGACATGATTGATGAAATCTTGTCTAGAGTCGGTCAGAATTCTTCGGCACAACTATTTAAGGCGAGATCAGTTTGTAAGACATTCGAAGAACGTTCCAAGAATGTCTTGGTTTATAAGAGACTTTCGTTTGAAAGATGGGGGATATCACATTGGGAAACCCATAAGTTACGATGTGTTTACTTTGACGCATATATTGCGGGGAACCCAAATGCTATTTTACGCAACGGGTTAAGAAATTATTTTGACTCAATATATTCGAATATTGGACTTCGTGATTTAGAAAAAGCGGCTAACATGCAACATAAAGAAGCATGTTATGCTTACAGATTAGTAATGTTCGCTTCTCACCAAAGTGAGAACAAGAACATCGGGCTACAACTATTAAACAAAACATTTCCACAAGTGACGGAGTCGGTAATTGGGGTAAGAAATGAGGTTTTTAGATTATTACGGGACTGTTGGACATTACGTAACCCTCGTCCCTTTGATGACGTTACAACACGCTGTCTTATCAACGGCCATAACGGTTATGTTGCACAAGACCAAGGATGGGAAGTAGTCCTAGTAAAACCAGAATTCATGACTTGTTTCTGGACGTATGAATTACGTGTCTTTATTGCCTTTGCTGAACGACTTGTGTACTAGCTAGAATTGTCTTCACAACTATCTTGTATCAAAGTTATTGTGTGCTATATTTCATGCTTTATGTAAAATAAGCGGTATTGTAAGTTTGTAAAATATTGTATAAAAGTTTGAACGCGAAATATTATTATAATCAGTTTTTCATATAGAATTGTAGTAGTTGAATTGTATATTAGCTACTAAGTATGAACTTAACGGGTAGGTACTACCCGAATTTAAACTTATAAAATGCTAATATGAAGAAAAAGCTTTTATAAATGAGTTCATATTATGCTACGAAATACTATTAACTACTCTTAATATTCTGTATGATTAACTTGTTCCATTTAACTATTTTGAAGGAAATGGCACCGACTACTCGACACACCGTGAATATGAATGAAGAGGAATTCCGTACTTTTCTAGCTTCAAACATAGCCGCAGTACAGGTTGCGCTACATACCAACAATAACCTTGGATCTAGCAGTACAGGAAATCGTGTAGGATGCACCTACAAAGAATTCACTGCCTGCAAACCTTTGGAATTTGATGGAACCGAAGGACCGATCGGATTGAAACGGTGGACCGAGAAGGTCGAATCGGTGTTTGCCATAAGTAAGTGTACTGAAGAGGACAAAGTAAAGTACGCTACGCATACCTTCACAGGTTCTGCGTTAACATGGTGGAATACCTATCTAGAGCAAGTGGGACAAGATGATGCGTACGCACTACCGTGGTCAGGATTCAAGCACTTGATGAACGAGAAGTACCGTCCCAGAACCGAGGTCAATAAGCTCAAGACAGAACTTAGAGGGTTACGAACCCAAGGATTTGATATTACCACGTACGAAAGACGATTCACAGAATTGTGCCTATTGTGTCCGGGAGCATTCGAAGATGAGGAAGAGAAGATCGACGCGTTTGTGAAAGGATTACCGGAAAGAATCCAAGAAGATATAAGTTCACACGAGCCCGCCTCCATACAACAGGCATGTAGAATGGCTCACAAACTAGTGAACCAGATTGAAGAAAGAATTAAAGAACAGACTGCTGAAGAGGCCAATGGGAAGCAAGTCAAAAGAAAGTGGGAGGAAAATGGTGATAAGAATCACCAATACAACAACAACAGCAATTACAACAATAACCGCAACAATTATCCCAACAATCGCAACATCAATCGCAACTACAACAAACGGCCCAACAACAACAACAACAACAACAACAACAACAACAGCAACTACAACAATCATCCCAACAACAATAATAACCACAACAACAACAACAATCAGAAGCAGCTATGCCAAAGGTGTGAAAAGAATCACTCGGGGTTCTGCACCAAATTTTGCAACAAGTGTAAAAGAAATGGTCATAGCGCGGCGAAGTGTGAGGTCTACGGACCAGGGGTTAATAGAACGAAAGGAACAAATGGTGTCGGAACGAGTAATGGCGGAGCAAGTAGTGTCGGAGCAAGTTATGCCAATGTAGTTTGTTATAAATGTGGAAAACTGGGCCACATTATTAGAAATTGCCCGAACCAGGAGAACACGAATGGACAAGGCCGTGGAAGAGTTTTCAATATTAATGCGGCAGAGGCACAGGAAGACCCGGAGCTTGTTACGGGTACGTTTCTTATTGACAATAAATCTGCTTACGTTTTATTTGATTCGGGTGCGGATAGAAGCTATATGAGTAGAGATTTTTGTGCTAAATTAAGTTGTCCATTGACGCCTTTGGATAGTAAATTTTTACTCGAATTAGCAAATGGTAAATTAATTTCAGCAGATAATATATGTCGGAATCGAGAAATTAAACTGGTTAGCGAAACATTTAAGATTGATTTGATACCAGTAGAGTTAGGGAGTTTTGATGTGATAATCGGTATGGACTGGTTGAAAGAAGTGAAAGCAGAGATTGTTTGTTACAAAAATGCAATTCGCATTATACGAGAAAAAGGAAAACCCTTAATGGTGTACGGAGAAAAGGGCAACACGAAGCTACATCTTATTAGTAATTTGAAGGCACAAAAACTAATAAGAAAAGGTTGCTATGCTGTTCTAGCACACGTCGAGAAAGTACAAACTGAAGAAAAGAGCATCAATGATGTTCCCGTCGCAAAAGAATTTCCCGATGTATTTCCGAAAGAATTACCGGGATTACCCCCACATCGATCCGTTGAATTTCAAATAGATCTTGTACCAGGAGCTGCACCAATAGCTCGTGCTCCTTACAGACTCGCACCCAGCGAGATGAAAGAACTGCAAAGCCAATTACAAGAACTTTTAGAGCGTGGTTTCATTCGACCAAGCACATCACCGTGGGGAGCTCCTGTTTTGTTTGTCAAGAAGAAAGATGGTACATTCAGGTTGTGTATCGACTACCGAGAGTTGAACAAACTTACCATCAAGAACCGCTACCCACTACCGAGAATCGACGACTTATTTGATCAACTACAAGGCTCGTCTGTTTATTCAAAGATTGACTTACGTTCCGGGTATCATCAAATGCGGGTGAAAGAAGATGATATTCCAAAGACTGCTTTCAGAACACGTTACGATCATTACGAGTTTATGGTCATGCCGTTTGGTTTAACTAATGCACCAGCTGTGTTCATGGACCTTATGAACCGAGTGTGTGGACCATACCTTGACAAGTTTGTCATTGTTTTCATTGATGACATACTTATTTACTCAAAGAATGACCAAGAACACGGTGAACATTTGAGAAAGGTGTTAGAAGTATTGAGGAAGGAAGAATTGTACGCTAAGTTTTCAAAGTGTGCATTTTGGTTGGAAGAAGTTCAATTCCTCGGTCACATAGTGAACAAAGAAGGTATTAAGGTGGATCCGGCAAAGATAGAAACTGTTGAAAAGTGGGAAACCCCGAAAACTCCGAAACACATACGCCAGTTTTTAGGACTAGCTGGTTACTACAGAAGGTTCATCCAAGACTTTTCCAGAATAGCAAAACCCTTGACTGCATTAACGCATAAAGGGAAGAAATTTGAATGGAATGATGAACAAGAGAAAGCGTTTCAGTTATTGAAGAAAAAGCTAACTACGGCACCTATATTGTCATTGCCTGAAGGGAATGATGATTTTGTGATTTATTGTGATGCATCAAAGCAAGGTCTCGGTTGTGTATTAATGCAACGAACGAAGGTGATTGCTTATGCGTCTAGACAATTGAAGATTCACGAACAAAATTATACGACGCATGATTTGGAATTAGGCGCGGTTGTTTTTGCATTAAAGACGTGGAGACACTACTTATATGGGGTCAAAAGTATTATATATACCGACCACAAAAGTCTTCAACACATATTTAATCAGAAACAACTGAATATGAGGCAGCGTAGGTGGATTGAATTATTGAATGATTACGACTTTGAGATTCGTTACCACCCGGGAAAGGCCAATGTGGTAGCCGATGCCTTAAGCAGGAAGGACAGAGAACCCATTCGAGTAAAATCTATGAATATAATGATTCATAATAACCTTACTACTCAAATAAAGGAGGCGCAACAAGGAGTTTTAAAAGAGGGAAATTTAAAGGATGAAATACCCAAAGGATCGGAGAAGCATCTTAATATTCGGGAAGACGGAACCCGGTATAGGGCTGAAAGGATTTGGGTACCAAAATTTGGAGATATGAGAGAAATGGTACTTAGAGAAGCTCATAAAACCAGATACTCAATACATCCTGGAACGGGGAAGATGTACAAGGATCTCAAGAAACATTTTTGGTGGCCGGGTATGAAAGCCGATGTTGCTAAATACGTAGGAGAATGTTTGACGTGTTCTAAGGTTAAAGCTGAGCATCAGAAACCATCAGGTCTACTTCAACAACCCGAAATCCCGGAATGGAAATGGGAAAACATTACCATGGATTTCATCACTAAATTGCCAAGGACTGCAAGTGGTTTTGATACTATTTGGGTAATAGTTGATCGTCTCACCAAATCAGCACACTTCCTACCAATAAGAGAAGATGACAAGATGGAGAAGTTAGCACGACTGTATTTGAAGGAAGTCGTCTCCAGACATGGAATACCAATCTCTATTATCTCTGATAGGGATGGCAGATTTATTTCAAGATTCTGGCAGACATTACAGCAAGCATTAGGAACTCGTCTAGACATGAGTACTGCCTATCATCCACAAACTGATGGGCAGAGCGAAAGGACGATACAAACGCTTGAAGACATGCTACGAGCATGTGTTATTGATTTCGGAAACAGTTGGGATCGACATCTACCATTAGCAGAATTTTCCTACAACAACAGCTACCATTCAAGCATTGAGATGGCGCCGTTTGAAGCACTTTATGGTAGAAAGTGCAGGTCTTCGATTTGTTGGAGTGAAGTGGGGGATAGACAGATTACGGGTCCGGAGATTATACAAGAAACTACCGAGAAGATCATCCAAATTCAACAACGGTTGAAAACCGCCCAAAGTCGACAAAAGAGCTACGCTGACATTAAAAGAAAAGATATAGAATTTGAAATTGGAGAGATGGTCATGCTTAAAGTTGCACCTTGGAAAGGCGTTGTTCGATTTGGTAAACGAGGGAAATTAAATCCAAGGTATATTGGACCATTCAAGATTATTGATCGTATCGGACCAGTAGCTTACCGACTAGAGTTACCTCAACAACTCGCGGCTGTACATAACACTTTACACGTCTCGAATTTAAAGAAATGTTTTGCTAAAGAAGATCTCACTATTCCGTTAGATGAAATCCAAATCAATGAAAAACTTCAATTCATCGAAGAACCCGTCGAAATAATGGATCGTGAGGTTAAAAGACTTAAGCAAAACAAGATACCAATTGTTAAGGTTCGATGGAATGCTCGTAGAGGACCCGAGTTCACCTGGGAGCGTGAAGATCAGATGAAGAAGAAATACCCGCATCTATTTCCAGAAGATTCGTCAACACCTTCAACAGCTTAAAATTTCGGGACGAAATTTATTTAACGGGTAGGTACTGTAGTGACCCGAACTTTTCCATGTTTATATATATTAATTGAGATTGATATTTACATTATTAAATGTTTCCAACATGTTAAGCAATCAAACTTGTTAAGACTTGATTAATTGAAATATGTTTCATATAGACAATTGACCACCCAAGTTGACCGGTGATTCACGAACGTTAAAACTTGTAAAAACTATATGATGACATATATATGGATATATATATAGTTAAAATGATACTATGATAAGTAAACATATCATTAAGTATATTAACAATGAACTACATATGTAAAAACAAGACTACTAACTTAATGATTTTTAAACGAGACATATATGTAACGATTATCGTTGTAAAGACATTTAATGTATATATATCATATTAAGAGATATTCATACATGATAATATCATGATAATATAATAATTTAAAATCTCATTTGATATTATAAACATTGGGTTAACAACATTTAACAAGATCGTTAACCTAAAGGTTTCAAAACAACACTTACATGTAACGACTAACGATGACTTAACGACTCAGTTAAAATGTATATACATGTAGTGTTTTAATATGTATTTATACACTTTTGAAAGACTTAAATACACTTATCAAAATACTTCTACTTAACAAAAATGCTTACAATTACATCCTCGTTCAGTTTCATCAACAATTCTACTCGTATGCACCCGTATTCGTACTCGTACAATACACAGCTTTTAGATGTATGTACTATTGGTATATACACTCCAATGATCAGCTCTTAGCAGCCCATGTGAGTCACCTAACACATGTGGGAACCATCATTTGGCAACTAGCATGAAATATCTCATAAAATTACAAAAATATGAGTAATCATTCATGACTTATTTACATGAAAACAAAATTACATATCCTTTATATCTAATCCATACACCAACGACCAAAAACACCTACAAACACTTTAATTCTTCAATTTTCTTCATCTAATTGATCTCTCTCAAGTTCTATCTTCAAGTTCTAAGTGTTCTTCATAAATTCCAAAAGTTCTAGTTTCATAAAATCAAGAATACTTTCAAGTTTGCTAGCTCACTTCCAATCTTGTAAGGTGATCATCCAACCTCAAGAAATCTTTGTTTCTTACAGTAGGTTATCATTCTAATACAAGGTAATAATCATATTCAAACTTTGGTTCAATTTCTATAACTATAACAATCTTATTTCAAGTGATGATCTTACTTGAACTTGTTTTCGTGTCATGATTCTGCTTCAAGAACTTCGAGCCATCCAAGGATCCGTTGAAGCTAAATCCATTTTTCTCTTTTCCAGTAGGTTTATCCAAGGAAATTAAGGTAGTAATGATGTTCATAACATCATTCGATTCATACATATAAAGCTATCTTATTCGAAGGTTTAAACTTGTAATCACTAGAACATAGTTTAGTTAATTCTAAACTTGTTCGCAAACAAAAGTTAATCCTTCTAACTTGACTTTTAAAATCAACTAAACACATGTTCTATATCTATATGATATGCTAACTTAATGATTTAAAACCTCGAAACACGAAAAACACCGTAAAACCGGATTTACGCCGTCGTAGTAACACCGCGGGCTGTTTTGGGTTAGTTAATTAAAAACTATGATAAACTTTGATTTAAAAGTTGTTATTCTGAGAAAATGATTTTTATTATGAACATGAAACTATATCCAAAAATTATGGTTAAACTCAAAGTGGAAGTATGTTTTCTAAAATGGTCATCTAGACGTCGTTCTTTCGACTGAAATGACTACCTTTACAAAAACGACTTGTAACTTATTTTTCCGACTACAAACCTATACTTTTTCTGTTTAGATTCATAAAATAGAGTTCAATATGAAACCATAGCAATTTGATTCACTCAAAACGGATTTAAAATGAAGAAGTTATGGATAAAACAAGATTGGATAATTTTTCTCATTTTAGCTACGTGAAAATTGGTAACAAATCTATTCCAACCATAACTTAATCAACTTGTATTGTATATTATGTAATCTTGAGATACCATAGACACGTATACAATGTTTCGACCTATCATGTCGACACATCTATATATATTTCGGAACAACCATAGACACTCTATATGTGAATGTTGGAGTTAGCTATACAGGGTTGAGGTTGATTCCAAAATATATATAGTTTGAGTTGTGATCAATACTGAGATACGTATACACTGGGTCGTGGATTGATTCAAGATAATATTTATCGATTTATTTCTGTACATCTAATTGTGGACAACTAGTTGTAGGTTACTAACGAGGACAGCTGACTTAATAAACTTAAAACATCAAAATATATTAAAAGTGTTGTAAATATATTTTGAACATACTTTGATATATATGTATATATTGTTATAGGTTCGTGAATCAACCAGTGGCCAAGTCTTACTTCCCGACGAAGTAAAAATCTGTGAAAGTGAGTTATAGTCCCATTTTTAAAATCTAATATTTTTGGGATGAGAATACATGCAGGTTTTATAAATAATTTACAAAATAGACACAAGTACGTGAAACTACATTCTATGGTTGAATTATCGAAATCGAATATGCCCCTTTTTATTAAGTCTGGTAATCTAAGAATTAGGGAACAGACACCCTAATTGACGCGAATCCTAAAGATAGATCTATTGGGCCTAACAAACCCCATCCAAAGTACCGGATGCTTTAGTACTTCGAAATTTATATCATATCCGAAGGGTGTCCCGGAATGATGGGGATATTCTTATATATGCGTCTTGTTAATGTCGGTTACCAGGTGTTCACCATGTGAATGATTTTTATCTCTATGTATGGGATGTGTATTGAAATATGAAATCTTGTGGTCTATTGTTACGATTTGATATATATAGGTTAAACCTATAACTCACCAACATTTTTGTTGACGTTTAAAGCATGTTTATTCTCAGGTGAATATTAAGAGCTTCCGCTGTTGCATACTAAAATAAGGACAAGATTTGGAGTCCATGTTTGTATGATATTGTGTAAAAACTGCATTCAAGAAACTGATTTCGATGTAACATATTTGTATTGTAAACCATTATGTAATGGTCGTGTGTAAACAGGATATTTTAGATTATCATTATTTGATAATCTACGTAAAGCTTTTTAAACCTTTATTTATGAAATAAAGGTTATGGTTTGTTTTAAAAATGAATGCAGTCTTTGAAAAACGTCTCATATAGAGGTCAAAACCTCGCAACGAAATCAATTAATATGGAACGTTTTTAATCAATAAGAACGGGACATTTCAGTTTTGACCTCTATATGAGACGTTTTTCAAAGACTGCATTCCTTTTTAAAACAAACCATTACCTTTATTTCATAAATAAAGGTTTAAAAAGCTTTACGTAGATTATCAAATAATGATAATCTAAAATATCATGTTTACACACGACCATTACATAATGGTTTACAATACAAATATGTTACATCGAAATCAGTTTCTTGAATGCAGTTTTTACACAATATCATACAAACATGGACTCCAAATCTTGTCCTTATTTTAGTATGCAACAGCGGAAGCTCTTAATATTCACCTGAGAATAAACATGCTTTAAACGTCAACAAAAATGTTGGTGAGTTATAGGTTTAACCTATATATATCAAATCGTAACAATAGACCACAAGATTTCATATTTCAATACACATCCCATACATAGAGATAAAAATCATTCATATGGTGAACACCTGGTAACCGACAATAACAAGATGCATATATAAGAATATCCCCATCATTCCGGGACACCCTTTGGATATGATATAAATTTCGAAGTACTAAAGCATCCGGTACTTTGGATGAGGTTTGTTAGGCCCAATAGATCTATCTTTAGGATTCACGTCAATTAGGGTGTCTGTTCCCTAATTCTTAGATTACCAGACTTAATAAAAAGGGGCATATTCGATTTCGATAATTCAACCATAGAATGTAGTTTCACGTACTTGTGTCTATTTTGTAAATCATTTATAAAACCTGCATGTATTCTCATCCCAAAAATATTAGATTTTAAAAGTGGGACTATAACTCACTTTCACAGATTTTTACTTCGTCGGGAAGTAAGACTTGGCCACTGTTGATTCACGAACCTATAACAATATATACATATATATTAAAGTATGTTCAAAATATATTTACAACACTTTTAATATATTTTGATGTTTTAAGTTTATTAAGTCAGCTGTCCTCGTTAGTAACCTATAACTAGTTGTCTACAGTTAGATGTACAGAAATAAATCGATAAATATTATCTTGAATCAATCCACGACCCAGTGTATACGTATCTCAGTATTGATCACAACTCAAACTATATATATTTTGGAATCAACCTCAACCCTGTATAGCTAACTCCAACATTCACATATAGAGTGTCTATGGTTGTTCCGAAATATATATAAATGTGTCGACATGATAGGTCGAAACATTGTATACGTGTCTATGGTATCTCAAGATTACATAATATACAATACAAGTTGATTAAGTTATGGTTGGAATAGATTTGTTACCAATTTTCACGTAGCTAAAATGAGAAAAATTATCCAATCTTGTTTTACCCATAACTTCTTCATTTTAAATCCGTTTTGAGTGAATCAAATTGCTACGGTTTCATATTGAACTCTATTTTATGAATCTAAACAGAAAAAGTATAGGTTTATAGTCAGAAAAATAAGTTACAAGTCATTTTTGTAAAGGTAGTCATTTCAGTCGAAAGAACGACGTCTAGATGACCATTTTAGAAAACATACTTCCACTTTGAGTTTAACCATAATTTTTGGATATAGTTTCATGTTCATAATAAAAATCATTTTCTCAGAATAACAACTTTTAAATCAAAGTTTATCATAGTTTTTAATTAACTAACCCAAAACAGCCCGCGGTGTTACTACGACGGCGTAAATCCGGTTTTACGGTGTTTTTCGTGTTTCCAGGTTTTAAATCATTAAGTTAGCATATCATATAGATATAGAACATGTGTTTAGTTGATTTTAAAAGTCCAGTTAGAAGGATTAACTTTTGTTTGCGAACAAGTTTAGAATTAACTAAACTATGTTCTAGTGATTACAAGTTTAAACCTTCGAATAAGATAGCTTTATATGTATGAATCGAATGATGTTATGAACATCATTACTACCTTAATTTCCTTGGATAAACCTACTGGAAAATAGAAAAATGGATCTAGCTTCAATGGATCCTTGGATGGCTCGAAGTTCTTGAAGCAGAATCATGACACGAAAACAAGTTCAAGTAAGATCATCACTTGAAATAAGATTGTTATAGTTATAAAAATTGAACCAAAGTTTGAATATGATTATTACCTTGTATTAGAATGATAACCTACTATAAGAAACAAAGATTTCTTGAGGTTGGATTATCACCTTACAAGATTGGAAGTGAGCTAGCAAACTTGAAAGTATTCTTGATTTTATGAAACTAGAACTTTTGGAATTTATGAAGAACACTTAGAACTTGAAGATAGAACTTGAGAGAGATCAATTAGATGAAGAAAATTGAAGAATGAAAGTGTTTGTAGGTGTTTTTGGTCGTTGGTGTATGGATTAGATATAAAGGATATGTAATTTTGTTTTCATGTAAATAAGTCATGAATGATTACTCATATTTTTGTAATTTTATGAGATATTTCATGCTAGTTGCCAAATGATGGTTCCCACATGTGTTAGGTGACTCACATGGGCTGCTAAGAGCTGATCATTGGAGTGTATATACCAATAGTACATACATCTAAAAGCTGTGTATTGTACGAGTACGAATACGGGTGCATACGAGTAGAATTGTTGATGAAACTGAACGAGGATGTAATTGTAAGCATTTTTGTTAAGTAGAAGTATTTTGATAAGTGTATTGAAGTCTTTCAAAAGTGTATAAATACCTATTAAAACACTACATGTATATACATTTTAACTGAGTCGTTAAGTCATCGTTAGTCGTTACATGTAAGTGTTGTTTTGAAACCTTTAGGTTAACGATCTTGTTAAATGTTGTTAACCCAATGTTTATAATATCAAATGAGATTTTAAATTATTATATTATCATGATATTATCATGTATGAATATCTCTTAATATGATATATATACATTAAATGTCTTTACAACGATAATCGTTACATATATGTCTCGTTTAAAAATCATTAAGTTAGTAGTCTTGTTTTTACATATGTAGTTCATTGTTAATATACTTTATGATATGTTTTCTTATCATAGTATCATGTTAACTATATATATATATCCATATATATGTCATCATATAGTTTTTACAAGTTTTAACGTTCGTGAATCACCGATCAACTTGGGTGGTCAATTGTCTATATGAAACATATTTCAATTAATCAAGTCTTAACAAGTTTGATTGCTTAACATGTTGGAAACATTTAATCATGTAAATATCAATCTCAATTAATATATATAAACATGGAAAAGTTCGGGTCACTACATATAGGGTTCAGAAGAGGTAATCCTGCAGCCTCAAAATACGAACGCATTCGAGTTACTTGGGGTGCATCTAGCCCCACAAGCCAATTTGGAATCAGCGCAGTGAATTGGTTGTCAGATACCATTGGGGTATTCATCTTCAGCTCCCCAAATCTTTTCATCTGTAATCCATGTGTACCTGGTACAAATATATTTGCATTTCTGCAAGCATTTATCGCATCATGGATAAATATACAGAAAAACCTTTCACAAGGGATGTATGAACCCCTTGGCTTATTAACTTGAGCCTGAACCAAATCCCATAGAAGCTCTGCATAGTCAGGAGTCTCTACTCTTGTGAAAGAATAGAACAGTCTCAGCATTGGCACAGTCAAGCTGTCGGATCCACTCCTTGTCATCAGCAAGTGATAAGGCTAAAAAGGAACATATATTTCATAGCAATATCCCTCCTAAATAATAGGTTTTCATATGTAATTGTATTATATTTTCATTGTAATTGTTTAAATAAATAAGTGCGAAGACAAAAGGCGAAAACGAAGATTTGAAGACGCAAACGTCCAAAAAAGCTCAAATGTACAAGATACAATCCAAGTGGTTCAAATTATTGATGAGAAACGTCAAAAAATGACAAGAGTACAAGTTACAAAACGCAAAGTACAAGATATTAAATTGTACGCAAGGACGTTCGAAAATCCGAAACCGGTACCCGAGCCAACTATCAACGCTCGACGCAACGGAGCTGAAAGTACAAGTCAACTATGCACAAGAATATAATATAATATTTAAATAATTCATAATAAGAATAATAATAAATAATAAAAAGTTGTTAATTGAGCATAGTTAAGGGGTCATAAGTGAAAATTTCAAATCAACATTTGCCTATAAAATGGAATTCACGTAGTAATGAAAATGTACACCTTTTTCCAATCTTATTTCTTTCTTATGTAATTTATATTTATATTTATAATATTAAGTTTAATTTAAGATTAATAATAATTGGGTTATTGTAAGAAATGTTTTACGGGTTTTAAAGTCGAAACTCTGCCCGTGTAACGCTAGGCGATTAATCACCACTGTAAGCTATGTTCTTCCTTTTTAAATTAATGTATCGTAACTAAGTTATTATTATGCTTATTTGAGCCGAAGTAATCGTGATGTTGGGCTAAAATATTAAGAAGGGGTTATTGAACTTTGGACCATAATTAAGGTTTGGGCAAAAGACCGACACTTGTGGAAATTGAACTATTGACTATTAATAGATGGGGGGTATTGTCTAATTGAGTGACAACTCATTGGAGTCTGTCGAACCTATCTTCAAATTAATTAACCTAATAATTAATAATGATTATGGTTGTCCTATTTAGTGATGTTCATATGGAATCTGTTATAATCATTTAATTAATCAATTGGGTTGGGTAATTGATTATTCATTCTGATCAAGTGGATGAATTAATATTCATAAACTAATTAAAACAGGGGTGGATTACATACAGTGATAACTGGTGTAATTGTTGACAGAAGTGATAACTGCGTCACAGTTTAAATCCTTAATCACTTGGAATATTTGACTTCGGGTATAAGGGTAATTTGACGAGGATACTCGCACTTTATATTTATGACCGATGGACTATTATGGACAAAAACCAGATAGACGTATCAAATAAACCAGGACAAAGGACAATTAACCCATGGTAATAAATTAAAATCAACACGTCAAACATCATGATTACGGAAGTTTAAATAAGCATAATTCTTTTATTGTATTTCTCATCGTATCTTTATTTACTGTCATTTTATTACTCGCAACTTTATTTACTGTCATTTTATTTATTGTCATTATTTTACGCACTTTAATTATCGTCATTTATCTTTACGCTTAAAATATAGAATCGACAAACCGGTCATTAAACGGTAAAACCCCCCTTTTATAATAATATTACTACTTATATAATTATATATATTTTGTATAAATATAGTTAAAAATATAGTAAGTATCACCAGCTCCCTGTGGAACGAACCGGACTTACTAAAAACTACACTACTCTACGATTAGGTACACTGCCTATAGTGTTGTAGCAAGGTTTAGTTATATCCCATCCGTAAATTAATAAAACTTGTGTCATATTTTGTAGTATTTTGTATTAAAAATAATATTATTTCGTACCCTCACGCTACATCATCAAGTTTTTGGCGCCGCTGCCGGGGAGCGCTAAAACGCTATATTTTTAATTATAATAATAATTTAATAAATATAATAATATAATAATATTGAAATAAAATATAATAATATAATAATATTGAAATAGAATATAATAATATAATAATATTGAAATAGAATATAATAATATAATAATATTTTAGAATATATTTTGAATCGTAAAAGTTTTAAAAAGTCGTATTTATTAAATACTTCAGGGTATATTATGTAACTTGTAATTAATAATTTCTATCATGTCGCTTTCATGTGAATAGTAAATTAATTAATTTCTTTTCATTTACTATTCATGAATAGTAAATGAATTAAAAAAAAAGTTTTGAAAAAAAATTAATAATTATAAAAAAAGTATTAATTTGTAAAAAAAAATTCGTTTTTTTAAAAAAAAAAAAAATTGTAAAAAAAACGTTTTTTTTTAAGAAAAAAAAATTCGTTTTTAAAAAAAAAAAAAAAAAAAAAATTTATAAAAAAAAAATTGTAAAAAAAAAACGTTTTTTTTTAAGAAAAAAAAATTCGTTTTTAAAAAAATAAAAAATAAAAAATTTTAAAAAAAAAAATTTTTTTTAAAAATATAATAAATTATAATTTTTTTTTTTAAGTTTTATTACCTTTATATTTTTAGACTATAGTTACAATTTTTAGTATTAAGTTTAGTTTTGCCATAGTTATTTTTATTTCTAGAATTTTTAGGCTTTGCCGTAAAATCCCTTAAGTGCTTATTCCTTAGACTAAGATTTAGGTGCTTTAGAATTTTGCGACGCCGTTTTTCGCGCTACTTTCTTATTTTTATTTTTCGACGCCTATTTTTCGACCTTTTATTTTTCGACATTTTTCGACGCGCAATCTATTTCTTTCTTATTTCTCGCCATTCTAGTTTTTAGGACTTAGAATTTTTTTCTACTTCTTCTCTAAATTTCTTAAAATTACGAAAATTTATTTTAAGTGGCTAAATTGATAGACATCAAAATTTTCTGGTTCGTAGTAATAGTTGGATTTGTACGTGGACCGGGTTATTGGAGCCAAACAGTACTCAATTATATTGAGACCAAACGAATCCTGCCCCTCTGCTGCATCTTTTGGCTATTCGAAACGTGGGCAAAATCAGAAAAGTCTATTAATTGGATAACTTATTATAATTTTTCTTTCCTTTTTAAAAAACTAATAGGATATTCAGTGAATGCACCGAGCAAGACGTTCGCCGCCGGTCATACGTTCACCACCTGTAACTCGATCAAGACATCTAGCAAATATTGTCGCCGTTGATTTTTCTTTAGAATCGTCATCTAGTCGAACAAGAACTCCAACTCAAATTTCCGATAATCCATCTTTTGAACCCGACTTCACAATTAAGAACCCGGAGCATATTCAAGGACAATTCCAAGATCTTGAACCACTAATTATTCCTCCTGAGCCACAAACCATTAAATCAGAATCCTCTAGTGATTCGTATTCAACAAATTCAATTATGGAAGTAACGGAACCTCTAAGTATGGAAGATCGAATGAGAGCCACACGCACGGGCCAAGGTCACGCCATTATTAAGCCAGAAGTTAATGCGCCAGATTATGAAATCAAAGGACAAATTCTACACATGGTAACTAACCAATGCCAATTCAGTGGTGCACCGAATGAAGATCCTAACGAACACCTTCGTACGTTTAAAAGAATTTGTACACTATTCAAAATCCGAGAAGTGGAAGATGAGCAGATCTATCTCATGTTGTTTCCCTGGACTTTAAAGGGAGAAGCCAAAGATTGGTTAGAATCGTTACCTGAAGGGGCGATTGATACATGGGATGTTTTAGTTGAAAAATTTCTTAAACAATTCTTTCCGGCATCTAAAGCCGTGAGACTTCAAGGAGAAATTGTTACGTTCGCGCAAAAGCCAAATGAAACATTATATGAGGCGTGGACAAGATTCGGAAGGATGTTGAGAGGATGTCCTCAACACGGATTAGATACTTTTCAAATAGTACAAATCTTCTATAAAGGCGTAGACATCGCCACACGAAAAGACATCGACATAACAGCTGGTGGTTCCATTATGAAGAAAACCGCAACTGAAGCTTACAAAATTATTGATAACACAGCCTCCCACTCACATGAGTGGCATCAAGAAAAAGATATCTTTCGATCATCTAAAGCGGCTAGAGCCGATTCTAGCCATGACTTTGATTCCGTTTCCGCAAAAATAGATGCTTTCGAAAGACGAATGGAAAAGATGAATAAAGATATTCACGCAATACGAATCATTTGTGAGCAATGCGGTGGACCACACTTATTGAAAGATTGTCACATTGAACTAACGATGGAACAACGAGAGAATGTTTCCTATATGAACCAAAGGCCTGGAAATAATTATCAACCGCCAAAGCTAAACTTCAATCGAAATCAAAACATTCTTTACAATCCAAAAGGACCCGAAAATAACTGGTATAACCAACAAGGTCCGAATAACCAACCAACTCAAAACAACACTTTCAATCAACAAAGACCTGGCTTATATAAACCACAACAACAAACCGAAGAGAAAAAGTCAAATATGGAAGACGTGGTATTCAAGCTAGTTGAATCTCAAACACAATTTATTGAAACTCAAACCCAAACGAACGATAGATTTGATCAGTCATTAAGAACTCAACAAGCTTCCATTTTGAATCTAGAAAAACATGTAGGTACTCTTGCTAGCATGATGAGTGAGAGGGAACAAGGAAAGCTACCGAGTAATACTGAAGCAAATCCTCGGAATGAGAATGTTAACATGGTTTCAACAAATTCTGAAAAACCAGCTCCGGAAGATGGGAAGGTTTTAGATGAGAATAAAAATGAAGAAGTTACACCACCACCACCAGAGTATGTAAAGCCAGTGGTAGCACCATATAAACCACCCATTCCGTTTCCAAGAAAAGGAGTTGAGTGTGAGCAAGTGATAGGTAATAAAGATTGTGATACCTCTGGAAAGAAGAAGAAGAAAAAGAATAAGAAAGTGCAAGAAACAAAAGCCGTAAATATAAACCCGGTGAATACAGTTCCACCAAAACCTCCACCTAGGGTAGGTGATCCGGGTGAATTTATTGTTCCTTGTCTACTTAGTGATTGTGTCATGTATGATGCACTAGCAGATTTAGGTGCAAGTGTGAGTGTTATGCCTCTTTCATTATATAAGAGATTAGGTGTAGGTAAGTTAACTCCAACGGATATGAGTGTTCGACTCCTTGATCAAACCATTAAGCACCCAGTTGGAATTGCTGACAACCTACCCGTTCAAGTAGGTAATTTAACCTTTCTAGTCGAATTCATTGTCATTGACATAGAAGAGGACTCAAACGTTCCTCTAATTTTAGGCCGACCATTCTTAGCGTCCACCGGGGCGTTATTTGATGTAGGAAATGGAAGAATGACACTTAAAAGTGGTAACAAATCAATCACCTTTATGATTCGAAAGTCTAAATCTCCACCAACTAAAACCGTTGAACCAGTAAAAACGATTGGTAATAACCATGTTGTTTTACCAACTCCAACGGTAGTGCTTAGCAATAATAAAACGCCTAAGTGTGGGGAAAATGAAGTAAAACCTAATGATGACTTGATAATAAAGAACCCCGTTGTTGATACGAAATTAAATGACCCCGTTATTAACAGTTCAATGAAGAAACTTTTTAAACGGGCTATCGATGCTAGAAGTAAGGGGAACTTTAAGTTATGTAACCGGTTAGTATCCAATCTGTCGCCTAAAGAAAAGGCGAAGCTAGTTGAATTTGTGGATATTACGGAAAAAGCTGGTCACTGGCTTAAAGCAAAAGTCACAGATATGCAAGTTGATTATGGTCCAAGAGAAATTGACGATGAAGTTAATCACAATTTCGACACCACATCTACCTAAGTGTGAGGAGATTCAAATATTCTAAAAAGAAAATGCTGTTTGGAGTTAGTTGTTCTGTTCTCGTGTAGTTCCGAGAATGGAATCCGATTGGTCTTTTCCACTAGCAGACACTAAAGAACTAGTTTTCTCCCTCCATTCTGAATTTTTGTTTTGTAGGTTTTTTTTTATGAAATTAATATGCATTTTAATTTAAGTTTTTAAAAACAAAATTTACTTTAATTCATTAAGTTGAAAAAATGATTTCTAAAATTCGTCGTGAGTTGAAGACTAGGTCATTAAGCCGAAATTACTTTACCCGAGGGCGGGGCGAAAAATTTTGTCATCATTATTTTTAATTTTATTGATCTAAAGTATGCAAAAAAAAAAAAAAAAAAAAAAAAAAAAAATTATATTAATTTTTGAACGTAGGGGTTATATACCAAACTTCAAAAATATGTATATATGTTTGTATTTTATGTTATGCACAACAGGGTAAAACAGCGCACTTTCAAAGACTGTCATTAAGTTCAACAAAAAGCTACTAATTTTGATGACAAGGCGCAAAATATCAAATGTGATGTAAAATAATATGCTTACAAACTAGGTACTTTTGTTTTGGATGATACTAATCAGTTTTACCCGATTTACTATAATACTTTTGAAAGAAAGATGGATCTACACGATGAATCAATTCCATCATTAAAAGGAAGTAAAGACTTCCGAAAAAGACACGCGCTTCTTGATTTAGGTCATGAAGTTGTCGTCCAGACCAGCTGTAGGTTGACGAAAAATCTAGAAAAGTCATCTCTAAAATCAGCAGGAAATCCAAGGACCTCAGCATCAAACAGGGTCGCCAAGTGGTCAGATTTATCCTAACCATGAGAAGGATTTATCTCGTACAATGGGGAGGCACCGTGCAAATTAGCTTGATAAGACTAATGAATCAGATCCCCAGAAAAGGATAATCTCCTTAAAGATTAAAAATCAGCTTTTAAGACTGATAATACTCAATCCTAGAGATTGACCTTAAAGATTGAGAATTCAAACTCATGGAATTCAATGATATCTAAACTCGAGCTTGAACGAGAAAATATTTTGATCAAAATTGCAAACCGATTTGTTTTCTGAAAATCCATTTTCAATGCGTTCATTACAATTGAACGTAAAATCCTAGGAATTCACCTGAAATTCATTAGGTCACCTGAACTAAATCGGGTGTCAACCGTAAGAACGGTGGTTGCATAGCATGGTCGGAGACAGGACCTTGTGCCAGACCGAAAAATTATAGGATGATCTTTACTATCGCTCCTACCAAGGATAGTTCTAGCATCCGACACGTTAATAAGACCATAATCATCTGCATGTCACGGGACATTGCCTTAACAGTTTCTTGTTCATCGCTTTCCTTTACAACCGGACGGTAGTTTGCCGAAAGGTAATATACGGGACAAGTAAACTGGACGTGTTGCTTTCCTAATACAAGTTAGCAAGTGGGTAACACAAAACCACAAGTGTTGAGCTAAAATTTTCAAATCTGAAACCCACACAACCCACAAAAATATTTTGCAAACACCGGTGAAGGGTTATTCCGGAAAACTTATCTAGGGTAAAAGCTAAATTAAATTTTCAAAAAGATCAAATGTTTTCATAAAGATCCAATTTCCTTAAGGATCTACATTTTAATAGTCATGTGGGACTGTAAACCACCTTTCAAATGTGCACTTTGCTTTGGAAACCGAAAGTAAATCGGCTATTTGATTGCAAGTGTCGTTGACCTAAACCCGAGGCAACTGTGGATGACACACCCACCTTTAACCATCATTACTGTCATTGTTTATACCGCTATATCAAAATCACTGATGTACAAAGTGTGATGAATAAAAAAGTGATTCATGTATGTTTTTATTTCAAGTTCTGTATTGCTTGAGGACAAGCAACGCTCAAGTGTGGGGATATTTGATAAGGCTAAAAAGGAACATATATTTCATAGCAATATCCCTCCTAAATAATAGGTTTTCATATGTAATTGTATTATATTTTCATTGTAATTGTTTAAATAAATAAGTGCGAAGACAAAAGGCGAAAACGAAGATTTGAAGACGCAAACGTCCAAAAAAGCTCAAATGTACAAGATACAATCCAAGTGGTTCAAATTATTGATGAGAAACGTCAAAAAATGACAAGAGTACAAGTTACAAAACGCAAAGTACAAGATATTAAATTGTACGCAAGGACGTTCGAAAATCCGAAACCGGTACCCGAGCCAACTATCAACGCTCGACGCAACGGAGCTGAAAGTACAAGTCAACTATGCACAAGAATATAATATAATATTTAAATAATTCATAATAAGAATAATAATAAATAATAAAAAGTTGTTAATTGAGCATAGTTAAGGGGTCATAAGTGAAAATTTCAAATCAACATTTGCCTATAAAATGGAATTCACGTAGTAATGAAAATGTACACCTTTTTCCAATCTTATTTCTTTCTTATGCAATTTATATTTATATTTATAATATTAAGTTTAATTTAAGATTAATAATAATTGGGTTATTGTAAGAAATGTTTTACGGGTTTTAAAGTCGAAACTCTGCCCGTGTAACGCTACGCGATTAATCACCACTGTAAGCTATGTTCTTCCTTTTTAAATTAATGTATCGTAACTAAGTTATTATTATGCTTATTTGAGCCGAAGTAATCGTGATGTTGGGCTAAAATATTAAGAAGGGGTTATTGAACTTTGGACCATAATTAAGGTTTGGGCAAAAGACCGACACTTGTGGAAATTGAACTATTGACTATTAATAGATGGGGGGTATTGTCTAATTGAGTGACAACTCATTGGAGTCTGTCGAACCTATCTTCAAATTAATTAACCTAATAATTAATAATGATTATGGTTGTCCTATTTAGTGATGTTCATATGGAATCTGTTATAATCATTTAATTAATCAATTGGGTTGGGTAATTGATTATTCATTCTGATCAAGTGGATGAATTAATATTCATAAACTAATTAAAACAGGGGTGGATTACATACAGTGATAACTGGTGTAATTGTTGACAGAAGTGATAACTGCGTCACAGTTTAAATCCTTAATCAGTTGGAATATTTGACTTCGGGTATAAGGGTAATTTGACGAGGATACTCGCACTTTATATTTATGACCGATGGACTATTATGGACAAAAACCAGATAGACGTATCAAATAAACCAGGACAAAGGACAATTAACCCATGGTAATAAATTAAAATCAACACGTCAAACATCATGATTACGGAAGTTTAAATAAGCATAATTCTTTTATTGTATTTCTCATCGTATCTTTATTTACTGTCATTTTATTACTCGCAACTTTATTTACTGTCATTTTATTTATTGTCATTATTTTACGCACTTTAATTATCGTCATTTATCTTTACGCTTAAAATATAGAATCGACAAACCGGTCATTAAACGGTAAAACCCCCCTTTTATAATAATATTACTACTTATATAATTATATATATTTTGTATAAATATAGTTAAAAATATAGTAAGTATCACCAGCTCCCTGTGGAACGAACCGGACTTACTAAAAACTACACTACTCTACGATTAGGTACACTGCCTATAGTGTTGTAGCAAGGTTTAGTTATATCCCATCCGTAAATTAATAAAACTTGTGTCATATTTTGTAGTATTTTGTATTAAAAATAATATTATTTCGTACCCTCACGCTACATCATCAGCAAGCATCTGTTGATGATTGAGAAGATCACATACTTCCTTGAGTGCAGGTATTTCTTTTAAAACTTAGCTGGTGAAACATTGGTAGCTCCAGCATAACCAAGATCAAAAATTAAAGACATCATCTGCTGAATAGCAGGGAAAGCAGGAGCATTTTGAACAAGAGTAAACTAAAAGATCCTCCTGAAATCAGCCTTTGTAATACTCCTCATCCCTTGAACTCCTCTTAGCTTAAATTCAAATCGAGCTTGTGTACCCTCTGGATTTGCAGCAGTAGGTTGTTTAGCTTCCACAAACCTAATGGTTCTGTTCAGTAGCTCCAGATCTATCACAGGCACACTGGCAGTTGAGCTTAGAGCAGGCCACAGTGTATGCCTCTCTAGTATTGCAGTCCAGTAGTTGCAGAGAATGTTGGTTTCAGAGTTGATGAAGTGATTGTTTGCCATTTAGCTGTATAAATAAGAAATAGAAGACCACAAGATGTTTAACATAAAGCACATATCTCTATTCTTATTTCCTTTGAAATGCTTTGTATTTTTCAAATTTTATAATTTTTATGATTTTCTAAGCTATAAAAATCATTTATTTCAAATATGCACAAACAATTGATAAACATGACATTCATATGATATTCATCTCATTACACAATCATCATGCAAAGTCAATTATATATCACAAAGAATCAGAACAACACTTAGTCAATTTTAAGCACAAATCACGCAGATTCGGTAGTCATGAAAACTTGAGATTCTGTAACCAAATAAGCTTGAGTTTTCATACCAAAGACTTAAATAAAGCATGTAAGATTTATCAAGTTGAAAATTTCATAATTTTAAAGTACCAAATCACAGACTCGGTAAAATGCCAAGAACAGATTCGGTATCTTCAAAAATCACACATAATCTCCTAAACATGCATATTCAGTCTTATATCATGCAAAAACATAGTCACAATCAATTAACAACTCAAACAAATCAGAAAAATATGTTAATGACTTGAACAGACTCAGTACTATAGCAAGAACACATTCTGTATGTACAGAATATATCAAATACTCAATTAAACATGTAATCAAACTCCGTCAATTGATAGATCAACTAATTTAGCATAGAGTTGACAAGATTTCATGTTATTTAACCAAATCATATGAGTTTAATCTAAGATTTAAGAGACTCGACTCAGATTCGGTATAAGCAACATTTTTCAAAATTAAGTGTCACAATCATGTTATTTGCATTATTTTCTGGTTTATTAGTGTTCAATTATCTCAGATCTACAACATGTGATACTTAAATTTGATTAAAACAAGAATATACCAAAGATTTGAAGATACAGAGGGACGTATTCGGTAGATTAGGTAGACTCGGTAGATTAGTTCAGATTCGGTATGCAATTAGAGTAAAGTGAGAGAAAGTTTGACTTTGACCCTACTATTTATAGATACCGAATGTTTTGAAGACATGGGCTTTACCGAATGGGCCTTAATTACCGAATGCAGTCCAATTATCAAATTCAAACATATTCACTTCAAATTTTGACAAATCTTTATCAAAAATCATTCAAGACTATCACATTTTTGATGAAAAACATTTCTGAGACAATATTTGAAACTTTTAAACTTACCGAATCTGTACTATTGGTTGTCAGATTCGGTATAATGCTAAAATTAGCATTTATTCATTTAAATTCACATCTTTTTGAATTTTATCTTTTCCAATTTTTATGAATTTTATAAAACAAGATTTGTACTTAGAAAATTTTAAATTACGTACAAAGTACAAATCTTCAGGGATAGCAATTATTAAAATGGGTTGCATACTGAGATTTATACAAGCCTTAGTGAATTATTTCAGATACAAACAAAGAATTTATGAAATTCACTTTTGAAAAACAATTTTCTTTTCATTTTCTCCCATTTTCTCCCCCTCAAAATGTGATATACAAGAAAGTAAATCACCATTTTAATATTTTCCCAAGAAAATGAATTAACTCCCCCTTAAAATATGATATCAATGAGTTATCTCCCCCGTTTATAACCATTGAAACTTAATCCCATGAAGTTAATACAAATCTAAAGGCTCCTCCTTGAAAGATGTTATATAAAGCAGAAGAAATCAGTTGCTTCCCCTAAATACAAGATCCCAAGTATAAGTCCCAACATATCTAAGGAATGTCAAGCACTATACTCTACCATGCCAATCTCTTTGATCAAAAAACTTTAGCCTAAGTTCATCTAAGGGCTTAGTGAACATGTCAGCTAATTGCACTTTGGTAGGCACAAAGTATAACTCTACATCCCCTTTTTCTACATGGTCCTTAATGAAATGATAACGAATATCTATGTGTTTAGTCTTAGTATGCTGGACTGGGTTGCTTGTAATTACAATAGCACTTTGTGAATCACAGTAAATTGGAGTCTTAGAAATCTTAAAGCCATAGTCCAAAAGTTGAGTTTCCATCTACAAAACTTGTGAACAACAGTGAGCTGCAGCAATGTACTCAGACTCAGCTGTTGATAAAGACACACAGTTCTGCTTTTTGGATGACCAACCAACTAGCCTATTCCATAACATCTGAATTGATCCAGATGTGCTCTTTCTATCAACATGGTAACTGCCATGATCCGCATCAGTATAAGCAGTGAGATTTAAATCGGATCCATGAGGATACCAGATCCTAAGGTTAGGTGTAACTTTAAGGTACTGAAAAATCCTAACAACCGCTTTGGAGTGGGATTTCTTAGGGTTTGACTAAAAGCGGGCACAGACAGTTACAGCAAGTGTAATGTCTGGTCTACTTGCAGTCAGATACATTAAAGAACCAACCATGCTTCGATAAAGCGTAATGTCAAAGGCTTCCCCCATTAGCATCAGCATCCAGTAAAGTCCTCATTGGGGTTGTCATTGGTTTTAAAGCGGTCATTTAAAACGTTTTAGCATATCATTGATATTCTTTGTTTGACTGATAAAAATTCCATTTGGTAATTGTTTTACTTGTAACCTCAAGAAGAAATTTAATTGGTCAAGCATGCTCATTTCGAATTTGTTGGCCATAGGGTCACCAAATTCTTTGCATAAGGCCGGGGACGTGGAACCAAAAATAATGTCATCAACGTAAATTTGAACCAAGAGAATTTGATCGTGGTTTTTACGAATGAATAGCGTTATATCAATCGTTCTACGAGAGAAGACATTGTCCATCAAATACTTTGTTAAGGTCTCGTACCATGCACGCGGTGCTTGCTTCAGACCATACAAAGCTTTCTCCAAGTAGTAGACGTGGTTTGGATGAATGAGATCGACAAAGCCTTCTGGTTGATCAACATAAACTTCTTCTTGAAGATGACCATTCAGAAAAGCAGTTTTGACATCCATTTGAAACACCGTGAACTTCATATGAGAAGAAAATGCAAGGAAAAGACGAATAGCCTCAATCCTAGCAACCGGAGTAAATGTTTCATCATAATCAATACCCTCTTGTTGTCGATATCACTTGGCCACAAGACGTGCCTTATTTCGAACCACAATTCCATCAGAATCCTTCTGGTTCTTAAAAATCCACTTAACCCCTATTGGTCGTTAACCCATTGGTCTTTGACCCGTTAGTCTTGGAACTAATAGCCATACTTTCAAATGATCAAACTGATTGATCTCTTCTTGCATTGCTACCACCCAGTTCGGATCTTGTAAAGCTTGAGTAACCGTTGTTGGTTCAATCTTACTAAGAAAGGCAGTGTATTGACACATGTTCCGAGTTGCCCTTCAAGTTGAGACTGGAGCAGATGAATCACCAATGATAAGATCAATTGGATGACTTTTAGTCCATTAGTTATTATGTGGAAGAGTTTGTACATCAGTGGTATCCATTGAAACATCAACCGTTGTTGACGTCGAGTCTTGATCCGCTTGATCTGATGTAACACTGTCTAATGGATTCAATTGAATATTTGGAGAAACAACTGGAGTTGTATCAACTGATAGATCTTGAATTGGTTCAAGATTATCAGTAACAGGAGGTGGGAGAGAGGATGAAGAAGTAACAGGTGAATCAGTTGGTGTTGTATCTTCATCAAAAAGACTTGGTTCAGTCTCTACATTAGTTGACTGTGATGGTGTAACCGGTACGGCTTGAACATTAGAATTCCATTGAGGAGCATAAAGACTATCAAACAAGATATCCAATTCCTCTGTTGTTACCGTAGGAACACCCTTCTTCAAGAAAATTGAATTTTGCGCGGAAGAAGTAGTAGTCAGGTTAGGATCGGGTTTTGAACTGAGTTTTTCAAAAGCCATTCCCGATAACTCATCGAACCTTACATTAATGCTTTCCTTGATCATCTTTGTTCGTTTGTGATAGACACGATAGGCAACTTTGTTCGAAGAATAACCGAGAAATACGGCCTGATCGCCATGAGGATCAAACTTTTTGAGGCTGTCAAAATCATTAAGCACATAGCATATACAACCAAAGACACGAATATTTGACATTCGAGCATCTACCATATAGTAACTCATAAGGAGTTATATCAAAACGTTTATTAATGATGCAGTGATTTTGGCTATAACATGCAGTAGAAATGGCCTCCCCACACATATTCGGAGGTAGTTTGGAGTAAGCAAGCATCGTTTGACCTGCTTCACACAACGTATGATTACGTTGTTCGACTACTCCATTCTGTTGAGGGGTTCGTGCAGCAGAGAACTGATGTTCAATGCCTTGGTCTCTCAAATAACTATCAAGCAGGTCATTCTTAAATTCCATCCCATTATCAGTTCGAATACTCTTAACATGTTTGTTAAAAGAGCGTTGAGTCTTTTTAATGAACTCAATGATAATGGCAAGGGTTTCTGACTTAGTCCTTAGAAGGAAAATCCATGTAAATCGGGTATAATCATCAACAATGATAAGCACATGTTTTCGGCCACCAAGGCTAGAAATCCTCATGGGTCCACATAAGTACATATGCAATAATTGCAAGGGCGATGGAGTACTGGGGTTTTGCTTAAGTGGATGATTAGTCTATTTCAGCTTACCCATCGCACATGATGGACACACATGATGCTTATCATATTGAAAGCATGGAATACCATCAACTAAGTCTTTAGAGACCAGTCGATTAATACCCTTGAAATTCAGGTGTGACATCCGGTGATGCCATAACCATGAATTTTACTTTGTTGAACGAGTAACCAAACACAAGGTTTCATGTGATGGTGCATCTTTGAGGTCAATAGTATAAAGTGAAGCACAACGTTTACCAACAAGGAGATCATTTCCATTGGTGGATTGCACTGAGCATTGACGACGTTCAAACCAAAACCTTGAGATCTCCGTCACAAAATTGGCTGTAACTAAATAAACTGCACCCCAAACCCTCAACATATGAGACCCGTTTGATCGTTATGCCATTTTTCACAAAATCTCCATAACCCGTTATTGCTGCAATCTCATCCTTTCCAAAAGTAACCGTTCCTAGGAATTTGTCAACGAAATTGACAAGCAAGGATTTATCACCCGTCATGTGTCGAGAACAACCGGAATTGATATACCAAACATAGACGTCGAAACCCTATAAACGTTAATTTCCTAGAGTTTAGGTACCCAAAGTTTCTTGGGTCCTCTACGGTTAGTACCAACAATAAACTTTGGATCAACAACGAGATAATCATGTAAAGCATCATGCAATTTAGACAATAAAGCATCATTTAAAACCACATTACATGAAGCATCGTACGCTATATCAAGTTTTACATCATTATCAAAAGTCTTAACACACAACTTATTCCAAGCGGATGTTTTGTTCACAGAGAAAAATTGAAAGACAGGAGATGATTTTCTAGGTCGACTAGCAAATTGCTTTGATTTGGTTGCTACTTTCTTAGTCGTGGACTTAGGAACCCATACAGACTTGTAAGTCAAATTTGTATTATGACCTGTGACACGAAAAATACCTCTGTTAGTTAGACGTCCAAACTTTTTAGGTGACACATGAGATGATTGATTTTGCAAAATTTCTAATTTGATTTTACGTTCCTTTGCATCATACTCACTCAAATCAGGTTTTGGACTCGTGTGTTGTGTTAACTTGACTGATTTCATTAAAAGACTTTCCTTTGATTGATTTGTCATTGGAATCATAGGAATCTTTTCAGTTCTCACGGAACCATTTTGAGAATTGACTCTCTTGACAACAAATTGTGTTGAAGGTGCAACTTTTGAAACACGTTTACCAAATTAAGAACGTAGTGGGTTTTGAAGAATAGTAATGGGTTTTGCATCCGTAGATGTTGTTGTCCCCTTCCCTTTCTTATTAATCCCACAAACACATTCAGGCACATTGGTTTTAACAGTAGATGATTGCTTAAGCGTGTTAGCCTATTTCAGTTGAATTATTTTTTGTTTTAAACTCTTAATCTCAAGACATAATTCCTCTGCAGAAACTAGCACTTCACCTTTCTTAAAATCATAAGTACATTCTTTCTTAGGAAGTGGAGGCAACTTATCACACAAAGCAAGCATTTGTTCTAATGATTGACACTTAAGTTGCAAATCAACATTTTCCTGGTCAAATATACCTAATATTCGTTTCATGTTTCGTACAACAGGTATGTTTCCGTAAAATTCATTCAAAGGATCAATTGTTGTGTCAAAGTCTATCAAGTTTTCAACAGTTGGTTCATCTCGAGGTTCTACCTTTACATCTAAATCAGTTTGACCTAGGGATTCTGTCTCAAAGAAGATAGTTTATTCATGTGCTAGGTCTTCACAGAAAACATTATCAGAACATGCAGGTAAGGCCAGTAGAATTGGTTTCACATCAAAAGTTGGTTCATCAAAAACCTCATCTATGGCAATAATTCTAGAACTAGGTTTGTTAAACTCTTCATTCTCAAGCATTAAAATGTATTTCTCTAGCATGAGTGTTGGGATATATACTAGTCTACGCTTAGGCACATAATTTTCACGTTGCATATTCTTTTCAGTTTCAACAAGTTCCTTCAAGAAATCAGGATTTGATTTACCCATTTTAGCATTGATTTTCTCATACATTAAGCTAATTTGATGGTATTTCCTAGATTTACGATTAACAATAATATCATCAAAATCAGCATCATATGCATGCACAAAATAATATGGTAAACCAGCTCGAAAGTAATCAGAATGATATAATCCTGGAATCTTTTTGGAAGCATTATCTAAGATCTTAGGATCTTCATAACCCAACCCCCACTTTTCACCATGAATCGTTTTTTGTATATTCATGAAAATTGTTTGTTTTGAAAGTTCCATATTCATGATAGCTTTGGATTGCTCTGTTCGATAGAGTTTTTCCTCATATCGAGCAAGTTGTGCTTTCATTTGAAAAGACTCTTTTGATAAAGAAGAAATTTCAGAGTTCTTTTTTCAATTATGGTGTTTTCCAATTGAATAATTTTCTTGTTTAGCATTGAAAGTGTGGGTTCATGTTGAGTTTTCAAATCAGAAAGATCTTTTTCTAAAAATTGAACTTTTTCTGCAAGTCGTTCCGATTTTAGACAATAATATGTCCTTTCGACTTTAATCGGATGAATTGATTTTTTAAAATCTTCCAACTCAGTTTCCGTGGAGCTGAGTTGGACAGTCAATCTTTGCAATTCCGATTGTAATTTAGATGAAGATGGTTTGGTCTCAGAAAGTTTGATTTTATCTTTTAAAACCTTGTTTTCAGATTTTAAACCTTTGACTTCTTTTCACATTGAGACCAAATTCTTCATCATGTCATTTTGCACTTTTATAAAATTAGGTGGAATTTTAGATGATTGTACCTCATCATCATCAGATGCCGAGTCAGAATTCTCCATTGATTCCTTAGCTTTGATGAGCTTAGTCACCTTGCAAACATTTGTATGTTCCACCTCTGAATCTGAATCATCAGTCTAGTTAAACCAAGTATCATCAACTGGTTTCAGCTCTCCCCCAGTTTCTACAATCTTAGCCATCAACATTTTCTTCTTGTAGTAAGCTGCATTCTTCTTCTTAGGTATCTTGCACTCACGAGAGTAATGACTAGCTTTGCCACAATTGAAACAGATTGATTCATCCTTCTTGAAATCATCAGCACATTGTTGTTGTTCTGATTGATTAGCTTTCTTGTAGTACGAGGAAGACGATGAGTTCTTGCGTTGATTGCTTGTTTTGCCTTTGAACTTGTGTTTGTTCAAGGCTTTTGTGAACATGGCTGCCATTTTGACTAATTCAAGGTGAGAATAATCAACATCAGAAAGATTCAACTCTTCAGAATCGGTTGATTCTTCAACAAGCACCTTCTTGGACAAGCTTTTGGAAGTCGTAAAAGATTTGCTCTTCTTTTTGGCAATTAAGGCAAGTGGATCGCCCAGAGAAGACTCTTTCCTTCCTTTTTGATGTTTAGACACTTCAGGTTGGTAATACATAAGAACTCCAACAAGCTCATGGATAGTCAACTTGTCAATCTCTTTGGTAGATTGAACAATGGTTCCATATGGAAGCCAATCAACATTGAGCTTTTTGAGAAATTTTACGTTGATTTCAGCATTTACTTTTATGATCTTGCACCTTTTCAACTCATTGAGAACACCATTGAAATGATGGTAGGTTTCCTTGAGTGGTTCATCGGGTTCCTGTTTGAAATCTTCATAACATCCCAGAGCCTTATTCAGTTTAGTAACATCCGACATGTCATAACCTTCTTGCTGTCGTTTGATCTCATCCCATATATCTTTTGCTGTGGTGTTGTTATCAACATTTTCAAACAACTCATACGGGATAGCTTGCATAACAATGTTCTTTGCCTCTATGTCACCCTAAGCTCTCTCACGTTTATCACCAGAAAGTTCATAGACTGGAATTCGCATACCAGTATCCGGATGATAATCTACAACTGGACCATCTCTCAGAGAAGCCCATATGTACTTTGCTTTCTCACCCTTGTAGTCTATATACCGTGTGATACGGTGAAGCCACTGAGTGTACTTACCATCAAATAACACTGGAGGACGGGAATCTGATCCAATGATCAAAGTATCTTGAGTAGACATCTTGAAAATGAGGTAGATTCGGTAAAGATTTGGTATTACGCAAATCTAGGATGAAAAATCACAACAATCTGACACAAATGTCAGATTCGGTATCTGATTCGGTACTGTAGCAGATTTGGTACAGATTCTGTACTGTAGCAGATTCGGTAAATCAGATTCTGTATCAGAAACTGATCAGAAATACAAGTAACACACCCAGATTCAGTATAGATTCGGTAACCACAAGATTTGTAGCCTGATAACACTTAAAACCAATGAATTAAGTGATACCGAGATTCTGATTCAGTATCTGACTCGGTAGTCAGATTCTGTATGAATTTAAATTCAAACACAATTTAATTCCTTTAAATTAGATTCTGTAACCTTGCTGCACAAGGAAACAAGTTAGTATCACACAAAATATCAAAGATGCCGAATGTATAGGATACCGAATGTCAACTGTAGCAGTTGACAATACCGAATCTAAGTATGAAAACTTAGAATTCAAATGAATCCTTTCTCAAATCACACCAATTAGCTGCGTATGACCAAACCGAATGTGATAGAATCACAAACACACCACAATCTGCAACACTGATTGAGAATTAATAACTTTGAAGCAGATTTGGTATGGCAGTTACGATACCGAATGTAGATCAAATCTTCAAATCTTGAAGAATTGATGAAATTAAACTGTCAGAAATGTGATTAAACACCTCACGATCACAACTGAAACCTCAAACCTTTACTAAACTACAGAATCAAGCTGGAATTGATGAATACCGAGAGTTTTAGCCACGAACTCTAAAAATCAACTTGATTCTTCATAATTGATGTTAAAAAGCTGTAATGATGATCGAAACTCTTTCTAATCAACCTAATACACCTTCACTGAACTTATCACATGAATCTGAACGTCAGATTATCAGATTCGATTATGCCGAATCTGATTCAATATACCGAGAGTGCTCAGATTCTGTAATCTTCAATCTCTGGATCGATCTAGTGATGTAATATCACTCCCTGGAAGCTCTGATACCAAATGATAGGTCAGATCTTGTTGAGATTAGAAGAAAAGACAAGTTAGAATGAGATTCGGTAAGTGTAAAGGAGACTCGGTATGAGAGAGAATCAACAAGATTTACACTTCACATCTTCTAGAACTCAATTACAATACAATGGCTATCTAATTAGGACTACTTAGGTTCCTTATATAGCCCTCTTCTAAGGAACCTTCATTTAAGCTTATTTCACATTAACACTATACAACTTCGGGGTCCTAACAAATCACTTTGTGAATGAGTTTGGATAGCCATAGAGAAAATACTTTTGAAATAATTTTATACAAACTACCAATGAGGCTTATGGGCCGGTAGTCAACAAGGTTAAGTGGGTATTCATTGTTTGGGATAAGTGTGATGAACGAAGTATTCCGACCTTTTGAAATTTCCATGAAGTTCCAAAACCAATCAAACACATTGAGTAAATCGGATTTCAAAGACCACAAAATTTTTTTTAATGAATTTTAGGTTGAAACCATCCGGCCCTAGAGCCTTTGAACTGCCACAATTTTAAATGGCACCCCAAACGTCTTTTTCAAAAAATTTAGCTTCAAGGTCACTGTTTTCATTCGATGTAATACAAGTACAATGAAAATCAAAAGAGCCCTGTTTAGCATCATTATCTTTAAAAATATTGAAAAAGTACCTGAGGACTCATCTTTTATATCCTACGGCTTAATTGACCAAGTACCATTGATTTGTAAGCCGTGAATAGTATTTTTGTTGGATCTTCGATTGACAAAATTATGAAAGTATTTGGAATTTTCGTCACCTTCTTGGGTCCATTTCACTATAGACTTTTGTTTCATCATATTGACTTGGCGGATTGATTCTTTGACAACCACTGTTTTCATTCCTTTAACCAATTTAATCTTTCATCCTTAGACAATGCTCTTGTTTCTGCTATTTTTTTCCCAAGCCTCAACCGCCTTAAAATGAGATTGTATTTCTTCTTTGAGTTTGTCATAAACTCTTCTACATCTCTTCAATTCTAGTTTCACTTTTTCAGCTTGTTTCTCATGTTGCAATCAGGTCTTGAGCTAGTTGACGGCTGGTTCCATGTATTTTATACTACCTCATCAATACCATCAATATTCAGCCATGAGTTAAATATTTTTATAAGCTTCGGGCCAAAATCAGTGATATCTTCTTTGAGGATGATAGTTACGTGGTCAGAATGTTTTCTTTCCAGAACGGTACCATGAACATTCGGCCAAATCTGATTGAATTCTTCAGATATTAAAAAACTGTCAATCTTACTAAACTTTACTCCATTATCAAAGACACGCGTAAACTTTTTTCCACCAAGAGGAGTGTCAATTAAACAATTATTGTTAATGAGAATGTTGAATTTACTTGACCAGTTTCTGTTATAAACCGAATTAAATCTATCATCAGAGGTTGTCACTTCATTGAAGTCACCACAAATAAGCTATGGCATGTTATTGAAGTTCAAAAGTGATTCCAGACTATCCCAAAAGTGCACTTTCTTCGCGGTCGAGTGTGATCCATATACATTATCGATTGAGTTCTCTGAATTGATCCCTTACCAATTGCCTCTGATGGCTAGATAGAATAATCCTTCGGCAGCTTCGTTGACATTAAAGATGGATGGATTCTAAATAAGGTTCATTCCACCCGAAAACATGGGCTTCTTTCTGTACATACCTGAAATTTTGTGATCCCCAAAAGAATTTGATGATTGATTCTTTTATTTTCCCACATTTTGTTTCCTGTAAAGCTAGAATACTTGGATATCCTTACGACATATGTAGTGACCCGAACTTTTCCATGTTTATATATATATTAAATGAAATTGTTATTTACATGATTAAGTGTTTCCAACATGTTAAGCAATCAAACTTGTTAAGACTTGATTAATTGAAATAGGTTTCATATAGACAATTGACCACCCAAGTTGACCGGTGATTCACGAACGTTAAAACTTGTAAAAACTATACGATGACATATATATGGTTATATATATATAGTTAACATGATTTTATTATAAGTATGTATCTCATTAGGTATTTTAACAATGAGTTATATACATAAAAATGAGACTATTAATTTAAGAAACTCGAAAACGATATATATAACGATTATCGTTATAACAACGTCCTACTAGGTACATATGAATCATATTAAGATATTGATACACTTTGTTAATTATGTTAAATGATAAGTAAATATATTATTAAGTGTATTAACAATGAAATACATATGTAAAAATAAGACTACTAACTTAATGATTTCGAAACGAGACATATATGTAACGATTATCGTTGTAACGACATTTAACTGTATATATATATCATACTAAGATATATTATATATCATAATATCATGATAATATAACAATTTAACATCTCATTTGTTATAATAAACAATGGGTTAACAACATTCAACAAGATCGTTAACCTAAAGGTTTCAAAACAACATTTACATGTAACGACTAACGATGACTTAACGACTCAGCTAAAATGTATATACATGTAGTGTTTTAATATGTATTCATACACTTTTGAAAGACATCAAGACACTTATCAAAATACTTCTACTTAACAAAAATGCTTACAATTACATCCTCGTTCAGTTTCATCAACAATTCTACTCGTATGCACCCGTATTCGTACTCGTACAATACACATCTTTTAGATGTATGTACTATTGGTATATACACTCCAATGATCAGCTCTTAGCAGCCCATGTGAGTCACCTAACACATGTGGGAACCATCATTTGGCAACTAGCATGAAATATCTCATAAAATTACAAAAATATGAGTAATCATTCATGACTTATTTACATGAAAACAAAATTACATATCCTTTATATCTATTCCATACACCAACGACCAAAAACACCTACAAACACTTTCATTCTTCAATTTTCTTCATCTAATTGATCTCTCTCAAGTTCTATCTTCAAGTTCTAAGTGTTCTTCATAAATTCCAAAAGTTCTAGTTTCATAAAATCAAGAATACTTCCAAGATTGCAAGTTTACTTCCAAGTTTTCTAAATCCATTCCAAGTAATCATCCAAGATCAAGAAACCTTTGTTACTTACAGTAGGTTATCTTTCTAATACAAGGTAATAATCATGTTCAAACTTTAATTCAATTTCTATAACTATAACAATCTTATTTCGAGTGGAAATCTTACTTGAAATTGTTTTCGTGTCATGATTCTGCTTCAAGAACTTTCAAGCCATCCAAGGATCCTTTGAAGCTAGATCTATTTTTCTCATTTCCAGTAGGTTTATCCAAGTAACTTGAGGTAGTAATGATGTTCATAACATCATTCGATTCATACATATAAAGCTATCTTATTCGAAGGTTTAAACTTGTAATCACTAGAACATAGTTTAGTTAATTCTAAACTTGTTCGCAAATAAAGGTTAATCCTTCTAACTTGACTTTTAAAATCAACTAAACACATGTTCTATATCTATATGATATGCTAACTTAATGATTTAAAACCTGGAAACACGAAAAACACCGTAAAACCGGATTTACGCCATCGTAGTAACACCGCGGGCTGTTTTGGGTTAGTTAATTAAAACTATGATAAACTTTGATTTAAAAGTTGTTATTCTGGGAAAATGATTTTTATTATGAACATGAAACTATATCCAAAAATTATGGTTAAACTCAAAGTGAAAGTATGTTTTCTAAAATGGTCATCTAGACGTCGTTCTTTCGACTGAAATGACTACCTTTACAAAAACTACTTGTAACTTATTTTTTAGACGGTAAACCTATACTTTTTCTGTTTATATTCATAAAATAGAGTTCAATATGAAACCATAGCAATTTGATTCACTCAAAACGGATTTAAAATGAAGAAGTTATGGGTAAAACAAGATTGGATAATTTTTCTCATTTTAGCTACGTGAAAATTGGTAACAAATCTATTCCAACCATAACTTAATCAACTTGTATTGTATATTATGTAATCTTGAGATACCATAGACACGTATACAATGTTTCGACCTATCATGTCGACACATCTATATATATTTCGGAACAACCATAGACACTCTATATGTGAATGTTGGAGTTAGCTATACAGGGTTGAGGTTGATTCCAAAATATATATAGTTTGAGTTGTGATCAATACTGAGATACGTATACACTGGGTCGTGGATTGATTCAAGATAATATTTATCTATTTATTTCTGTACATCTAACTGTGGACAACTAGTTGTAGGTTACTAACGAGGACAGCTGACTTAATAAACTTAAAACATCAAAATATATTAAAAGTGTTGTAAATATATTTTGAATATACTTCGATATATATGTATATATTGTTATAGGTTCGTGAATCAACTAGTGGCCAAGTCTTACTTCCCGATGAAGTAAAAATCTGTGAAAGTGAGTTATAGTCCCACTTCTAAAATCTAATATTTTTGGGATGAGAATACATGCAGGTTTTATAAATGATTTACAAAATAGACACAAGTATGTGAAACTACATTCTATGGTTAAATTATCAAAATCAAATATGCCCCTTTTTATTAAGTCTGGTAATCTAAGAATTAGGGAACAGACACCCTAATTGACGCGAATCCTAAAGATAGATCTATTGGGCCTAACAAACCCCATCCAAAGTACCGGATGCTTTAGTACTTCGAAATTTATATCATATTCGAAGGGTGTCCCAGAATGATGGGGATATTCTTATATATGCATCTTGTTAATGTCGGTTACCAGGTGTTCACCATATGAATGATTTTTATCTCTATGTATGGGATGTGTATTGAAATATGAAATCTTGTGGTCTATTGTTACGATTTGATATATATAGGTTAAACCTATAACTCACCAACATTTTTGTTGACGTTTAAAGCATGTTTATTCTCAGGTGAATATTAAGAGCTTCCGCTGTTGCATACTAAAATAAGGACAAGATTTGGAGTCCATGTTTGTATGATATTGTGTAAAAACTGCATTCAAGAAACTGATTTCGATGTAACATATTTGTATTGTAAACCATTATGTAATGGTCGTGTGTAAACAGGATATTTTAGATTATCATTATTTGATAATCTACGTAAAGCTTTTTAAACCTTTATTTATGAAATAAAGGTTATGGTTTGTTTTAAAAATGAATGCAGTCTTTGAAAAACGTCCCATATAGAGGTCAAAACCTCGCAACGAAATCAATTAATATGGAACGTTTTTAATCAATAAGAACGGGACATTTCAGTTGGTATCCGAGCGTTGGTCTTAGAGAACCAGAAATTTGCATTAGTGTGTCTTATCGAGTTTATTAGGATGCATTAGTGAGTCTGGACTTCGACCGTGTTTTCTTTAAAAATGATTGCTTAACATTTTTGTTGAAAACTATATATTATTAACATGTATATATTATGTGATATATTAATCTCTTAACATGTTTGATATTGTGTGATAGATATCTACCTCTAGCATAAATCCCATTGACTCACCTAATAATAATGAAGATTCGAATATATATTGGACTGATTCACAAGTTCCCGAAGAAGAACCGGAAGAAGAATCAGAACCGGAAGAGGAGGAACCGGAGGAGGAAATAGAACTGGTGGGGGAAATAATAAAACGGTTAAGTAAAAGAAAATCCTCAACCAACCGACCAAGGTTAATTATGGTCAATGGTGTTTCTGCCAAGGAAGCAAAATATTGGGAGGATTACCAATTCTCTGATGAATCGGATTCCGACGAGAATTTCGATGATGTTATAGAAATTACCCCAACTGAATTTAAAAAGGCAAAAGAGAACAATAAGGGAAAGGGCATAAAAATAGAGAAATCTGATTCCAACCCCGATGAACTTTATATGTATCGTCAACACCCGTATTTCTTAAGTTGTAACAATAACCCGGAAATCTCTAAACCACCAGGTTTTTCTAAACCAATGTGTAAAACGACGGCTCGTATTAGGGGAACATCATATATCCCTAGAAACTTGTCAAAATGAACCAAAACCGAAGAAGAAGAAACGAGCGAGTCGGAATAAGATAGTTGTATTCGTGTGGTGTAATATATGTAATATAGTGTGCTTATGCTTTATGATATATGTAAAAATTTCTTGTATTAATAAGTATTTTTTTTTATGAATCTAACTCTTGTCTATTTTATAGTATAAAAACCCAAAATGGATAGACAACCCAATATTTTAAGAGACCTACCCGGAGACATGATTGATGAAATCTTGTCTAGAGTCGGTCAGAATTCCTCCGCATGACTATTTAAGGCGAGATCAGTTTGTAAGACATTCGAAGAACGTTCCAAGAATTCCTTGGTTTATAAAAGGCTTTCGTTCGAAAGATGGGGGATATCACATTGGGAAATCCATAAGTTACGATGTGTTTACTTTGACGCATATATTGCGTGGAACCCAAATGCTATTTTACGCAACGGGTTAAGAAATTATTTTGACTCAATATATCCGAATATAGGACTTCGTGATTTAGAAAAAGCGGCTAACATGCAACATAAAGAAGCATGTTATGCTTACGGCTTAGTAATGTTTGATGGATTTCAATACATAAACAAAGTCACAAACCCATTTTGTTACATATAAATTCGTGTGTATATGTATATATAAAGCGGAAGCAATTTCAAGTTTATGCATGTAAAGTTTAACCCTTTTAAATTTGAAATCCATTAAAGATCTAGTCTTGAAAATACACTTAAATGTAAATAGAGCTAGTTAGATGTTTATACCTACTCCAAAATGGAGGTGAAGAACTAGGATGAAGAAGATGATGTAGATGAAGAAAACTTCTAACTTGAAGCCTCAAATCTTTGATACCCACAAGCAATAATCAACACCCAAGACTTGGTTAGGATTTTAGACACTTAATTACTTGCAAAAATCAACCAAAGGAAATTGCAAGTATTATTTTCAAAATGCTAGAGTCAAAGAGTGTGTTAAAAGTTGCACCAATGCATGTGTATTAGTCATAATTATATGGAGTAATCAAGGAAGGGTGGTTGGCACCTAGGAGCCTTCAAAAAAATGGCCCCCCACCCCTTCCATTTATTTTATATTTTATTACATATTTATAAAACATACATGCATTTAGTTGTAAGTATTTTATTTTATAAGCCTTTTATAAAATAAAATGCAACACACATATGTTACATACACTTTATATTATTTATAACCTATATAAATAATATACAACATGTAGTAACTTATAATTATCCAAATAATTATATCTAGCATTTATTTTAGAAAACCAATTTCTAAAATTCAAGTGTCGTGTATTTGCTTTAATGATCCGATTGTCAAAACAAATACATAAAGTGTTGATAGCTTGTTATTGGGTATGACCCGACTTGGATCACAACATGTAAGCCACATTAATTTATTATGTCTCTCGGGCACAAGAAAATCCTTCAATCTCCCACTTGCACGAGAAACATAAGGAATTAATGCAAGTGACAGATACCACCTAACGACCGTCCATCACCCCCAACATGTTATGACTTAGTGCCATTCAATAACATCATCCCTTTCGAGTTTCCATTTCGAATATGATTTAGGTGAATCTTTCAATATATCCTTTTGCCCTAGATGTCATGTTAAATCCAAGAGACATAGAATGATCACTCTCTTATAGATTTAACTTTGTCAGGCCTTAGACATCTGACTCTCAACGAATAAGAGGGACAAATTCCATCTTGACTACATACGTCCTAGACATTACACTTCGTACCATACCTGAAACCTCCCTTATGTACTACCATGTTTCAGAATAGCGAAGGAAAGAATCAAGGCACAATATTCGGTGAATATCTGAACCCAATATGTGTCTCAGGTCAGAGGATATAATGATATTCTCCTTTACTCAAGATTACATGTGATCAACCACAAAGGTTCCATATAGTAATCTTGAGAGCGGGTCTTCCAATATTTGTGTCCCACAAATATCTATGAACCTTGGTTGCAACCTTGCCCTACATTCACCATTTGAATGTTAACCAATCCAAGTTCATAATAGTCTAGACCTCACACTTGTTCCCACAAATGTGATCAACTACGGAATTTAGAATAATAATTTATTCATGGATAAAATATGCTAAATTGGAACATGACTCATAATTTAAATTAATACCATAATTATATTAATGAGTTTGAACTAATTCGTTCCGTTACAATACATAAAGTAGATCAATTCCAATCACTAGAATGTCGAAGCCCTAATGCACAAACATGTCCCTCATGTTTTGGCCCATGTAAAAGCTTCGTGAGTGGATCCGCAACATTTTGATCTGTGTGAACTTTGTGAATACATATCTTTCCCTTTTCAACCTCATCCCTAATGTAGTTGAATCTCCGCTCAATGTGACGAGTCTTTTGATGAGCACGAGGTTCCTTGATTTGAGCAATCGCACCCTCGTTGTCACAAAAGATCTCAAGAGGGTCCTGAATGGAAGGGACCACTCCTAAGTCGTCGATGAATTTCTTCATCCATGCAGCTTCCTGAGCTGCCAATGAGGCGGCAATGTACTCCGACTCTGTAGTGGATAACGCAACAACTTCCTGTTTCGCACTCTTCCAAGAGACCGCACCACCATTTAACATGAATACATAACCGGATTGTGACCGAGAGTCATCTCGATCAGTTTGGAAACTCGCGTCCACGTAACCTTTTACAACGAGTTCCTCCTCACCAGACCCATATATTAGAAACATATCCTTAGTCCTTCTAAGGTATTTCAATATACATTTAACCGCAGTCCAATGACTATTTCCTGGGTTATTCTGGTATCTACTTGTCAAGCTTAGAGCGCATGACACATCCGGTCTAGTACATATCATTGCATACATGATAGACCCAATAGCAGATGCGTATGGGACTTTCTTCATTCTCTCTTGTTCATCTTTCGTGGTAGGACACTGAGATGAACTGAGAACGGTTCCTCTTTGAATAGGTACCAAACCTTTCTTAGAGTTTTCCATCTTGAACCTTTTCAAGACCTTATCAATGTATGTACTTTGACTTAAGCCTATCAATCTCTTGGATCTATTCCTATAGATTCCAATCCCCAATATATATTGTGCTTCTCCAAGATCCTTAATGGAGAAGCAACTTTTTAACCAAGTTTTGACCTCTTGCATTGTGGTTATATCATTCCCAAATAATAATACGTCATCCACATATAGCACAAGGAACATTATGGAGCTCCCACTAGCCTTCTTGTATACACAAGCTTCATCACCATTTTTAATAAAGCCAAATTTCTTTGCCTCTTCATTAAAACGATGATTCCACATTCTCGATGCTTGTTTCAACCCATAGATTGATTTCTTTAACTTGCATACTTTTTTAGGATTTTTCGGATCGACAAAACCTTCGGGCTGTGCCATATAGACATCTTCCTCAAGATATCCATTTAGGAAAGCGGTTTTGACATCCATTTGCCAAATTTCGTAATCATAATGAGCAGCGATGGCAAATAATATCCTAATAGACTTTAGCATTGCCACAGGCGAGAAGGTCTCATCATAGTCAACCCCTTGAGTTTGAGTGAAACCCTTTGCTACAAGTCTAGCTTTGTATGTATCCAAGTTTCCATGTATGTCGGTTTTCATCTTGAAAATCCACTTGCAATCAACTAGCTTAGAGCTAGGAGGTTGCTCAACAAGTTCCCAAACTTGGTTTTCATACATGGATTGCATCTCGGCGTTCATGGCTTCCTGCCATTTATCTTTATCTATCCTTGATAAAGCATCTTTGTAGTTTGTCGGTTCATCCAAATCAACCGTATAGCAACCATCCACGAGAAACCCATATCTCTCGGGAGGATTACTAATCCTACTAGATCTTCGAACGTCTTGTGTACCTTGATCATCCACTTGATCATTTTCAGCATCCTCATGTTGAGTGCTAGTGTCAACCAATTGTGTATCATCGGCTTGATCTTGTACCTCTACAAGATCTATTTTTCTTTCACCATCACCTTCCATAAGGAACTTGGTTTCAAGGAATTCCGCTTTCCGAGCTACAAATACCGTTTGCTCGGATGGATCATAGAAGTAATATCCCATGTCATCTTTGGGATATCCTATGAAGATACACTTTGTGGATCGAGCATGTAGCTTATTTGCTACATAACGCTTAGGATAAGCTTCACATCCCCATACTTTCAAGTATGAAAGAGAAGGAGGTTTTCCAAACCACATCTCATGAGGAGTTCGTTCCACTTTCTTGGTTGGGGCCATATTTAAAATACGAGCCGCGGAGCTTAGACAATAACCCCAAAATGATAGAGGTAACGAGCTTCTAGCCATCATAGATCGAACCATATCCATTAGGGTTCGGTTCCTCCTTTCGGATACTCCATTAAGTTGGGGTGTTCCGGGTGGAGTAAGTTGTGAGATGATCCCACAACTCCTAAGATGATCTTGGAAGGCATCGCTTAGGTATTCACCTCCTCTATCGGTACGAAGTACCTTGATTGTCCTATTGAGTTGATTTTGTACTTCGTTTTGATATTCTTTGAATGCTTTAAACGTTTCGTCCTTGTGTCTTAGTAAATAGACATATCCGAAACGACTAAAGTCATCAATGAAAGTAACAAAGTATCTTTCACCATTCCTAGTTATGGGTTTAAAGGGTCCACATACATCCGAATGTATTAAACCCAATAAATCTTTAGCCCTTTCATGAGTGCCTTTGAAAGGTGCTTTAGTCATCTTGCCTTGTAAACAAGATTCACATACATCAAACGAATCCATTTCATTTGATTTCAAAAGTCCATTCCTTTGAAGTGTATGCATTCGGTTCTTGTTTATATGTCCAAGGCGACAATGCCATAAATAGGAATCACTCAAATCCCTTTTGAGTTTCTTGGTGCTAGTATGGTATATTGAGCTATTAGATGATGCATCATCATGAACCAATTCATAAATTCCATTTGAAGGCGTAGCCTTGAAATAGAATATATCATCTTTAGAAAAATGGATATCATTATCAATAAAATTAACATTGAAACCACATTGTCTTAAGCGAGAAATAGAAATAATGTTTCGACATAAATCCGGTGCATACAAAACATTTTCTAAAATAAGCTCCAATCCACTTGGAAGCTTCAAAACAAATTCTCCTTGAGCTTTAACATGCACCTTTGCACCATTGCCCATATAGAGACTTGATGTTCCCGCTTTATGATCACTTCTTTTGAACCCCTGCAAAGAATTGCAAATATGAGTTCCACATCCCGTGTCTAATACCCATGTATTAGAAGAAGTAATACTAAGCTCTATATATACCATATATATATTACCTGAGGTTTGCCCTGCATCCCTCTTGTCCTTCAACTCTTTAAGATAGACCGGACAGTTTCGTTTCCAATGACCCATCTCACCGCAACCGAAACATGGGTCTTCCTTGGGGTTTGCCTTCTCGGCTACCTTTTGCTTCTTGGCCTTGTTGATGGTTGGGGTAACCATCTTCCCCTTCCCTTTGCCTTGATGGACGGGTCCTTTTCTCTTAGCCACCTTTGGCTTAGAGGTGTTACCTTTAGACCCACCTTGATCGATTGCTAACACGGGTAAAGCTCTTTTACCCATGCTTGTTTCCGCCGTCCTAAGCATACCATGAAGCTCACCTATGCTCTTATCCATCCCATTCATGTTGTAATTAATTACAAATTGATCAAACCTCTTTGATAGGGAGTTAAGGATAAGATCGGTGGCTAACTCATTAGATATGTTAAGGTTGAGACGGTTAGCACGATCGATAAGGCTTTTCATCTTAAGTACATAAGATGAAACCGATTGGGATTCGTCCATACGACAAGCATGAAGCGCCCGAACCGTTTCGAAACGCTCAACACGTGCTTGTTGGAGAAACATCTCCTTCAATTGTGTTATCATGTCGTAAGCGCTATGATGCTCGAAATCCTTTTGGAGTTCGGGTATCATAGTCCCAAGCATTAAGCATGAGACTTGAAGGGAGTCGTGGCAATACTTATCGTAAGAGGCCATTGCCTCCACATCACTCTCATCCGGTTGGTCGGGAATGGGGTCCTCAAGCACATACATTTTATCCTCTTGTTTGAGGACAATCCGAAGATTGCGGAACCAATCCATAAAATTTGTATGGTTGAGTTTGTCTTTCTCGAGGAGAGACCGTAACGATAGGTTGTTAAAGTTAAGTGGTGCGTTGTTCATGTTGTTGTTGTTATTAGCGGCCATCTACAAAATTCAACAAAGTTCTTTTAAGTATCGATTTGGATTTAATAAACAATACCCTTTTAATTTGTTTTATTAAATATTAGAATCCAACGGTAAATCAAATTTCGGTTAGGTGACCTTTATCCCGTCATTTGATTTAGCTAGGTAGTCATAATGACAATTGCAATCCTTTTGCAACTTCTAAGTTATGGGATCATGCAATCCTTTTGCATGGCATATTAATCCCATCAACGCCTATTTGTTCCTCATGCTTCGGTGACCCTAAGTTCATGATTCCCAAATCAAGTCGTCCTACTTGTGTAGACATGTAGACTTGACATACAAGTGGTTAGGTGACCTTTATCCCACAAGCATGCAAAGTGTACTTTATTCATATTAGTTCACTCATGACGGTTAGGTGACCTTTATCCCATCATGAGATTCCTAATATGTCTAAGTGTTTCCACAAAAAGGATGGCGTTTAACTTGTTTATCTTGTATTAGTAAAGGGATTTTAGGTTTTCTACATTCTAGTTTAGAAAACAAAGTGCTATACACCAACATGCATTTGGTGTGTAGTATGTTTATGAAAAACCCATTTTCATGTGCCTTTTAGTAACCAATTACTAGTTTTAACCATTTCATTACCTTTTTAAATAAACCATTTTATTCAAGTCTAATAACCAATTATTAGTGTCATTTTGTTATGTTTTATTATAACCATTTTATAATGTATTATGCAAGTGTAATCATGTGATGATCTTGTAGCAACCAAACATACAAACATACACAAACATGCATAGCAAAGTGTTCACAATCAAGAGCCATTTTGGTAGACATTTGTTTAGCCAATAAACAAATGTCACCTAAGGGGTTAAACCAAAGTAAGAGATTTTACCAAAATCTCCCACTTAATCTTGTAATCTTCAAAACTTCATCTTGTAATCTTCTTCATGAATCTTCACTTTCATTTTACAAAATCATATCCTAATACAATTTTTCTAGAAAATGAAATAACAACCTATTCTATTTTACAAACCAAAATAGAACAAATTACATACAAAATACAAGATTAATTACAACTTTTACAAACCAAAATTACAAAATAATTACAAGCCATATGAATGAATATTACACCCATGAATAATCACCAAATCAATCAACCAAACAAACACATGGCCTAGGCTCGATTGTGAACAACAACATAACATCAAACATGGCCAAAACTTGAAATCCCAAACCCATTTTTGGGACCAAATATTTCGGCCATCACCATACACCCACCAAAACTCAATATTTTTACATTCTACTTTCATGCATGTTGGTAGATTGTAAAGAAAGTGAGTTTACTAGCCAAAAACAAGAAGCATATTAACAAAACCTGGCTCTGATACCATTGATGGATTTCAATACATAAACAAAGTCACAAACCCATTTTGTTACATATAAATTCGTGTGTATATGTATATATAAAGCGGAAGCAATTTCAAGTTTATGCATGTAAAGTTTAACCCTTTTAAATTTGAAATCCATTAAAGATCTAGTCTTGAAAATACACTTAAATGTAAATAGAGCTAGTTAGATGTTTATACCTACTCCAAAATGGAGGTGAAGAACTAGGATGAAGAAGATGATGTAGATGAAGAAAACTTCTAACTTGAAGCCTCAAATCTTTGATACCCACAAGCAATAATCAACACCCAAGACTTGGTTAGGATTTTAGACACTTAATTACTTGCAAAAATCAACCAAAGGAAATTGCAAGTATTATTTTCAAAATGCTAGAGTCAAAGAGTGTGTTAAAAGTTGCACCAATGCATGTGTATTAGTCATAATTATATGGAGTAATCAAGGAAGGGTGGTTGGCACCTAGGAGCCTTCAAAAAAATGGCCCCCCACCCCTTCCATTTATTTTATATTTTATTACATATTTATAAAACATACATGCATTTAGTTGTAAGTATTTTATTTTATAAGCCTTTTATAAAATAAAATGCAACACACATATGTTACATACACTTTATATTATTTATAACCTATATAAATAATATACAACATGTAGTAACTTATAATTATCCAAATAATTATATCTAGCATTTATTTTAGAAAACCAATTTCTAAAATTCAAGTGTCGTGTATTTGCTTTAATGATCCGATTGTCAAAACAAATACATAAAGTGTTGATAGCTTGTTATTGGGTATGACCCGACTTGGATCACAACATGTAAGCCACATTAATTTATTATGTCTCTCGGGCACAAGAAAATCCTTCAATGTTCGCTTCTCTCCAAAGTGAGAACAAGAACATCGGGCTACAACTATTAAACAAAACGTTCCCACAAGTGACAGAGTCGGTAATTGGGGGTAAGAAATGAGGTTTTTAGGTTATTACGAGACTGTTGGTCATTACGTAACCCTCGTCCCTTTGACGACATTACAACACGCTGTCTTATCAACGGCCATAACGGTTATGTTCCACAAGACCAAGGATGGGAAGTAGTCCTAGTAAAACCAGAATGCATGACTTGTTTCAGGACGTATGAATTACGTGTCTTTATTGCCTTTGCTGAACGACTTGTGTACTAGCTAGAATTATCTTCACAACTATCTTGTATCAAAGTTATTGTGTGCTATATTTCATGCTTTATGTAAAATAAGCGGTATTGTAAGTTTGTAAAATATTGTATAAAAGTTTGAACGCGAAATATTATTATAATCAGTTTTTCATATAGAATTGTAGTAGTTGAATTGTATATTAGCTACTAAGTATGAACTTAACGGGTAGGTACTACCCGAATTTAAACTTATAAAAAGCTAATATGAAGAAAAAGCTTTTATAAATGAGTTCATATTATGCTACGAAATACTATTAACTACTCTTAATATTCTGTATGATTAACTTGTTCCATTTGACTATTTTGAAGGAAATGGCACCGACTACTCGACACACCGTGAATATGAATGAAGAGGAATTCCGTACTTTTCTAGCTTCAAATATAGTCGCGGTACAGGCTGCGCTACATACCAACAATAACCTTGGATCTAGCAGTACAGAAAATCGTGTAGGATGCACCTACAAAGAATTCACTGCCTGCAAACCTTTGGAATTTGATGGAACTGAAGGACCGATCGGATTGAAACGGTGGACCGAGAAGGTCGAATCGGTGTTTGCCATAAGTAAGTGTACTGAAGAGGATAAAGTGAAGTACGCTACGCATACCTTCACAGGTTCTGCATTAACATGGTGGAATACCTATCTAGAGCAAGTGGGACAAGATGATGCGTACGCACTACGGTGGTCAGCATTCAAGCACTTGATGAACGAGAAGTACCGTCCCAGAACCGAGGTCAATAAGCTCAAGACAGAACTTAGAGGGTTACAAACCCAAGGATTTGATATTACCACGTACGAAAGACGATTCACAGAATTGTGCCTATTGTGTCCGGGAGAGTTCGAAGATGAGGAAGAGAAGATCGACGCGTTTGTGAAAGGATTACCGGAAAAAATCCAAGAAGATATAAGTTCACACGATCCCGCCTCCATACAACAGGCATGTAGAATGGCTCACAAACTAGTGAACCAGATTGAAGAAAGAATTAAAGAACAGACTGCAGAAGAGGCCAATGTGAAGCAAGTCAAAAGAAAGTGGGAGGAAAACGGTGATAAGAATCACCAATACAACAACAACAACAATTACAATAATAATCGCAACAATTATCCCAACAATCGCAACATCAATCGCAACTACAACAAACGGCCCAACAACAACAACAACAACAACAACAACAACAACAACAACAACAACAACAACAACAACAACTACAACAATCATCCCAACAACAATAACAACCGCAACAACAACAACAACAATCAGAAGCAGCTATGCCAAAGGTGTGAAAAGTATCACTCGGGGTTCTGCACCAAATTTTTCAACAAGTGTAAAAGAAATGGTCATAGCGAGGCGAAGTGTAAGGTCTACGGACCAGGGGTTAACAGAACGAAAGGAACAAATGGTGTCGGAACGAGTAATGGCGGAGCAAGTAGTGTCGGAGCAAGTTATGCCAATGTAGTTTGTTATAAATGTGGAAAACCGGGCCACATTATTAGAAATTGCCCGAACCAGGAGAACATGAATGGACAAGGCCGCGGAAGAGTTTTCAATATTAATGTGGCAGAAGCACAGGAAGACCCGGAGCTTGTTACAGGTACGTTTCTTATTGACAATAAATCTGCTTACGTTTTATTTGATTCGGGTGCGGATAGAAGCTATATGAGTAGAGATTTTTGTGCTAAATTAAGTTGTCCATTGACGCAGTTGGATAGTAAATTTTTACTCGAATTAGCAAACGGTAAATTAATTTCAGCAGATAATATATGCCGGAATCGAGAAATTAAACTGGGTAGCAAAATATTTAAGATTGATTTGATACCAGTAGAGTTAGGGAGTTTTGATGTAATAGTTGGCATGGACTGGCTGAAGAAGGTGAAAGCAGAGATCGTATGTTATAAAAATGCATTTCGCATTGTACGAGAAGAAGGAGAACCCTTAATGGTGTACGGAGAAAAGGGCAACATGAAGCTACATCTTATTAGTAATTTGAAGGCACAAAAACTAATAAGAAAAGGTTGCTATGCTGTTCTAGCACACGTCGAGAAAGTACAAACTGAAGAAAAGAGCATCAATGATGTTCCCGTCGCAAAAGAATTTCCTGATGTATTTCCGAAAGAATTACCGGGACTACATCCACATCGATCTATTGAATTTCAAATAGATCTTGTACCAGGAGCTGCACCAATAGCTCGTGCTCCTTATAGACTCGCACCCAGCGAGATGAAAGAACTGCAAAGCCAACTGCAAGAACTATTAGAACGTGGTTTCATTCGACCAAGCACATCACCATGGGGAGCTCCTGTTTTGTTTGTCAAGAAGAAGGATGGTACATTTAGGTTGTGTATTGACTACAAAGAGTTGAACAAACTTACCATCAAAAACTGTTATCCACTGCCGAGAATTGATGACTTATTTGATCAACTACAAGGCTCGTCAGTTTATTCGAAGATCGATTTACGTTCTGGATATCATCAAATGCGAGTAAAGGAGGATGATATTCCAAAAACTGCTTTTAGGACGCGTTATGGTCATTACGAGTTTATGGTTATGCCGTTTGGATTGACTAACGCACCAGCTGTGTTCATGGACCTTATGAACCGAGTGTGTGGGCCATATCTTGACAAGTTTTTCATTGTTTTCATCGATGACATACTTATTTACTCAAAGAATGATCAAGAGCACGAAGAACATTTGAGAAAAGTGCTAGAAGTATTGAGGAAAGAAAAACTGTACGCTAAGTTTTCAAAGTGTGCATTTTGGTTGGAAGAAGTTCAATTCCTCGGTCACATAGTGAACAAAGAAGGTATCCAGGTGGACCCGGCAAAGATCGAAACCGTTGAAAAGTGGGAAACCCCAAAAACTCCGAAGCATATACGTCAATTTTTAGGATTGGCTGGTTACTACAGAAGATTCATCCAAGATTTCTCCAAAATAGCAAAACCCTTGACTGCATTAACGCATAAAGGGAAGAAATTTGAATGGAAGGATGAACAAGAGAAGACGTTTCAATTATTGAAGAAAAAGATAACTACGGCACCTATATTATCATTGCCTGAAGGGAATGATGATTTTGTGATTTATTGTGACGCATCAAAGCAAGGTCTCGGTTGTGTATTAATGCAACGGACGAAGATGATTGCTTATGCGTCTTGACAATTGAAGATTCACGAGCAAAATTATACGACGCATGATTTGGAATTAGGCACGGTTGTTTTTGCATTAAAGACTTGGAGGCACTACTTATATGGGGTCAAAAGTATTATATATACCGACCACAAAAGTCTTCAACACATATTTAATTAGAAACAACTGAATATGAGGCAGCGTAGGTGGATTGAATTGTTGAATGATTATGACTTTGAGATTCGTTACCACCCGGGGAAGGCAAATGTGGTAGCCGACGCCTTGAGCAGAAAGGACAGAGAACCCATTGGAGTAAAATCTATGAATATAATGATTCACACTAACCTTACTACTCAAATAAAGGAGGCGCAACAAGGAGTTCTAAAAGAGGAAAATTTAAAGGATGAAATACCCAAAGGAGTCTTAATATTCGGGAAGACGGAAACCGGTATAGGGCTGAAAGAATTTGGGTACCAAAATTTGGAGATATGAGAGAAATGGTACTTAGAGAAGCTCATAAAACCAGATACTCAATACATCCTGGAACGGGGAAGATGTACAAGGATCTTAAGAAACATTTTTGGTGGCCAGGTATGAAAGCCGATATTGCTAAATATGTAGGAGAATGTTTGACGTGTTCTAAGGTCAAAGCTGAACATCAGAAACCATCAGGTCTACTACAACAACCTGAAATCCCGGAATGGAAATGGGAAAACATTACCATGGATTTCATTACTAAATTGCCAAGGACTGCAAGTGGTTATGATACTATTTGGGTAATAGTTGATCGTCTCACCAAGTCAGCACACTTCCTTCCAATAAGAGAAGATGACAAGATGGAGAAGTTAGCACGACTGTATTTGAAGGAAGTTGTCTCCAGACATGGAATACCAATCTCTATTATCTCTGATAGGGATGGCAGATTTATTTCAAGATTCTGGCAGACATTACAGCAAGCATTGGGAACTCGTCTAGACATGAGTACTGCCTATCATCCACAAACTGATGGGCAGAGCGAAAGGACGATACAAACGCTTGAAGACATGCTACGAGCATGTGTTATTGATTTCGGAAACAGTTGGGATCGACATCTACCGTTAGCAGAATTTTCCTACAACAACAGCTACCATTCAAGCATTGAGATGGCGCCGTTTGAAGCACTTTATGGTAGAAAGTGCAGGTCTCCAATTTGTTGGAGTGAAGTGGGGGATAGACAGATTACGGGTCCGGAGATAATACAAGAAACTACCGAGAAAATCATCCAAATTCAACAAAGATTGAAAACCGCCAAGAGTCGACAAAAGAGTTACGCGGACAGTAAAAGAAAAGATATAGAGTTTAAATTGGAGAAATGGTCATGCTTAAGGTTTCACCTTGGAAAGGCGTTGTTCGATTTGGTAAACGGGGGAAACTAAATCCAAGGTACATTGGACCATTCAAGATTATAGATCATGTCGGACCAGTAGCTTACCAACTGGAGCTACCTCAACAACTCGCGGCTGTACATAACACTTTCCACGTCTCAAATTTGAAGAAATGTTTTGCTAAAGAATATCTCACTATTCCGTTGGACGAAATCCAAATCAATGAAAAACTTCAATTCATTGAAGAACCCGTCAAAATAATGGATCGTGAGGTTAAGAGACTTAAACAAAACAAGATACCGATTGTTAAGGTTCGATGGAATGCTCTTAGAGGACCCGAGTTCACCTGGGAGCGTGAAGATCAGATGAAGAAGAAATACCCGCATTTATTTCCAGAAGATACGTCAACACCTCCAACTGCTTAAAATTTCGGGACGAAATTTATTTAACGGGTAGGTACTGTAGTGACCCGAACTTTTCCATGTTTATATATATATTAAATGAAATTGTTATTTACATGATTAAGTGTTTCCAACATGTTAAGCAATCAAACTTGTTAATACTTGATTAATTGAAATAGGTTTCATATAGACAATTGACCACCCAAGTTGACCGGTGATTCACGAACGTTAAACCTTGTAAAAACTATACGATGACATATATATGGTTATATATATATATAGTTAACATGATTTTATTATAAGTATGTATCTCATTAGGTATTTTAACAATGAGTTATATACATAAAAATGAGACTATTAATTTAAGAAACTCGAAAACGATATATATAACGATTATCGTTATAACAACGTCCTACTAGGTACATATGAATCATATTAAGATATTGATACACTTGGTTAATTATGTTAAATGATAAGTAAATATATTATTAAGTGTATTAACAATGAAATACATATGTAAAAATAAGACTACTAACTTAATGATTTCGAAACGAGACATATATGTAACGATTATCGTTGTAACGACATTTAACTGTATATATATCATACTAAGATATATTATATATCATAATATCATGATAATATAAAAATTTAACATCTCATTTGTTATAATAAACAATGGGTTAACAACATTCAACAAGATCATTAACCTAAAGGTTTCAAAACAACATTTACATGTAACGACTAACGATGACTTAACGACTCAGCTAAAATGTATATACATGTAGTGTTTTAATATGTATTCATACACTTTTGAAAGACTTCAAGACACTTATCAAAATACTTCTACTTAACAAAAATGCTTACAATTACATCCTCGTTCAGTTTCATCAACAATTCTACTCGTATGCACCCGTATTCGTACTCGTACAATACACATCTTTTAGATGTATATACTATTGGTATATACACTCCAATGATCAGCTCTTAGCAGCCCATGTGAGTCACCTAACACATGTGGGAACCATAATTTGGCAACTAGCATGAAATATCTCATAAAATTACAAAAATATGAGTAATCATTCATGACTTATTTACATGAAAACAAAATTACATATCCTTTATATCTAATCCATACACCAACGACCAAAAACACCTACAAACACTTTCATTCTTCAATTTTCTTCATCTAATTAATCTCTCTCAAGTTCTATCTTCAAGTTCTAAGTGTTCTTCATAAATTCCAAAAGTTCTAGTTTCATAAAATCAAGAATACTTCCAAGATTGCAAGTTTACTTCCAAGTTTTCTAAATCCATTCCAAGTAATCATCCAAGATCAAGAAACCTTTGTTACTTACAGTAGGTTATCTTTCTAATACAAGGTAATAATCATATTTAAACTTTAATTCAATTTCTATAACTATAACAATCTTATTTCGAGTGGAAATCTTACTTGAAATTGTTTTCGTGTCATGATTCTGCTTCAAGAACTTTCAAGCCATCCAAGGATCCTTTGAAGCTAGATCTATTTTTCTCATTTCCAGTAGGTTTATCCAAGGAACTTGAGGTAGTAATGATGTTCATAACATCATTCGATTCATACATATAAAGCTATCTTATTCAAAGGTTTAAACTTGTAATCACTAGAACATAGTTTAGTTAATTCTAAACTTGTTCGCAAATAAAAGTTAATCCTTCTAACTTGACTTTTAAAATCAACCAAACACATGTCTATATCTATATGATATACTAACTTAATGATTTAAAACCTGGAAACACGAAAAACACCGTAAAACCGGATTTACGCCGTCGTAGTAACACCGCGGGCTGTTTTGGGTTAGTTAATTAAAAACTATGATAAACTTTGATTTAAAAGTTGTTATTCTGGGAAAATGATTTTTATTATGAACATGAAACTATATCCAAAAATTATGGTTAAACTCAAAGTGAAAGTATGTTTTCTAAAATGGTCATCTAGACGTCGTTCTTTCGACTAAAATGACTACCTTTACAAAAACGACTAGTAACTTATTTTTTCGACTATAAACCTATACTTTTTCTGTTTAGATTCATAAAATAGAGTTCAATATGAAACCATAGCAATTTGATTCACTCAAAACGGATTTAAAATGAAGAAGTTATGGGTAAAACAAGATTGGATAATTTTTCTTATTTTAGCTACGTGAAAATTGGTAACAAATCTATTCCAACCATAACTTAATCAACTTGTATTGTATATTATGTAATCTTGAGATACCATAGACACGTATACAATGTTTCGACCTATCATGTCGACACATCTATATATATTTCGGAACAACCATAGACACTCTATATGTGAATGTTGGAGTTAGCTATACAGGGTTGAGGTTGATTTCAAAATATATATAGTTTGAGTTGTGATCAATACTGAGATACGTATACACTGGGTCGTGGATTGATTCAAGATAATATTTATCGATTTATTTCTGTACATCTAACTGTGGACAACTAGTTGTAGGTTACTAACGAGGACAGCTGACTTAATAAACTTAAAACATCAAAATATATTAAAAGTGTTGTAAATATATTTTGAACATACTTTGATATATATGTATATATTGTTATAGGTTTGTGAATCAACCAGTGGCCAAGTCTTACTTCCCGCCGAAGTAAAAATCTGTGAAAGTGAGTTATAGTCCCACTTTTAAAATCTAATATTTTTGGGATGAGAATACATGCAGGTTTTATAAATGATTTACAAAATAGACACAAGTACGTGAAACTATATTCTATGGTTGAATTATCAAAATCGAATATGCCCCTTTTTATTAAGTATGGTAATCTAAGAATTAGGGAACAGACACCCTAATTGACGCGAATCCTAAAGATAGATCTATTGGGCCTAACAAACCCCATCCAAAGTACCGGATGCTTTAGTACTTCGAAATTTATATCATATCCGAAGGGTGTCCCGGAATGATGAGGATATTCTTATATATGCATCTTGTTAATGTCGGTTACCAGGTGTTCACCATATGAATGATTTTTATCTCTATGTATGGGATGTGTATTGAAATATGAAATCTTGTGGTCTATTGTTACGATTTGATATATATAGGTTAAACCTATAACTCACCAACATTTTTGTTGACGTTTAAAGCATGTTTATTCTCAGGTGAATATTAAGAGCTTTCGCTGTTGCATACTAAAATAAGGACAAGATTTGGAGTCCATGTTTTTATGATATTGTGTAAAAACTGCATTCAAGAAACTGATTTCGATGTAACATATTTGTATTGTAAACCATTATGTAATGGTCGTGTGTAAACAGGATATTTTAGATTATCATTATTTGATAATCTACGTAAAGCTTTTTAAACCTTTATTTATGAAATAAAGGTTATGGTTTGTTTTAAAAATGAATGCAGTCTTTGAAAAACGTCTCATATAGAGGTCAAAACCTCGCAACGAAATCAATTAATATGGAACATTTTTAATCAATAAGAACGGGACATTTCAACATAGATCTCTTAACCATATAATTTTTCCTTTTCGACCAATACCTCAAATGGTTAAGGAAATAACTATAATTGGAAACTATCATTAACGAGAAGGAGACCACAACCTACGTTTGGTCATCTATCGTATTCCTAGTTTTCCACCAAAAGATTTGATTTCACCACTGCTTAAGGAATTATTTGAACAATGTTGGTGGCATTCGACAAGTTGTTTGAACTATCGGACTTACTTTTTTTGTCAATGTTGGTTTTCGTTTTTTGGTTGGGAATTATTTTGATAGGTCAGATCACGATGAGAATTAAAGAAACAAGTGATAGAATGAGATTCGAGTGAACAGTAGAATTTCGGTAACAATTAATTCCACAGCTTCTTAAATTCGGTTACAATGCAATTGCTATTTAATTAAGACTACTTAGGTTCCTTATATAGCCCTCTTCTAAGGAACCATCTATTAAGCTTGTTTCACAATAACACTATCTTAACTTTGGGGTCCTAACAATCTCTCCCTTAGTGTTAATTGTGAAAATTACAATGTAATCCTATTACAATCATCTAAAGGAACTTTGTTCCTCTAAAATGTATTCTTGTTTTAAATCCTTTGAGCCTCTCATATCTCCTTACATTCCTTGTTGTATTGAGAGAATTCTTTAATCTTTTAATAAGCATTTTGACGATTTCAGCGTCCTCTGTTGAGTAGCACTTATTCTCAAATCTCCATCTTAAATATTTGAGAGAATATACTAACGTTCCGTCAGAATATCTCCTGAAGTCTGGAAGGCTGATGAAGATCTTTGTATAGTTAGAGTTGACAAACATGAATCCATATGGACAATCACTTACTTCAAGTAAGGAAATGTATCATAATCCTTTAATTAGTTGATTCGAAGGTTTGATTCCAATTTTCTTATGCCCAGACTCCAATCCCATTTGAAAGTCTTGAACAGACATCCATCTCATCGAGTCTAGAATGAACATGTAGACCGCCTTTAAAGCAATTGCATGAAAAGTTCTTGCTGATTCATTCAGGTCAGTCAAATAGTTATATATAAAGATAATGTGGTTCATCTTTAGCATATCGAAATTTTACTCTGAGAATTGATAATCCTCATCATCATCCGATGTTGAGTCAGAGTTCTCCATTACTTCCTTAGCTTTGATAAGCTTGGTCTCCTTTCAGACATTGGCATGTTCATCCTCGGATTCTGAATCATCCTTCCAATTGAACCAAGTATCATCAACCGATTTTAGCTCTCCCATGGTCTCCATAACCTTTGTCATCAACATCTTCTTTTTGTAGTAAGCTGCATCCTTCTTCTTTGGCATATTGCATTCACGGGAGAAATGGCCAGATTTGCCACAATTATAGCAGAGTGAATCTTCCTTCTTGGAATCTTTAGAATGTTGAGGTTTGGAAAAGTCAGGTTTCTTGTAGTAGGAGGAAGAAGATGAATTCTTTCATTGGTTGCTTGATTTGCCTTTAAACTTGTCCTTGTTCATAGCTTTTGTGAACATAGCAGGCATCTTGTCTAGTGCAAGGTGAGAGTCAATAACTTTCAAAAGATTTAGTCCTTCAAAATTAGTTGACTCTTCAACAAGCACTTTCTTTGATAAGCTTTTGGAAGTAGTATAAGATTTACTCTCCTTCTTAGCAATGAAGACAAGTGGATCACCCGGAGGAGACTCTTTCCTTTCATCTTGAAGTTTAGAAATGGCTGGATGAAAATGCATGAGGACACCAACAAGCTCATGAATATTTAGCTTATCAATCTCCTTGGTAGATTGAATGATGGTTTCGTATGGAAGCCAATCAGAATTGAGCTTTTTGAGAAACTTCATGTTGACCTCAGCATTCACCTTAGTAATCTTGCACTTTTTCAACTCATTCAGAACACCATTGAAACGTCTGTAGGTATCTCTGAGGAGTTCATCAGGTTCCTGCTTGAGTCTTAGGGCCTTATTCAGCTTCGTGACATCAGTCATGTCATATCCTTTTTATTGCCTTATATAGTGTTAGGATCAAGAGGGAAGTAACCATTCGGGGGGAAGCGGGGGGAAGCAAAAACTTTTTTTTTTTTTGTTTTTTGAAAAAACTTTGTTTACGAACATTATGGATGAGATGAAAATATAAACATTTAGTAGAGACACTTTTTGATAAATGTTTTTATTTTGGCGGGAAAATGCTCGAAGAAGTAATATATATAACAATTATCGTGTTTTTCGAGCGTATTTTGAGGTTTTAGCTATTGGGGTTTAGATTTTAGGGTTTAGATATTAGGGTTTATAGGGTTTAGATATTAGGGTTTAGAAATTTAGGGTTTAGGGTTTAGATTTAGGGTTTAGATTTAGGATTTAGATTGAGTTTTTAACACGAACGGTTTAGAGTTTAGGGTTTAGGTTTAGGCTAAACCCTAAACCCTAAACCCTAAACTCTAAATCGGGCTAAATTTTACTTCACAAAACATGAAGAAAAAAAGTGGTTCATATTCTTCATGAACAATATTATATTAAATGTTATTTTTGTCGATCGTTTTCCCGCCTAAATAATAACATTCATCACGAGGTGTCTCTTCTAAATGTTCATATTTTCGTGTGATCTTGATGCCGGAAAAAAAAATTCAAAAAAAATGAATTTTTTTTTTGCTTCCCCCCGATTGGGTACTTACCCATTGATCATGCCCCTATATATATATATATATATATATATATATATATATATATATATATATATATATATATATATATATATATATATATATATATATATATATATATATATGGTATATGTGTTTATTTATAAAAAATAGGAAAAAGGCAAAATAAATGGTATAGTTATTTTTCTAGTAAAGTATAGTATTAAACTTAATTATTTAGGTCAGTACATATTTTATAAAAGTTAAATACGAATTTATATAGATTAATAATACTCTTAGGAACCGAAAACCATTAAATAATGGAATAAATAACAAATAAATATTATAATTAAACATTTACTGATAAAAACACTTATTATTAATATTCTAAGCTAAAACATATTTTTATATATTATTATGATCAATATAACAATTATTTTTATTATATGCTGTATTCGATGTATATATATGTATATATTTTGGAATTAAATTATTTAAACACATAAAAATACTAAAAATAATTTTTACAGAATATAATTAGTTATTAAAAGTTATTAGAGTCGAAAATTTGATTTATATATTATTATAGGTATTTAATCTATATTTACTTATTATTCGGCTATTATTAATACCAATAAAAGGAATACAATTCGTAATAAAAATATAGAATAATAATAAAAATATATATAAAAATTTTTTATGTGTCGAATTTATATTTATTTCATAATTAAGTTTGTGTTAGATGTAAATTTAGATAAATAAGGAAATAAATATAATAAATAAATATTAAATAAGATAAAATATTATCTAAGGTTTTTATATGATTATCTTACCTATTTTAATTAATAGATAAATAAGGAATATTATTTTAATATAATTTAGATATTTACTTAATTTAAAAGTAATTAGAAATAATAAGATAATTATAGATTATAAACAAATAAATATAACAATTATATTTAATTATTAATAGTATACTTTGGTTATTATATAATAGTTAAAAGTTTATAATACTAACTATAGTAATACATTATTAATACATTAGTTATAGGATAATTCTTAGTACTTATATTATAAGTATGAATTAAATAAATAATTAACTTAACTATATTATAAAAGACTATACACCTATAATATGTGAAGGTTATAATCAAGATAACATGCACTATATACAAACCTCACCGCTACATATGGCCTAGGGTGGTCCTTGTTGCCTTATGGGAACCGCTTGTGGATTTCGAATGCCATGACATAGATTCTGGTCAAGAATGGACGCCCGGTAACAACTGATCATTCGAGTGACTTGTATGATAGAAACAAGATTTGGGTAAAGGTGTACAATGTCTTGTTGTAGATTATAACCCGAACTTTCTATAATTGGAAAGTTACTATGAATGAAAACTTTTCATAAATAGTAACTTTCCGAAAAAGGAAATTATTTTAGAAAACAATCTTCATTAGTATAGTTACTATACTTAAGTCTTTTAGGCAATATCTGATCGTACATTCTATCTCTAGGTTGAGATCTCGGTCACGTTCTTCATAGCCCCGCTTTTGACATATTTTAATGTATTTTATAAATCTTGAGGTGAGACACATGCTTGCTTTAAATGATTTACAATTTAGACACAAGTGTCTAAACTTTTTGATATGCAACTTCGTGAGACTCTGTTAACTTGTATTCTTACATGCAAATCCCTGCCATAATATCGTTAATTGCTGGAATTGAAATGTTGCAAGCTTAATTATTATGATTAGGCCTATTAAGAGTGACGTCTCTACCCATTGACTGGTCGTCACGGGGTACATAATAATGATTACCGACACACGCACAGTGTCAGGGGTTAATGTTTAGCTCGACATTATAACTCATGGCATATTGAATATTTTGATGTTTTGAAATAAATCTTGTGGTCTAAATTTATTGATTATTAAACCTATGATGTTCACTCAACCATTGTGTTGACATTTAAGCATGTTTGTCTCAGGTGAAGAATAGCTTATGTGTTGCCCTATGTTGCTTGCTTGCTATTGCATTGGAGTCCACATTATTTACATTTTATCATTTGTTAAACATTAATTACATTTGGGTTTACCATGTAAAACATTTTGCTTTCCGCTGCAATTGAATTATTGAATTTATTAAACGTCTCATTTAGAGTCGTTCTCGTTTATATAACTATGTGATGATATTGGAAAAGTCATATTTACCCCCAGCCCTATTTGGGGGGTATGACACTGAATGTGACTGAATCACAAACACACCAAAATCAGCAACATCTTAACTGAATTTATATGTTGAAGTAGCTTCGGTGAGGCAGTTATTATACCGAATGTAGATCAAATCACCAAATTGTGATTAAATAATGAAATCAAACCGTCAAATAGATGCTTAATCACCTCACAAACATAACTGAATCCACTGATCTTCAATTGAATACAGAAACAAGCATGAATTAATCGATTGTTAGAGTTTTAGCCACGAACTCTACAAAATAGCTTGATTCTTCATAATTACTATTGTAAAGATGTTCTATTGATCGAAAAACTTTCTAATACATCTAATAAACCTTCGCAGCACTTTTCACACAAATCTGAACTTCAGATTATCAAATTCGACCTTACCGAATCTGATTCAATCTAACCAAATGTGTTCAGACCTTGAAATCTTCAAACTCTGGATCGATATAGTGATGTAGAATCATTTCTTGGAAGCTCTAATACCAAATGAAAGGTCAGATCATGATGAGAATCGAAGAAACAAGTGATAGAATGAGATTTGTGTGAGCAGTAAACAGATTCGGTATTAGAGAATTTCGCTAACAATTAAGTCCACATCTTCTTAAACTCGGTTACAATACAATGGATATCTAATTAGGACTACTTAGGTTCCTTATATAGCACTCTTCTAAGGAACCGTCTATTAAGCTTGTTTCACAATAACGCTATTGATATCGGCTAAAAAGTCACGTTTTTACCTCGATATTAAGGCCCAAAAATAATAAGGTTCCAAATTTTATCTCCAAAATAATCACTTCTTTATTTAATTTTGTTAATTTAGTAATTACAAAGGCGATTCAAAAAGAATCAAGTAAAACGGAGCTAAAATGAAGATTCTAGAGAGAAAACGATTAAAGACAAGTTACGACCCCGGAAACCAAGTTACGATCTCGGGAATGAGAAAAATGATCCAAGCAAAACAGCACCAGGAATAGCCTTTTAGGCCGACTTTCTAGGCCGACTTTCCACCTGGCACCGGCTTTCCAGATCAACCATGCACCGACCACAACAAACGGGCTAGCAAACCGGCTTGCCAGACACCGGGCACCCACACTAGCCTGTGGCACCGACTTTCCATGCCGGCTTTTCAGCCGATTCCATTTAAAATTTTCCTATTTAAGGACCACTTGGCATCTCATTTCCAGACACCTCTCACTCTCTCACTACAATACACTTTCTCTCGCTAGAAGGTTTCAAGGCCTTCTCAGCTTCGAGCGGAAAATTAAGTACCCGGAGGCGAATGCCAAAGATTGTAATAGGAGCGGTCTAGAGATGTCAGCACTTGTAATGGTCCAGATGTCGTCTGTAAACGGTGAACGCCTTCCTTAACTGAATAAAATTTCTTTATTATTTTAAGTTGCTTTCATCTTGCATGATTGATTATCTGTTAAAAATGTTTATTATATGTTGAATATCTTATCTGAAACTTGTACTGTTGTTATGCTGAAACCTTGACGATTTTAGAAGTCTAATTTACGGACCACCCTTTCTATTTACTCACGTGGATATAACCTAGTGTTAGGACCGGATCAATCCTACGATACAAGGTAAGTAGTTATATGTGCTTAACGTCACAATAGGGAATAATACCTACATACGGATAATCACTTATCCATCAAAGAAGAGCTGCCCATTTAGGTTGTGATTAGAGTAGGTAACATAGAGTTCAGTGAACACTGACTTACTCAAAAGCATGGTTCGCGACAGAAGCAATGTTCTAGAGATATTGTAAGATGATCCGGAGTTGAGTAAGTTATCGCAAAGGAGAGACCTTTAACCCAATTAGGGTATCATAGGATATCTAAGATTGCACATCTATTAATGTTAAGGCATAGCTCAGTATTAAGTGGAGAAGCGTTACTGTAGTTAAATCAAATAGGATTAAGCAAAGCTGAGACTTTCCTTTAAGGATATACCACCTTATTCATGTACCTAGGATTTCATCCTCAAGGTCGTTTAAACCATTTACGGTCAACGTTGGGAGTAGGGATATCTATCTTAGCCAGAATCTTCAAAGCCTAAATTCTTAGTGACAAATTGATTAGGTTCATGACCGAGGTTTAGTGTTCATTCTAGGAAGTTAAACTCTTTTAGAAACATTCCGTCAGTATCATATTCTACACACCTATCCCTTTTCCTTTATGACTTCATACCATCTTAGTTAAGTTTATTCTATCACCACTTGTCATTAGGGTTGACTTTCAAGGCACTTTTATCCTACATTACTGAGCAAACATACAAAAATACGAACCTAATTTATACTTACCACTTACTCATTTAAAGGAAGACAAGTAGGTGAAATGCAGCTAGGAAACCCCAACTAAATATAAATAATAAAACCACTACCCCCTTATGGTAACTAATTTCGACGTCTTGTGACTTAACGACACCGCATAAATAAAAAACTTCAGTTTTAGGCATATCAGCTATCCTAACTTTGGGGTCCTAACATATTTGTTTTCTATCCAGATCTGTCAACATGTTTAATTTGAAGGAATTTATGAACCGATAATGGGTAGTCGGATGATGTTGATTGAAGGTTTTGTGGTTTAATTGGTAAGGTTTGTGGAGGTTTAGTGATTTTGGTGACTGGAGGTATGGTAACATTGATGTCAGGAGTAGCGTGATTAGTGGTGAATTTTTCTTTGAGTTTCGAGATGTTTAGGTTTGGGTTATCAGGTGGTGAATTTGATTTGGTGTGTTCTTGAACAGGGTCTAGGGTTGTATGGAAGTTACGAATCTTCTGCATCAAAATCCTCAATGATTGGAGATATGAATTGGGTTTCTTCAATTGTGAAGGTGTCAAGAATTGGGGAGGGGATTATGTATTTGTGCCAATTGGATTGTTTGGAATTGCATTGGAAGGGTTTGGGCATTTTATATTTTTTATTGGATTGGGGGTACAAGAGTTTAATGGGTTTGTTGAAGTATTGGGCTTGTTGGCTGCATTAGGTTTGGGAAATTCGTTAAATTGGTCCAGTAATGGATCATGGTGTATGGGTTGAGTGGGAGCCGATTGGGCTAGTTTAGTATTATCGGGATTGGGGTGAGGTGGGTTGGGGTTGATATCGTTGTATGGGCTTGAAGGGAAATTGGGTTTAGTATGAAAAACAGGCACATTAGATTGTTTTTTATAAGCCGTTTCATATGGGTTGGAAAAGAGTTTAATGGGTTTGATGGGAGAGTTTGGTATGTAGGGAGACTTGGGCCCAACATTTATGGGTGAACTAGATCCAAGGTAGATGACATCAATGTGGTTTGGTAGTGGTGAACTTATAGGGTAGCCGTAATTCCTATTTACTAGGTTATTGGAAACATGTGACGTGTTATTTGTGTCAGGGTTGTTTTTTAGGCATTTGGGATTACCAATGTTTTCATGACAATTCATCTTCTCACTCTCACCTGAGTTAGACTTTTCGACTTCTGTGATTTTTCGATCAAATGGTTGACGGATATCATCATCGTTGATTATATCCTCATATAATTTTTGATCATCTTCTTCACTAAATGAATCAGAGTCTTCATCCTCTGTGTTTTCACCCGAATTATTGTTCAGACTGTTAGCAAACAGATCATCATATGAGAAATCCTTATCTGCTTCTTTATCTTGATTGACTTCAGTTGTTTTTTCTTCCATTTCGATCTCAATCACATCACTTTCTAAAATAAAAACTTGCACTTGTTTTGAACCAACCACTAGCTGAACATGGTCTCTTATGAGTTCATGGAATGAAGTATGAATCAATAATTTTCCTACAATAAGTGATTGATTTCCAATAAGAGAGCAATTTTTCGTATCTATAACTTTTCCCACAATTCTGTAATTGATCGAAAAGTTTTTTCATTCTAGAACGTGATTGGTACTCCAAGAATACTAACCCATGTCAAAATCTACCAGTAGTACATAATTGAGGGTTCCATAGTTTGATGTTATCTAACCATAGATGGAGGAAATGTTCATTGTTGTTGACAATAAATTTTGTAGTATACTGGTTATCAAAAACAAACATGAGTTCAAAACCGTCTAAATATTTAATATTAAAGCCGTGTAAACCCTCTGCGGAGCATATTTCACCAAATTGAGTCAAGTACTCAGGTTTTTTTTACTTGACCAATAATAGACCGTTCAAACAAAAGTTTATTTGAATCATCTAGTTCAGCATGAATCATGTGTCCTTTCGGCTACTATCATTTTACATTGAGAATTTCTCTAGCATCCAACACATTTCTATAACTTCGTCCATTGTTCAGGTTGTGGATGGTTGGTTTTGGTTTGTTTTGTTTGTGGTTGTAGTGTTGTTCGTTTGATGCTCATTGGAGAATCTTCTATCTTTGGCAACATAAACCCTCAGTTGATGATTATCTGCCATTGTATTGCTTAGTTTTTTTGCAAATCTCTCAATGTTGTAACCAAAAATGTCCGCGAATCTAACAAATCCATATCCTTGGCAACTCTTCAATCATTTGATAGTCGGCACAAAAACTTCCCTTACATTCCCATATTGTTTGAATAAACTCCAAAGATTTGTTACGTTCCAATAATTAGGAAAGTTGAAAAAGAAGAAGGATTTGATACCGTTACTGCTATTGTTGCCCTCAACCCTTATGAATCGTTGCTTGTAGTTGCCGTTTAGATGGCCGTCCTTTTTTACAAAACCTAACAATCCCTTGGAAAATCTCTCTCCTCTCTCTCCCATCTCTATTTTTAAAAAGTAAATCGACAGACCATTTGCTATTGCATTGTTCTCATTCATTTCTTATGTTTTTTCTTTGTTTAGATAGTGGAAGATTTCGTGAACTATCTCATTGTCTTTCACTCAATTCAATTCAGATCGGTTTTCATGGATGAGCATTGACGCATCAAAGTTTTGGTCCTTAATTAGTCTCACAATGATTTGGTCTATTTGAATTTGATGTGATAAGACTTTCAAATGGAGAATTTACATGCTGGAAATTCTTGTTAAGATCCATAAAGCTCAAGGTTTTCTTATGAAAAATTCAAAGCTATGTCTTTCATCAACTACATATTGGAATATCTGGAAGATTTGATCTGAGGCGTCTAGTTTATGACTACTTTGTTTTAGATATTGATTTTACAATGTATCATTGTAGACGTAGTTGTAAATGCTTTTTTGTTTGTAGTTTTCAACAATCCCTTGTATGTATCTTCGGGGGTTTCATTCTTTAGATGAAATGATCTCGCAACTTATTTATATTATACCTTTGTTTTTCTTAAAAGAAGTGTGAGTAGAAAATACAATATTAATATTTAAGGTATTGATAGTGTACCCCTTCTCTCACGAAGTAAAGATATGCACGAAGAGAAGTTCGAAGAGAAGTACGAAGAGAACATACGAAGTCAGCTCATGACAAAATCGAGTACTACGCACCGAACCTTGGTCGGATAAAAGTCAACTACAGTGCCCTGGTAATAGCCTGGCGGGTCAGCTAAGCAACGATAGAAACTAGACAATATGGCTTTCGCTTTGTAAGGAGCTAAAAGGGGAAATTCAACTAATCCTTCCAAATTGTATGGGGAACTAGCAACATCAAAGGAAGAGAAAAATCTCCTACAAATAATAATAATAAAACGTGAACATGATATACAATCTATCAACCGGATGTCATATCTAAATACTCTCAAATTCCTTTCGGTGGCGTAAATCATTTACCACAATTGCTACCTTTGGGGAATCGTAAACGAAGGGAAACTCACCTCACATTCACCTACATTTCACCTTCTCCGTGACTAGGTGTTGGCATACTTATCTCTTCGATAAGATCCATCAAGAACTGTACAAACAATTGGCACACCCAATGGGACTCACAAAAATATATATCCTGTTTAAAAAGTACAAAGTCAACGCCTTAACCAACTCCAGTCACATACCACCTGAGTTTACACCACCCAGAGAAACGTCAACCTCGAATCAACCATAAGTAGAATTTACAACGGTAGGGATGCTCACACAATGACCACTCATACATATTGCTTTCATTTATACCAACTACTCTTATTCGCAATCTGTGGAACCACCCCTGCTCATAGAAAAAACGTTCATATTGAATAATTACGACCATATCAGAACCTTCATGAGGGATCTAAGAGCTACAGGAATCCTCCAGAACAGGCGGAATCTCACGGACGAAAGCGAAGAATACGACGAAGAGAGGAAAATGGAGGAGCCACCTTGTTAAAAACCCTTAGTAACCCTTTTGATGAACTCCCACGTCCAAACCACAACGCAAAATGCAGGAACAACCAACACTTCACAACTCCAGGTAACTCTGGAGGTCCCTACAGGGCTGATGTGTCAAAAGTGTGTATGTAATAATGCGTGTCTTTTTAATCTACTTTTAAATTTATAATATCTTAATTTAAGATTTACTTTTAACACCCTAACGAGCAACAAAACCCGATCAGATGTAATTTAGTATTTAGTAAGTTAAGGTTCGTCCCAAGAGAACGAGAGGATTTAGAATATAAATTTTGATTTTAAGATTTAGTTGCTTTAGATCGTGAGTAAACAAAAGAACAGATAAATTGAAAATAAATAAATTGAAATGATGAATAATAATTAAAGGAACACATGATTGAATCTTTCGCACCAAGTTTACAATTGCTTCTTGAATTAAAAACAAGCTCATAATTATTATTGAGCTAAGAATATCTAATCCAAGACTAGTTGATCAGGTTAATCCTAGAATAGATGTCTGGATTTCTTGCTTGCATTAAGACCTGATAATAGATTTAGTATGATTAACCAAACCCTAATTATAGTTACTACCTATAATCCTCACTACTAAACTAATCCGATTTTATTATGTTTAAGTTTACTAAGTTTTAAACCTAGTGATGTTCTAGTTAAAACCTAATAGTATTTGATTAATATAAATCAGATTAATCTAAAGGTCGTGTTTTAATCAGACATAAGACATAAAAGAAAATCCAGAGATTCTATCAGATTAAAGTTTCTGTGTTAATAAGATAAAGCAGACGGCTTGGTCAACGAAGCCGGTGGCTTTGTTGATTTTGTTGAATATTTCTGCCGAATACTTTTTAAATTGATCTGAGTGTAAATTACAATCGAATGGTAATATTACCAGATAAAGCCGAAGGCTTTGGTCTATGAAGGCGGCGGCTTCATATCTCAAATCTGGGTTTCTAATTTCTTTCATACAGTTCGAATATTTAGGCAATTGATCACAAAGTGTTACATGATTCAAGCATATGTAAGGCTATTAGCCCATAACTAAAGTAAAAACAAATAAAAGACAAGAATTAAGATAGAAGATCATACCGACATAAAAGAGATTGCAAAACAAACTTTGATTCAATAAATTGACTTGTTAAGATAAGCAAAAACCCTAAACAATTCGTAACTTGTCTCAGAATGCAGAGTACAAAAGTCTGATATGAAAAAACTGACCATAAGGCCTCTATTTATAACCTTTGAAACCTCCAAACCAAGCTGGCGGCTTGGATGGGAAGCCGGCGACTTCCCTTGGCTTGGATTGGGGCCTAATTAAAAAGTGAACTTGAAGAGTACGTCATATCTTTCCGTGTCATTTTAGCCGGTGGCTTCAGTGTAAAGCCGGCGGCTTGATTTCTTTCGAATCAAGGTGTAAGTCTTTTCCATAATTAGCTTAAACTTGGTCGGCAAGCAGATGAAACCGTGTGATCTAAGCCGGCGGCTTCAGTGTGAAGTCGGCGACTTTACTGTGTTTTTCTTGGTTACCAAGTTCATCAATTTCTACGATCAAATCTGGAACATTCTGGATGTCTTCATGGAAGTCGGCGGCTTCAGTGCCCTCAGGCCGGCAGCTTCATCACATTTTCTGCGTTTTTGACTGTTTTTGTTCCTGTTTTGTACATAACTCAAACAAAATATTAAAAATACCTATTTCCCCATTTTTACCCATTTTAGTGTGTTTTAGCATTGAAACGACTTTAAAATACCAAGATAACTCCTCAAAATGTTATCAAAATACTGTTATCAAAATGTTATCAGAACCGTCATGAGGGATCTAAGAGCTACAAGAATCCTCCAGAGCACACGGAATCTCACGTACGAAAGCAAAGAATACGACGAAGAGAGGGAAACGGAGGAGCCACCTCATCAAAATCCCTTAGTAACCCTTCCGGTGAAATCCCATGTCCAAACCACAATGCAACATGTCGGAACAACCAACACTTCGCAACTCCGGGTAACTCTGGAGATCCCTACAGGGCCCCAATGTAATCATAACGTAGTTTTTGTCACTACAACTACCTTGCCTCAAATACCAAATGTTTTTGTTCCACCCCAACACCCAAGTTGGAATGGACCAACCCTCCCAAATTAGTATATATGGCGCCACGAAATACCATGTGCGAATCGGTACTCCACCTTCATAGGAACAATGCCTATATTAACTCCGCAGAATATCCCTATGGCATCAGGGACCAACCCTTGCTACTACCAAGCCTGGAATTTGCCACAAAACCCCGAACCAGCTGTGTGGGCATACAATTAAGGGGGAGTTCCCGAGTATTAGAAACGCAAAGCGCAGAAAACCCTTGGGGAAGTCAGAAAACTCCCTTCGTCCCAAGCATTCAATGCTGCCTATTCCTGGATGGGATGAAAATACCAGCCCATCTGGTATACTATGAGGGAAAGATGACCCAGACGACATCTTGAACATATTCGAAGGAACAGCAAGAATGTCAAAATGGAGCATGTTAGTCGCATGCCATGCTTTTTTCCTATATTTTAAAAGGTGGCGCTAGGGTTTGATTTGATTCTCTTCTCAAATACTCGGTCTCTAGTTTGGATGATCTCAAATAACAATTTAGATCTAAGTTCAGCCAACAAAAATGGCACAAGAAAAACCGTGTGGCCGCCCATAGCATAAGACAAAGAGACAATGAAGGCACTAGAGCCTTTCTCATCAGATAAACCAACGAAACCCAGCAGATCCCGAACTTGCCAGAATCTTTGAGAATATCAGGTTTATTATACGGGTCGAAGGTTCGACACCTCATCGAACACCTTAGCACAGATCTCCCCTCAATGTATGAAGCCCTGTTAAAAAAAGACTACATATGGTTAGATGCCAAAGAAATAGCAAGAACCTTTGTCCAAGGTGAACCACCTTCACACAAAAGGAATGAAAGGTCAGATCGAAGAGGGGAAAAGAATGGAAGAAGGGATGATAAGAATAAGTTTAGGCCATAGCGAAGAGACTCCAGAGCTGGAATATAGGGACACTCATAAAATCCGCAAGAGAAATCCTAGCTACCGAGAAAATGGTCAACCATTTCAAAGCTCCAGGAAGATTGTCAAGCAAAGGAAAACCAAGAGACATGAGTAGTTTCTACGACTTCCACAAAGACGAGTGCTTTAATCTTAAAATAGAGATTGAAGAAGCAGACAGATCCGAAAAATTGTCCCACCTCATCAAGGGGATACGAAACTCAAAGAAGGAAAAGCTAGAAGACCCAATAAACGAAAAAAAGAACAACAGGTAGACAAAGCCATCGTATCAACCCTACAAGAAAAGAGACGGCAGTTATGGAATAACGGAATGGGATGAAGTATTCTTTCCAACACTGGATACTATAACTCCATCAGACCTTCCGATCACCATAAGTGGAAAAGTCTACAATAAACGAGTTTACATGATATATCTTGACGGAGGAAGAGCTTGTGATGTCATGTACGAACATTGATTCGCTTAACTCAACCAAGCTATCAGAACTCGCCTATTTCCAGCCCGAGCTCCCTTAGTAGGATTTTCTGGAGAAAGATGTTGGCTAATTGGGGAAATCGAGCTGGATCTCACCATAGGAGAACCACCATTCTTAAGGACAGAAACGCTCAGTCTTTCCATAATATGATCTTCTTCCCCGCACAATATCTTGCTAGGGAGAGTAGCCATTCGGAAAATGGGAATGATAGTGTCAACGATACACCAACTTGTGAAATTTCACACTTACGAAGGAATAGGGACACTAGCTTCCACCTACGATAGGGAAAAAGTCTTACTCGCCATGAAAAAGTCAACGGACGAGCCCAGGGGGATGCATCATGGAAACATCCATGGGAGAAATACTAAGGGGTAAGACAACTATCAGCTTTATGTTTCAAAGACAAAACAAGAGAGTAAGCAACCTGATTTCTACCACAAAGGCAACGCCTCTGAAACCTCCGCAAATAATCACGAACACACCCGTGGAGGAATACGTAGACGAGGCAGAAATTACCTCACCAAATTCGCAACCCACGACGAAGCACCATCCAGGTAGGAACAGACTAGTGTGTTAAATGAAAACAAGGAATGAGAATGAAAATAGTGCACTATCTGGTGGTTTGAGGCTTTCAAGGGAAATTGAATCCCGTCACTTCTACGCCCCAGCTGATCCACAAGCCATAGCAAATCAAAGAAAAATGAATAACCCAATCAATGAGAATGTTGGGAAAGGGAAACCTATCCCACATAACTAAAGGAACAACGGTTGTTAAGAGATTCTATCATTAGAATCCAATCTATGCTTATGATTATTTTGTAGTTGAAGTGAAAGTAAAATGTAGTTAAAGTCTATAAACTTCCTACGAAGAGAACTTAATACACTTCCTACACGTTTTGGTAAATGTTTGACACATCTACATCGAATCTAACATGTAGAGAAAACATTATGAAGTGTAACATTAATAATAAAGTAGTGAAAGAAGCAAAAGATTCAAAATATACTAAGGTTAAAATTTCCGGATTAAGGAATAACCTATATATAGGTACCCAACGGAGTACAAAAGCGGTGTCTTTACACTAGCTATGATTAGGGATGAGAAGTATACCCCTAAAAAATTACAAAGGATTCAACACTAAAGGGAATACCAACCATATACACATGTGATCACAATTACAAAAAACCTACAACAAGGGAAAGATAAATAAACCCACCATGGTAGGTAATTACACCATGGTAAAAAATTAAAGATTACCATTCAAAGGAGATCCGAATAAAAAGATAACGAAGAAACATCTCCGTGATCGATAAAACAAGGGAATACAAAAGTACCATTGTAAAAATTAAGGATTCCCATTCGAAGGGGATCTGAATAAAATGATCACGAAGAAACATCTTCGTGATCAATAAAACAAGGGATACAAAAGTACCCTTGTAAAAATTAAGGATTCTCATTCGAAGGGGATCCGAATACAAAGATCACGAAGAAACATCTTCGTGATCAATAAAGCAAGGGATACAAAAGTACCTTTTTAAAAATTAAGGATTCCCAATTGAATGGGATCCGAATAAAAGGATCACAAAGAAACATCTTCTTGATCAACAAAACAATGGATACAAAAGCACCCTTGCAAAAATTAAGGATTCCTATTCGAAGGGGATCCAAATAAAAAGATCACAAAGAAACATCTTCGTGATCAATAAAACAAGGGATGCAAAAGTACTGATGTCAAAGCAGAGGGGTATAAAATACTATTAAATTTTAGCAGAAAATACTATTAAATACGATACAATTTTACACAAGATATTTATTTATTTATAGAATGGATATACTTAAACCTTGCTACAACACTTATAGGCAGTGTACCTAATCGTACAGTAGTGTAGTTTTTAGTAAGTCCGGTTCGTTCCACAGGGAAATCTTTAAACAAAGCTCAACGCTATATTAGTTTACTTTTATAAAAATACAAATATATATATAAGTAATATTATTATTATAAAGGGGGGTTTTTACCGTTTAATGACCGGTTTGTCGATTTTAAAACTTTAGTCGCAGTTAAAATCTAATGTAAAATATTAAATAAATACAAGACTTTAAATTAAAGCGTAAAGTAAATAACGATAATGAAATTGCGAATAATAAAAATGCGATAAAATTAAATTGCGATAATTAAGAAGTACGATAATTAAAAGTGCGATAAAATGAAATAACAATAAATAAAAGTGCGATAATTTAGAAGTGCAATTAAATATAAAATAAAGGAAATTAAATATGAAATAAAAGAATTATGCTTATTTAAACTTCCGTAATCATGATGTTTGACGTGTTGATTTTAGTTTTATGCCCATGGGTTAATTGTCCTTTGTCCTGGATTATTCAATATGTCCGTCTGGTTTTTGTCCAATACAGTCCATCAGTCATAAATATAAATTGCAAGTGTCCTTGTCAAATTATTATTATACCCGAAGATAAATATTCCAACTAATTGGGGATTCGAATTGTAACAAGGTTTTAATACTTTGTTTAATGAATACACCAGGTTATCGACTGCGTGTAAACCAAGGTTTTACTACTTTGTTAACAATTACACCAATTACCCTTGAATGTAATTTCACCCCTGTTTTAATTATTCTAGTGGCTATTAATCCATTCCCGTGTCCGGTTAAATGAACGATTATTCGTACATATAAATACCCCGCCCATCGTGTCCGATCGAGTGTATATGGTAATTTATAGGGACGCCCAATTGTAAATCTTTATATTAACATTAACAAACTTTCATTTAGTTAAACAAATATAAAGCCCATTAATAGCCCATAGTCTAGTTTCCACAAGTGTCGTTCTTTTGTTCAAACCCCAATTATGGTACAAAGCCCAATTACCCAATTTTAGTAATTAGCCCAACATCATGATTACTTCGTTTTAAACAAGCATAATAATAACTTAGCTACGAGACATTAATGTAAAAAGGTTGAACATAACTTACAATGATTAAAAATAGCGTAGCGTTACACGGACAGAATTTCGACTTACACCCTTACAACATTCGCTAACATACCCTTATTATTATAATTAAAATTAAAATATAAATTATAAATATAAATATATATTACTCGTATGAAGAGGAAGAGAAAAAGATGTTCATAACTCGGCACAAAACTGGCTTTATATAGGACCTGACCAGCAATCTCACACCATGCGACTCGCATGGTTTTGTGCCTCTGGCCATGCGAGTCGCATGGCCACCCTGGATTCAGCCAACTGCTTTTGTTTTCTTCTTTGTCGACGTAATATAATAATAATAATATATATAATATATAATTATATATAATTATATATATATTATATTATATTCTTGTGCATAGTAGACTAGATATTTTTGGTCCATTGCGTCGGGCGTTTCTTCTTGGCTCGGGTCCTGGTTCCGGATTTTCGGACGTCCTCGCGTATTATTTTAAATCGCGTACTTTGTGTTCCGCAACTTGTACTCTTGTCATTTTGAGACGTTCCTCATCAATATTTTGAACCTTTTTAGTTGTATCTTGTACTTTTTAGCTCTTTGGACCTTTTTGTCTTCAATTTGTCGAATCTGTCTTTTGTCTTCACCTTTTATTATTTAAACGAATATCACTTGTAAATAGAACAATTGCAACTAAAAGCTTGTCTTTCTTGAGGAATAATGCTATGAAATATATGTTCGTTTTTAGCATTATCAAATATTCCCACACTTGAGCGTTGCTTGTCCTCAAGCAATATTGTCTTGAAATACTAGAATCACTTCTTTATTCTTCACACTTTGTACATCAGTGATTTCTATACGGCGGTATAAACAATGGTAGTAACGATATGGTTTACAGTCCCACATGACTATAAAAATTTAGATCCATTAATGAAATTGGATCTTTATGAAAACATTTGATCTTTTGAAATCTAGTTTTTACCCTAGATTAGTTTTCCGGAATAACCCTTTACCGGTGTTTGCAAAATATTTTTGTGGGTTTGGTGGGTTTCAGATTTGAAAATTTTAGCTCAAAACTTGCGGTTTTGTGTCACCCACTTGCTAACCTTGTATTTGGAAAGCAACACGTCCAGTTTACTTGTTCCGTATATTACCTTTCGGCAAACTACCGTCCGGTTGTAAAGGAAAGCGTTGAACAAGCAACTGTTAAGGCAATGTCCCGTGACATGCTTTTGATTATGGTCTATAACGTGTCGGACGCAATTACTATCCTTGGTAGGAGCAATAGTAAAGCTCACCCTTATAATTTTTCGGTCTGGCACAAGGTCCTGTCTTTGACCATGTTATGCAACCACCGTTCTTACGGTTGACACCCGATTTGGTTCAGGTGACCTAATGAATTCCAGGTGAATTCCTAGGATTTTACGTTCAATGATAATGAACGCATTGAAAATAGGGTTTTCAGAAAACAAATCGGTTTATAATTTTGATCAAAATATTTTCTCGTTTAAGCTCGAGTTTAGATATCATTGAATTCCATGAGTTTGAATTCTCAATCTTTAAGGTCAATCTCTAGGATTGAGTAATATCAGTCTTAAAAGCTGATTTTTAATCTTTAAGGAGATTATCCTTTCTGGGGATCTGATTCATTAGTCTTATCCAGCTAATTTGCATGGTGCCCCCCCATTGTACGAGATAAATCCTTCTCATGGTTAGGATAAATCTGACCACTTGGCGACCCTGTTTAATGCTGAGGTCCGTGGATTTCCTGCTGATTTTAGTGATGACTTTTCTAGATTTTTCGTCAACCTACAGCTGGTCTGGACGACAACTTCATGACCTAAATCAAGAAGCGCGTGTCTTTTTCGGAAGACTTTACTTCCTTTTAATGATGGAATTGATTCATCGTGTAGATCCATCTCTTCTTTTCTTTCATCGGGTAAAACAGTTTAGTTTAGTCCAAAGCAAAAGTATTTTTAGTTATTTGTTACAAATATATGTGGCATATGTTTAAAATAACTTGATAAATTTTCCCACACTTGGCTTTTTATTTTTCTTTTTATCGTCCTCTATTCCATTTTAAATGAATTTTGACATTTTAGTTTGTTTCTCAATTTATGTCCTTTCCGAGGTAACAATAATTTCGGTGTTAAAACCTAGTTTTATCGTTCATAAATATGTATAAACATGATTTGAATTCATTTAATTGAAAATTTTTTACTAGAATTGGGTAGTCAGTATATAAGACTAGGGCTGTTCTTTTTTTATCAGAGAGCACTAGATTCTAATACAACTACTGCTTTACTAGTATTTTTAATGGTAACCAAGTGTTTAATATAAAAATTTTAAAATCCGAAAGAATTTAACCCCTTCCCACACTTAAGATCTTGCAATGCCCTCATTTGCAAGAAATCAGTAACAATTTAAATTATTGAGGGTGATTTGTGTGAAAATGATTAAATTTTTACCAAAGTTTCCAAATATATTGGCGTTTGTTTGCTGAATGATAAATGGTGCACGTCATTTGTTCATTCCGTCTTGTTGTTATTTCACATACATTTTGCATCATTGTCGTCAAAATTACTTGCTTTTGCTGAACTTAATGCCAGTCTTTGAAAATGCGTTGTTTTACCCTGTTTTGTGCATAAAATAGAATACATACAATACAAATATAATCATACATTCAATTTGAAATGGAACTTTGGCATCCCACTTTCAAACTATAAGAAAAATATTAGTACACAATAATAATAAGAATATTAAACATTACATAAACGTAATAGAAATGTTAAGTGTTTAAAATAATAAAAATATAAATTACCAACTTATCTCTACTGATCAGGAGGTGGGTTAGGAGGAAAATTAGGATATGGATCCCAATTCATGTTCGCGTCCGGGTTCCATGGCTGATTATAGGTGTACTGGTATGCTGCGTCATAATCATATGAATCATAGGGTGGTCTCATCTCTGGCTGATGTGCGGGATAGTATGCGGGTCGGGTCGGATAATACATCTCGCCAGGCTGCAACTGGCTTATAATTTGGCGCTGATGATAATCCCATCGGCCATGCTCTCGTTGCCGGGAATGCTCGTAGTCATTCCGGCGTTGCCATGCCTCGTACTGCATATGCCTATCATAGTTCGTCATGTATTCATCCTCCATACGAACGCCTAAATCAAGAGCAGTCTCCCGAACAACTCCTATAATGTTGTTCGCCTCCTCCATCTCGTCATCCGAACCTCTCTCTACCTGTCGCTGAGGTCCCTCGTATCGATATACCCGACCTCGTCTCATCAATAATACCCTTGCACCGTGATAAAGGTTTGAACTTATAGTTTCACCTCCGTCTTCTATTTCGTTCATTGGACCCCCTTGGTGCTTATCTACACCTAAATACTCTCCAATGAGAGTAATGAAAATACCACCACCTATAATACTCCCCGATTTCATCCCCGAAACTACATTAGCGAGATAATAACCAACACAATAGGGAATGTTAACGAAACTCCTCGGGTCTCTAATACACTTGAGGTAGAACAAATCGTTTACGGTCAATTTCTCCTTATTCCTACCCCTTTGTGTGATTGTGTTTGCTAAGAATCTATGAATCACCCGGAGTTCAGCTCTGTCTATATCTAAGTATGTATGATTTCCACTGGCGTGAAATTCATTAAAGTGGGACATACGCCTCCAGACAGCGTTAACATCAAATTCCCTATCTACCCTTTCTCCTTGGGCAATCAGGCTATTACAGTCGGGGCTCAAAAGTTCAGCAGGGGTGTAAATCTGTAAGGCCCTGGCTAAATCTATCATGGACATTCTGTACATGCGTCCACCTAACAGAAATCTAATAAAGCTTCTATCATCTATCCTCCTAACATTACTGTTTAACTTAATAGTACTAAGTAATTCTATACACCATTCCCTATATATGGTTCTACGAATGGAAAATAGGCGCATCCAATCGTTAAACTGAGAATTACCATACCTTTGCACCAATAAATCCCGAATCGGTTCGGCAAGGTCAACTGTTTCCAAAGGTACCCAGTCAATTGCCCTTGGCATTTCAACAACCTTAAAGTAGAGAATGTGCATGTTCTTTTGATAATCTGGATACTCTATCCAGCATCGATCGAATCTCAGATTTGGGTGTAATTGATCTTCATTAATGTCTAAGCTCAGAATCCTTTGATGTGGAGCGAATTGACGAAACTGATTCATGAATAACTGATCTTGATCGTGATATGGAATATGTTGCTCCTCCTGTTCTTCTTCTTCTTGTTGCATATGCTGTTCTTGTTCATGAAACATTTCCGGTTCGGGCTCTGGTTGCCTGGATGATGATGCTCCTGAACCTCCAGTATCGGCTTTCTGCAAAACACATTAAACACAAAATTTGTGCATCCAAATATGCATTAGTGTTAGCAAAATAATAACTTGAAACAATTATGATGACATGTTCAATTCATAACACATTTTATACACATTTTCTTAACAATAACAATTCTACACTTTTACATACGAAAATGTGTACAATGTTTTATCACATTTAAACTCTTAAACATGTCAACAATAATTATTATAACAATTAAACACTTGTTACATGGCATTCAAATCAAACTAGTGCTCATTTTCATATTTTTGTCAAGTCTACACTTTGTCAAATAAGCATATACGAAAAATGTACATCAAGTTCATAAGCATTTATCTCAAATAACATGCCAAAATAATCACTACTAGCAATGAAACAAGTTTCAAATGGCCTTTATATCAAATTATCCAAGTTCATGAATTTTTAGACTTAAAAAGTCCACTTTAATTCTCAAAAACATGTTTAGGCTCAAGGTTTGGATCAATTAACTACCTAAACATGTTACACTACTTAATTTAGCAACAATTCATGACAAAAATCGGCCATAACCTGTTTATATCAAAAAGCCCCAAATTGCTCAAGAACACAAACCCTAGATTCTTAAAAATTTGAAGTTTTTAGCTTCAAATCTTGTTAAATAGCTTCTATCTAGGATATACATGCATAATATAACAACAATTTAGCTCTAATTACACCTAAATTTAACAAAATCAAAATATAAATTTTCTAGCTCAAGAACACAAAAATTCGAATTTAAAGAGATTAGGGGTGAAATCTTTACCTTTCTCCTGAAGGGGTTGAGACTACTGAATCTAGGCATGATTATTGTGAAGTTTTGCAAGAAATTTGGTGAAAAATGGCGGATTTTTGAGAGAGTTTGGAGATGGTTCGTGTATATGTGTGTGTATTGTGAGAAAGAAACAGAATCGGCTGAGCTTTTGATCCTGTCCAGTTTTTTATGGCCATGCGAGTCGCATGGCTTAAGCCTTTCCCCCATGCGACTCGCATGGGGGTATTTTCCAGAATTTTTGTTTTGTTTTTTTTTTTTTTTTTTTTTTTTTTTTTTTAAATAAACCTTATACTTTTAAAACATATAATTAAATAAAATTTTAAAAATTTTGTTTCTTTTTAAGACGAGGTCGTTTCGGGACGATGCCCTAGTCCGTCCCTCGACAAAATTTTAAAATTTGTCTTTTTGTAACGATTGTTTTAAAAGCTAAGATTTTTGGGTTTTTTAATGTTTTTGGCATACTTTAAATCAATAAGATTAAAAATAATGATAATACAAGTTCTCGTCCCTCCCTCGGGTAAAGCAATTTCGGTTCAAAGACCTAGTCTTCAACTTACGACGAATTTTAAAAATCATATTCTTAACTTAATGAGATAAAGTAAATTTTTGTTTTTAAATTCACACAACATAAATATAAAATTCAAAATTAATATTAAAAATTCACACCAACTCAAAATTTAAAATGCATAAAATTAAAATTCATATTTTAAAAATTAAAAATTCACACCAAACTTAATTTAAAAATTCATATTATAAATTCACACCAAACTTATATTAATTTTTCAAATATTTACAATTTTAAAAATATTGTTTTTACAAAGTTTACAATATTAATTTAAGATTTAAATATTAATTTTTAAAAACATGGTAAAAATAAATTTAAAAATCTTTTTGTCTTTTTATCCCACTTTAATCAATCAAATATTATCAAAAATATGCGCCCCTCTTTTCGGTAAAGTAATTTCGGTTCCAAGACCTAATTTAACTCATGACGAATTTTTGAAATATTTTGGGTTGATTGATTAAAGATATTTATACCTTAAGAATAAACGTTAAATTTCGCAGTGATGTAATAAATTTTTGAACGATATCAATAATTTCGGTCGCCAAACCTAATTTTATTTAATACCAATTTAATACTTTTTAGCGAACAAATTAGCGTTTATTATCAAAAGGTTAAAAATAAAAATAAAAAATAAAAACTGTACAGACATACCTGTGAAATAGATTTCTTAGTTATATGATCTATTATATTCATAAGATAGTCGGTTTAATTGGTCTTCCATGGCTGCATAGGCGTAACCTCGAGCATTCATTGTCTTTTCTTCTAAACATATGAACGGTCCGTCTCTGCATAAAGTAACAAATTCGGTATTTGAATAGGTTTGATTATTTGAACATTTACCTCCATGTGACCATTTTCCGCATTTGTGACATTTTTCTAGGTGTCGTGCTCTTCTTTTCGCTGCGGATTTTGATTTTCCTTTACCAAATTGTAACTTATTATCTTCGCATCTGGATCCTTTTCTAACTCCGTCCATTCTTTCTCTGATTACTGATACTATTTCACTCGGGAGTATGTCATTATTACGTTTAGTGATCAAAGCGTGTAGCATTAGACCATGGTTTAGTTCACAGGCAGTCTTCATTTCGTAAAAACCTAAAAAAAAATAAAAATTCAGAATGGGGGGAGAAGACTAGTTCTTTAGGGTCTGCTAGGGAAAGACCATACGTGTTCCATTTTCGAGAACTACACGAAAACAGACAATCTAACTCTAACAGAAATACATATTATCCTTTAAAGACTTGATTCTCCCCACACTTAGTTAGCTGTGGTGTCGAAATTGTGATTAACTTCGTTGTCGACTTCCATCGGACCATGTATGTAATGTTTAACTCTGTGACCATTAACTTTAAATTCAATCCCATTTGAATTTATTAATTCTATCGTTCCGTATGGGAAAACTCTTTTGACTATGAATGGTCCAGACCATCTTGATTTCAATTTTCCAGGAAATAGCTTGAATCGTGAATTGAAAAGAAGAACTCTGTCTCCTTCTTTGAATTCTTTTGAACTTCTGATTCTTTTATCATGCCATTTCTTCGTTCTTTCTTTATAGATTAATGAATTTTCGTATGCTTCATGTCTTAATTCTTCTAATTCGTTTAGTTGACTTAATCGTAGACGTCCGGCTTCATGTAAATCAAGATTACATGTCTTCAAAGCCCAAAATGCCTTGTGTTCAATTTCTACTGGAAGATGACATGCTTTTCCATACACAAGTCTAAAAGGTGTGGTTCCAATTGGAGTTTTGTAGGCTGTTCTAAAAGCCCAGAGTGCATCCTCCAATTTAATGGACCATTCCTTCGGATTTGATCCTACGGTTTTCTCTAGAATACGTTTTAAAGCTCGGTTGGTATTTTCAACTTGTCCACTTGTTTGTGGATGATATGCGGTGGAGATTTTATGAGTTACTCCATATCTTTTAAGAACTTTCTCAAGTTGATTATTACAGAAATGAGTACCCCGATCACTTATTAAAGCTTTCGGTGTTCCAAACCTTGCAAAAAGACGTTTTAAAAAGTTGACTACAACTCGTGCATCGTTAGTTGGGAGAGCTTGTGCTTCCGCCCATTTAGATACATAATCAATGGCTACGAGTATATATAGATTATTATGAGATTTTGGAAATGGACCCATAAAGTCAATACCCCAAATGTCAAATACTTCACATACTTGGATGACATTTTGTGGCATTTCATCACGTTGACTTATTTTTCCGGCCCTTTGACATGCATCACAGGATTTGCAAAGAAGGTGTGCGTCTTTGTAAATTGTAGGCCAATAGAATCCAGCTTCATAAACTTTTCTTGCTGTTAGTTGAGGCCCATAATGCCCTCCTGTTGGTCCTGTGTGACAATGGTTTAATATTTTACTAGCTTCATCTCCAAATACACATCGGCGTATTATTCCATCGGGACAACTTTTAAACAGATGTGGATCTTCCCAGAAATAGTGTTTTATATCACTGAAGAATTTCTTTCGTCTTTGGTACGATAATCCTTTTTCAAGGAATCCACAAACTAAGTAGTTTGCATAGTCTGCAAACCATGGGATTTCTTTATAATCTATCTTCAATAGATATTCATCAGGAAAGTTGTCTTTTATGGCCGATTCATTCAGAACTTCTAATTCGGGATTTTCAAGACGAGAAAGATGATCAGCGGCGAGATTTTCTGCTCCTTTTTTATCTCGGATTTCAATATCAAACTCTTGTAAGAGTAAGATCCAACGGATTAATCTTGGTTTAGCATCTTGTTTTGAAAATAGGTATCTAAGAGCAGAATGGTCGGTATAGACCACCGTTTTTGCTAGAACTAGATATGATCGAAATTTGTCAAAAGCAAAGACAATAGCAAGGAGTTCTTTTTCAGTAGTTGTATAGTTCGTTTGTGCTCCTTGTAATGTCTTACTAGCATAATATATAGGTTGAAATCGTTTTTCAATCCTTTGTCCTAAAACGGCTCCCATTGCAAAATCACTTGCATCGCACATTAGTTCAAATGGTAGATTCCAATTTGGTGTTATCATGATTGGTGCATTAGTGAGTTTTTCTTTAAGAATATTAAAAGATTTGATACATTCATCTGAAAAGATGAATGGCGCATCCTTTTCTAGGAGTTTATTCATAGGAGTGGCAATTTTAGAAAAATCTTTTATGAAACGTCGGTAAAAACCGGCATGCCCTAGAAAACTCCTAACTCCTCTAACATTGGTGGGATGTGGAAGTTTAGCAATTACATCTACTTTAGCTCTATCCACTTCAATTCCTTCTTTTGAAATTTTATGTCCAAGAACGATGCCTTCTTTAACCATGAAATGGCATTTCTCCCAATTAAGTACTAGATTTGATTTTTCGCATCTGATTAGCATTCGTTCCAGATTAACTAGACATGATTTAAATGTATCACCGAAGACTGAAAAGTCATCCATGAATACTTCCATGCATTCTTCTATCATGTCATGAAAAATCGCCATCATACACCTTTGAAAGGTTGCAGGGGCGTTACAAAGTCCAAATGGCATGCGTTTGTAAGCAAAAGTACCATAAGGGCACGTGAATGTGGTTTTCTCTTGATCTTCGGGTGCTATTGGAATTTGAAAATATCCGGAAAATCCATCTAGAAAACAATAGTAACTATTTCCGGCTAATCTTTCCAACATTTGATCTATGAAAGGTAAGGGAAAGTGATCTTTTCTGGTGGCGTCATTTAATTTTCTATAATCAATACATACACGCCATCCTGTTACAGTCCTAGTAGGAATAAGCTCATTTTTCTCATTTGTAATGACAGTCATGCCACCCTTCTTAGGTACGCATTGAACTGGGCTTACCCATGGACTATCAGAAATTGGATATATCAAACCTGCATCTAGCAGTTTAATAATCTCTTTTTTAACTACATCTTGCATATTAGGATTTAGTCTTCGTTGACGTTGCACATACGTTTTATGACCTTCTTCCATAAGGATTTTATGTGTGCAATACGAAGGACTTATTCCTTTAATATCATGAATCTTCCATGCAATGGCTGGTTTATGAGCTTTCAACACAGAAATGAGTTGTGATTTCTCATTTTCAGTAAGAGAAGACGATATTATTACAGGTAATTCAGATTCACCATGTAAATAAGCGTATTCCAAATGGTTTGGAAGTGGCTTTAACTCTAATTTCGGAGGTTCTTCTATCGATGATTTATATCGATATCTGTCTTCTTCTTTTAGCATTTGAATTTCTTCTGTTGTTGGTTCATATCCATTAGCTATAAGTGTAGCTAACATTTCAGCTTCATCAATTGGTTCATTTCCTTCTCCTAAAGAACATTCTCCTGTTCCTTGTAATTCTGGAAATTCTTCTAATAATTCTGCATGTGCATCTATAGTTTTAATATAATAACATGTATCATCTGCAGATTGTGGTTGTTGCATTGCTCTATCAACTGAAAAGGTAACACTCTCATCCTCTATACTTAGGGTCAGTTTCTTACCGAACACGTCTATCATTGCTTTAGCCGTGTTTAAGAATGGTCTTCCTAATATGAGAGGAACTTGAGAATCTTCTTCCATGTCCAAAACAACAAAATCTACTGGGAATACTAAAGTACCAACTTTAACTAGCATGTTCTCCATTATCCCTCTAAGATATTTTATTGATCTATCGGCTAGTTGTATGCTTATTCTGGTTGGTTTTAATTCTCCAAGGTCTAGTTTAGCGTATAGTGAATACGGCATTAAATTTATACTAGCACCTAAATCAGCCAATGCTTCTATTGAACTAAGACTACCCAGAAAACATGGAATTGTGAAACTTCCTGGATCAGATAGTTTTTCTGGTATCTTATTCAACAGCACTGCTGAACAATTAGCATTCATAGTAACAGCCGAGAGTTCTTCCATTTTCTTTCTATTCGTGATTAGATCTTTCAAGAATTTAGCATATCTTGGCATTCCTGAAATCACATCAATGAAAGGAAGATTTACATTTATCTGTTTAAACATATCCAAGAATTTGGATTGCTCGGCTTCAAGTTTTTCTTTCTTCATTTTACTCGGGTAAGGAAGTGGTGGTTGGTATGGTTTAACATAAGGTTTATCCTTAACTGTGTTATCTTTATTAACCTTTTCAACTACCGGTTCTTTTTCCTTATCCTGATCAGGTTGTGGTTCTTGTGGAGTAGGAATAGTTTCATCAGAAGTTACAGGTATTTCAGGTGGTTTAAGTGTTGTACCACTTCTTGTGGTAATAGCTTTAGCTGTTTCATTCCGGGGGTTAGCATTCGTATCACTAGGTAAACTTCCCGGTTTTCTTTCACCTATTAACCTTGCTAGGTTACTTACTTCTTGTTCCAGATTTTGAATAGAAGCTTGTTGATTTCTAAATGCTTGAGCATTTTGTTCATTGGTTTGTTTTTGAGATGTGAAAAACTGCGTTTGAGTTTCAACTAGCTTCGTCATCATATCTTCTAAATTCGGCTTTTTATCATCGGTTTGTTGTGGTGGTTTGTTTTGAAAATTCGGTCTTTGCTGATTGTAAGTATTATTGGATACTTGTTGATTGCTAGGACCTTGTTGGTTGTTGTATGGAATATTTCGGTTATAATTCTGGTTTTGATTGTAAATCGGTCTTGGCGGTTGATAATTATTCTGATAATTATTTCCAGGCCTTTGGTTTATGTATGAAATATTCTCTCTTTGTTCCATTGTTAATTCAATACTGAGACAATCTTTTGTCAAATGTGGTCCTCCACACTGCTCACAACTAATTCGTATTGAGTGAATATCCTTAGTCATCTTTTCCATTCGTCTCTCGAAAGCATCTATCTTTGCGGAAATGGAATCTAAGTCATGGCTAGAATCGGCTCTAGCTGCTTTAGATGATCTAATGATATCTTTTTCTTGGTGCCACTCATGTGAGTGGGAAGCAGTATTATCAATAATTTTGTAAGCATCAGTTTCGGTTTTCTTCATAATCGAACCACCAGCTGCTATATCTATGTCTTTTCTTGTAGTGATGTCGCATCCTTGGTAGAATATTTGTACTATTTGACAAGTGTCTAAACCATGTTGCGGACATCCTCTTAACAACTTTCCATATCTTGTCCACGCCTCATATAGAGTTTCATTTGGCTTCTGTGTGAACGTAACAATTTCTGCTTGAAGTCTTACGGCTTTAGATGCAGGAAAGAATTGTTTAAGAAATTTGTCAATTAAAACGTCCCATGTATCAATCGCCCCTTCAGGTAACGATTCCAACCAATCTTTGGCTTCTCCCTTTAAAGTCCAGGGAAATAACATGAGATATATCTGTTCATCCTCTACTTCTCGGATTTTAAATAGTGTGCAGATTCTATTAAAGGTACGTAGATGTTCATTTGGATCTTCCTTCGGCGCACCACTAAATTGGCATTGATTAGTCACCATGTGTAGAATTTGTCCTTTGATTTCATAATCTGGCGCATTAATGTCTGGATGAGTAATTGCGTGACCTTGGCCAGTGCGTTTAGCTCTCATTCGGTCTTCCATACTTAAAGGTTCCAGATTCTCCATAATTGAATTTGTTGAATCGGTATCACTAGATGATTCTGATTTAATAGTTCGTTCCTCAACAATCTCTGTTTGAATGATTGGTGGTTCCGGAGGAAAGTTTAATGGTTCAGGATCTATGAACCGTTCCTGAATATTTTCTGGATTCTCAATTGTGAGGTCGGGTTCAAAAAATGGATTATCGGTATTTTGAACTGAAGTACTTGGTCGACTGGATGACGATTCTAAAGAAAAATCAACGGCGGTTATATTTGTTAAACGATGTCTTGATCGAGTTACAGGTGGTGAACGTACAAAAGGTGGTGAACGTCTTGCTCGGTGCATTCACTGAATATCCTATTAGTTTTTAAAAGGAAAGAAAAATTATAATAAGTTATCCAATCAATAGACTTTTCTGATTTTGCCCACGTTTCGAATAGCCAAAAGATGCAGCAGAGGGGCAGGATTCGTTTGGTCTCAATATAATTGAGGACTGTTTGGCTCCAATAACCCGGTCCACGTACAAATCCAACTATTACTACGAACCAGAAAATTTTGATGTCTATCAATTTAACCACTTAAAATAAATTTTCGTAATTTTAAGAAATTTAGATAAGAAGTAGAAAAAATTCTAAGTCCTAAAAACTAGAATAGCGAGAAATAAGAGAGAAAAAGAGTTCGTCGCAAAAGGTCGAAAAAGAAAAATGGTTAAAAAATAAAAGGTGACGGAAAAATAAAAGAAACTTATAAAAACTTAAAAATACTTAACTAATTTAACCTTATTACTACAACTAACTTAAAATTATAATCGCAAATTGATATTACTAATTGGAATGATAATTGATACATAGTAAAAGGTCTAAAAATATTAAAGCTTACAAGGAAAAACTAAATTCCAAATGGAAATAACTTAAAAAGAAACTAAAACTTAAAAAGGCGTCGCAAAATTCTAAAGCACCTAAATCTTAGTCTAAAGAAAAAGCACTTAAGGAATTCTACGGCAAAGCCTAAAAATCTAGGAGTAAAAATGACTATAGCGAAAACTAAGTTTAAAATTAAATATGAGCTAAAAATACAAATATTACGCTACAACGATTAAAAAGGGACAAAATATAAAAATATACGAAAAGTTTGTAAAAAGTACAATTTTTATAAAAATATTATTTTTATATTAATTATATTAAAGTATTAAGTTTTAAATATAATAAAACTAATTAAAAGTAATTAATTAAACTAAAAACTTAATTAATAATAATAAATCAAATTAGGGTTTAATATAATAATAATATAATATACTCCGTAATAAATGCGAAATTAGGGTTGGATGTGGCCCTGTCAGACCCCTCATGCGAGTCGCATGATTTAAGGGGTTGGGTCATGCGAGTCGCATGACTAACTGGACCGGTTCAACTGGACAGGTTCAATTTGACAGGTCACGTATATTTAATATTTATTTTCTTTTTTCTGTTTTATATTTAAAATATAAATATATATATATAATTAAAATAAAATTTAATTTTTTAAAACTAAAAATAAACTTAAAATGCTTTATAATTTTGTAAAAATAAAAGAAAAACTTAAAAATATACTTAATATATATTTTTTTTTTTTTTTTTTTTAAAATCTTTTTAATTTTTTAAACAAAAATATAAATTTTACAAAAACTAATTATAACTTAAAAATTAAAAATATGGCGTTTCGCTTCGGCGAATGATCCCCGGCAGCGGCGCCAAAAATACTTGATGTCAAAGCAGAGGGGTATAAAATACTATTAAATTTTAGCAGAAAATACTATTAAATACGATACAATTTTACACAAGATATTTATTTATTTATAGAATGGATATACTTAAACCTTGCTACAACACTTATAGGCAGTGTACCTAATCGTACAGTAGTGTAGTTTTTAGTAAGTCCGGTTCGTTCCACAGGGAAATCTTTAAACAAAGCTCAACGCTATATTAGTTTACTTTTATAAAAAAACAAATATATATATAAGTAATATTATTATTATAAAGGGGGGTTTTTACCGTTTAATGACCGGTTTGTCGATTTTAAAACTTTAGTCGCAGTTAAAATCTAATGTAAAATATTAAATAAATACAAGACTTTAAATTAAAGCGTAAAGTAAATAACGATAATGAAATTGCGAATAATAAAAATGCGATAAAATTAAATTGCGATAATTAAAAAGTACGATAATTAAAAGTGCGATAAAATGAAATAACAATAAATAAAAGTGCGATAATTTAGAAGTGCAATTAAATATAAAATAAAGGAAATTAAATATGAAATAAAAGAATTATGCTTATTTAAACTTCCGTAATCATGATGTTTGACGTGTTGATTTTAGTTTTATGCCCATGGGTTAATTGTCCTTTGTCCTGGATTATTCAATATGTCCGTCTGGTTTTTGTCCAATACAGTCCATCAGTCATAAATATAAATTGCAAGTGTCCTTGTCAAATTATTATTATACCCGAAGATAAATATTCCAACTAATTGGGGATTCGAATTGTAACAAGGTTTTAATACTTTGTTTAATGAATACACCAGGTTATCGACTGCGTGTAAACCAAGGTTTTACTACTTTGTTAACAATTACACCAATTACCCTTGAATGTAATTTCACCCCTGTTTTAATTATTCTAGTGGCTATTAATCCATTCCCGTGTCCGGTTAAATGAACGATTATTCGTACATATAAATACCCCGCCCATCGTGTCCGATCGAGTGTATATGGTAATTTATAGGGACGCCCAATTGTAAATCTTTATATTAACATTAACAAACTTTCATTTAGTTAAACAAATATAAAGCCCATTAATAGCCCATAGTCTAGTTTCCACAAGTGTCGTTCTTTTGTTCAAACCCCAATTATGGTACAAAGCCCAATTACCCAATTTTAGTAATTAGCCCAACATCATGATTACTTCGTTTTAAACAAGCATAATAATAACTTAGCTACGAGACATTAATGTAAAAAGGTTGAACATAACTTACAATGATTAAAAATAGCGTAGCGTTACACGGACAGAATTTCGACTTACACCCTTACAACATTCGCTAACATACCCTTATTATTATAATTAAAATTAAAATATAAATTATAAATATAAATATATATTACTCGTATGAAGAGGAAGAGAAAAAGATGTTCATAACTCGGCACAAAACTGGCTTTATATAGGACCTGACCAGCAATCTCACACCATGCGACTCGCATGGTTTTGTGCCTCTGGCCATGCGAGTCGCATGGCCACCCTGGATTCAGCCAACTGCTTTTGTTTTCTTCTTTGTCGACGTAATATAATAATAATAATATATATAATATATAATTATATATAATTATATATATATTATATTATATTCTTGTGCATAGTAGACTAGATATTTTTGGTCCATTGCGTCGGGCGTTTCTTCTTGGCTCGGGTCCTGGTTCCGGATTTTCGGACGTCCTCGCGTATTATTTTAAATCGCGTACTTTGTGTTCCGCAACTTGTACTCTTGTCATTTTGAGACGTTCCTCATCAATATTTTGAACCTTTTTAGTTGTATCTTGTACTTTTTAGCTCTTTGGACCTTTTTGTCTTCAATTTGTCGAATCTGTCTTTTGTCTTCACCTTTTATTATTTAAACGAATATCACTTGTAAATAGAACAATTGCAACTAAAAGCTTGTCTTTCTTGAGGAATAATGCTATGAAATATATGTTCGTTTTTAGCATTATCAAGTACTCTTGCAAAAATTAAGTATTTCCATTCGAAGGGGATCCGAATAAAAAGATCACAAAGAAACATCTTCGTGATCAATAAAACAGGGGATACAAAAGGACCCTTGTAAAAATTAAGGATTCCCATTCCGAGGGGATCCGCATAAAAAAGATCACAAAGAAACATCTTCGTGATCAATAAAACAAGGGATACAAAAGTACCCTTGTAAAAATTAGTGAAACGAACCCAATCCAATGTACAATGCAAAACATTTTTTTATAAAGCTGACCAGACCTGTCATCATAGACCCGCGGCGCAGGAAGTCTAGCCGTGGCACGGCTTAGACTTGTGGCTGATGGCCAAGAACTGAAATGCTCTCGGGTCGCTTTTTCTTATTTAACCCGCGGCGCGCCCCATGGGCCGCGGCGCGGCTTAGGCCTTGGCCTGATGCTAAATTCCAATTTAATTATGCAAGTCCCAACTTTTAACAACCACAAACGCCAATTGACCCAAATCAAGTTTAATGACATAAATTTGCTTTAAATCAACGACGTGGGCACAACGACCCCGGGAACACAACGACCCGTTTAAACGTGACCTAAAAGACACTTTCGACCCAAAGTGTTTAACTCTACATAAAACCGAGCATGGTGATTGAGATTGCATTACCAAATCCTACGTCCAACCTAAAAGCAAGTCTTCTAAAGCATACGCGGTAGTCCACTAGTCCCCACGCTTACCCTTGCCACGTCCACCTTGCAAATCTATTAAAATGTAAACAACGAGATGGTAAGCTACATGCTTAGTGAGTGCAACGATATTATATACATACATATGCATAAAATGAACACGGATCACTAACACAAGTAATATACATGTACCGCAATCCAAGTATAACTAAGCAAAGCTATACATAACGTACCACCAAGCCAAAACCACAAGATTAGCTACAACACAATAATTTATATATATATATATATATATATATATATATATATATATATATATATATATATATATATATATATATATATATATATATATATATATATATATATATATACGTCTACCCAAAAATCCCAAGGTTAACCCCTTAACCTCAAACTCATGAAGGCCGGCCAAAACCACACGCGCCCAGTGAATCCGGAACCACACACGATTCACCACCTTCACCTCAAAGATGATAGGGTTGGCCAAAACTACACACTCCCCAGTGAATCCGAAACTACACATGATTCACTACCCTAAGTCATCACAACGATGAGAATGTTCGAGACCACACGCGACATCGTGAATCCGAAAGCACACGCGATTCACTAGTGAAGCCGAAACTACACGCGAATCACTACCCAAATCACCTCAACAACAAAAACGGGTTTGACCTACTTGTCAATGTGAATCCGTATCGCCCGAGATTCACTACCCCAAGGTTGGTAACCCAAAACGCACAACCGTGCCTCATGGACCCAAAACTTATAGAGTCCATCATCTCATACACATGTAAAGTGAACCCGAACGCCCAAGGCTCACATTACCTCACCCGCACCCATCCTATGCATACATACACATATAATACAATTACACTCACCTTAGCGCCTTGATGAATGCAACTGAATAATCCACAACACGTCAATAGAAAGTACCTATTCCATTTATCACATAACGAATAACACAATTAGGGTGGATTTCAAACCAATCCAAATTAACACTTAGTGCAATTTTGACCCAAACGCACTTCCGAGAACAACCAAAGCCCAAACTACCCAATAATCACTTAACACAAGTGAAAATGGTCCTATAACACCAATTTAACCAAAATAAAAGTATTAATACTTGTCTTCCCCAATTTGGTACATAAACCTTAATTTTGACCCATTTCAAAATTAGTCTTCTAAATACACCCAAATTGGTTCCAATACTTCCAAAATTGCTAAACCTAGTGATTAAACCCAATTACAAGTCTTAAACATGGTTAAATCATCAACCAACCCAAAATCCACCAACAAGGGTCAACAACACCAATAACTAGCTCCAAACTTTCATTAAAGAGCTAAATGGGTTTTCCCAAGAACATGCAAGTTCAAAACCCTAAATTGAACAACAATCATAAACAATGAAATTCGGAGTTAGAACTTACCAACACTACCACAACGTTGCTGTGAACGAGGAGAACAACTTTAACTCCTGCACTCTTGACCGAATCACTCTTCTTCTTCCTCAAAACCCATAATCTCTCTCTAAAACCTTTTGTTTCTCACTCTAGGATTTCATGTGTTTGGATGAGAAGAAAATGGAAGAAATGAAGTTTGGATAAGGTTTGGATCAGTTTTGAGGTGTTAAAACCATCCACATGCCAAATACCCATAATACCCTTCATTTAAAATGCTAATCAGCACCTGTTGCAGTTATAGGTTGCGACGCGGCTAGGAGGCCCGCGGCGTAACTTAAAGCTGAAAATCACACCCGACATATTATAATAAAGTTCACCATCAGCTCATTCTTTAGCCCGCGGTGCGGCTCTAGGGCTCGCGGCGCGGCTCAATTCTGGAAAAAAAAATTGGGATGTTACAATTAAGGATTCCCATTCGAAGGGATTTGAATAAAAAGATCACGAAGAAACATCTTCGTGATCAATAAAAAAAGGGATACAAAGTACCCTTATAAAAATTAAGGATTCCCATTCGAAGGTGATAGGACCCTTGACACATGAATATCAATGAATGTGAAGATTAACCATTAAGATTGAGAGAGAAAGTCAATCAGTCAAGATTGACTTTCCACGGCTCTCTTGAAAATCTCTACATAACAGTGGCTAATCTTAGCTAATCTAGGGAGTCTTGGATCCTTTATATAGCCTCGTATAAAGGATCCTCCATAAGGCTAGGGAAACACGTTTTACTCCTTCTCGTGTACCTAACAATCTCCCCCACGAGTGAGATGGGTTTCCAAAAACTAACTCCCTAGTAAACATACAACATTACAAGGAAAGAATCAACTATTACTAAATAACTTCTCCCCCCCCCCCCCCGAATGATGTAAGGCCGTTGATGAAGATCTTGAAATCTTCAAAACTTGATGTTATTGTTCTTTCAACAGTCTTTGAGTTTGCACAGCGAAATGCGCAAGGTAGACATTCATCATTGCATCACTTCATGTTGATGAAGAATACCTCGAAGTCTTAGGAATCTCCCCCTACAAAGTACTTGGGCTTTCCTACGTGAACTAAGAACGATCTTAAACAAGCATCTTCTAACTTAGGACGATTATCGGAAAATTGCTAAAGTCCCGGCTTTTGACTAAACCCCAATGAAGAAAGATCTTCTTTGAAATCACTTAGATCCCCCAACACTTGACTTGATTAGTAAGCTCGAAAAACTTGAGAAACTCCCCCGGAATGTATGGGGCATATGGCCAATCAAGTGTGTACTCATCACATCTTTAATAGCCTCAATTATTCATATATTGCCGGTATCAATATAGTTAGCTTTGATCGTTGGCTCCTTCAAAGTTCCTAACGTCTCCAATACTCCCCCAAGGATGTGGAAGTCCTTTTCGTTTTCCTTTGCTCACTCGTCAAATAAGTAATACTTTGACTTTGTCTCTTTGCAGTCCGAGTCCAATACCGTACGCGTATTGAAGTCACACGCACATCAAGCATACACATATATCCCCCACAATGATGCTCGCATGAATATCATGTGAAATAAGAGCGTCATTGTATAAAATGATTGACGTGCTCGGCAAATCTCCAAAATATCATATAGAACGCGTATGAGAAAAGCCGTGTAAATTCGAGCCTCGAAAATATCGAAAAAATATGTTTCGAAGGTCCAGATTCGGTAAAGGACTAATCCTGAAAATTCTGTCCAAAGTCAGGGGCCAAAACTGCCAAAATTTTACTAAGATTCGGTATAGGGACTGTCCTTGTAAAAGTTTCAAATCTGTCAGGGACTAAACTTGAAAATTCAGCATAATCTGAGAAATGGACTGAAATTTTCTTGTTGGGCTCATCAGATACGGTAGGCCCAATGCTTAAAGAATCTTGTGCACTTGCACATTCGGTAAGTGAGATTCACACTTGGTTAACCTAATTGAGCAAGAGGCCCAAAATCACTTTCACTTGCAATCCAGTAATCAAATGAGGTATGTACCGAATCAATATTCAATAACCATCAACTTCATACCGAATAGAATACCGAGTATTATACCGAGTATTGTACCGAGTATATATACCGAATTCTATACCGAGTCTTGTGACTACCATATACCGAAGCAGAATCACATCGAATGATACATACCGAATCATGTACAGATGCATAAACCAATCATAATGATATGTGCCATATCGAATTAGAAAAAGACAATACCGAAGCTGAATGGATCAGCTATACCGAATCTAGAAGTTGTTATTATACCGAATCTGATTCATCAGGAAGATAACCGCCATATCCACGAAGAACACAAAATCAATTTGATCAATTTAGGAAGAATTAGAACTGAAAATCAATATGAAAATGTTCCAATAGCTCCGATTAACCTTTTTCATGATAGAATTGTAACCAAAAGATCATCAGATTCATGAAATAGATGATGAACAGGTCGTAAACTCCATATGAACTTGAAATTTGATTTTGTGATTTAATTCATTTTAAGATTCGATTTAGTCATAAAATATGTTGAAAATCATTCATATAATGCTCGGCAATCATCTCCTCAACTTGAATCAACACATAAATCACAAATTTGAAGAATCAAAGTCCGGTTGACTTTTTATCCAGAAGTTTGACTTTGAAATTCGATCTCGATTTGAAGAATTAAGACCTGAAAGTTGGCACGAAGATTCACAAAGTGATTTAGATTATATCTGCATTTGTACATTTCTCAGTTTCATTCTATATCGTGTTAGCATGATCGAGTTGTGGACGTTTTTACTATAAGAAGAACACGAGATCTAGAAGCTTGAATCGGAACTTGTAGATGTAAAATGAAGATCAACGAGTGTTTTGAGTGATGTAAGAATCTTGAATCTGTAATTTCCTTGTGTTTATCATCATCAATTGAAAATATGGAGGTTGAACTTGAATATGAACACCTCGAGATGTACTGTAGCAATATAAAATGTATTATCTGATATGAGAACGTGTACTGTAGATGATGAGTCTTTATTTAATTGTTTTCATTAATCTGAAAAGAATAGGAAGTATGAATCGAGATAAAAAAAAAAGGTGAAATGTTGTTGTGTTTGTCATTTGTGAATTGGATTTGAGATTTGAATAATTTTTGGTGAGATTCGGTAAAATGAGATTCGATATTTAATGAATCTCATTTAGTTGTGTTTGTGTTTGGATAAGATTCGGTTTCGAAAAAATTTTCGAAAATTTTTCGAAAAAATTTGAAGATCTTCATATCTTCATGATGAAGATGATGAAGATTTGAAGGTTTTGGTTGAAGATATATGTGTTTAGTGTTTGAAGGTTTGAAGGTGGAGGGAAAACATTCATCAATATTCATAGGATCGCCATTCAGTTAATTGAATGTATGGCTCTAATACCAATTGATAGGACCCTTGACACATCAATATCAATGAATGTGAAGATTAACCATTAAGATTGAGAGAGAAAGTCAATAAGTCAAGATTGACTTTCCACGGCTCTCTTGAAAATCTCTACATAACAGTGGCTAAGCTTAGCTAATCTAGGGATTCTTGGATCCCTTATGTTGCCTCGTATAAAGGATCCTCCATAAGGCTAGAGAAACACGTTTTACTCCTTCTCGGGTACCTGACAGAAGGGGATCCGAAAAAAAAGATCACAAAGAAACATCTTCATCATCAATAAAACAAGGGATACAAAAGTGCCCTTGTAAAAATTAAGGATTCCCATTCGAAGGGGATCCGAATAAATAGATCACAGAGAAACATCTTCGTGATCAATAAAACAAGGTATACAAAAGTACCCTTGTAAAAATTAAGGATTCCCATTCGAAGGGGATCCGAATAAGAAGATTACAAAGAAACATCTTCGTGATCAATAAAACAAACGATACAAAGGTATCCTTGTAAATACTAACAATCCCCACCTGAAAGAGATCCAAAGATCACGAAGAAACATCTTCGTGATCACCAAAACAAAGGATACGAAGCTCCCCTTGTAAAGATTAAATTAAGGAATCCCATTTGGAGGGAATCTGAATAAAAAAAATCACGAAGTAACTTCTTCCTAATCTCCAAAACAATGACTAGAAAAATAGAATTGTGAAAGCATAGAAAAACTCATCCATAAAAGCATAAAAGTTTCTAGCGGCCAAAGGCCCACACTAAAAACATTGTTAAAAGGGCAACAAAGCCCATGACAGAAACATACCCAGAAGAGAACATTGTTCAAAGGCACTTAGGCCATTACACAACCACATAAATTCTAATAACCACGAACAAAAGGTGAGCTAGACTACTCAGGAGTAGCGGAATGAGCCTCAGGATCAACAGTAGGAACGTTGGGAATATCTTCAGCAATCTCAGAAAGTACAGGCATAACCTTCGCCATCATACCAAGGAGCAGAGCTGTGACGACCCGGAAATTTCTGACCAAATTTAAACCTAATCTTTATATGTTTCAGACACGATAAGCAAAGTCTGTAATGTTGAGTCTCAAAATTTTTGAACTGTTTCATATATTCAATTGACCTTCGACTGCTCTCGACGATTCACGAACAATTAATTGTAAATAGATATGTGTGTATGTATATATAAATAATAATTCGGAATATAATTTGAAGTATTATATGTTATTGTTATAAAAAAATTAATTAATTAAGTAAAATAAAATAAAATATGATATTATAATAATTACTATTTAAAATATATCAATATATATAATTGAGGTATACTATATATATGTGAGTGTGTGTGTGTGTGTATATGTGTGTGTGTGTGTGTGATTTCGAATTTATTTTGTAACGACGGTAACGCTCAATTATCATTCGATTGATAACAAATGAGTTAAAAAGAAACTTATATGATTTTAAAATAAACGGTGATCCGAAAATGAGTTTTATAAATTTTAGGCTTATTAATAAAATATTTAGAAGTTATGTAATAAATTTTAACACTTTTTATATATTATACTTGGGATTGGGAGTGAATAATTAATGTAATTTTTATTTAATAGTTAATGATCGAATTTTATACCATAATGACCAAAATAAATAAATATAGTCAATCTAAAAATTTGGGATTTTTCAGTGTACTTTTTGAAATGTCCCGTTCTTATTGATTAAAAACGTTCCATATTAATTGATTTCGTTGCGAGGTTTTGACCTCTATATGAGACATTTTTCAAAGACTGCATTCATTTTAAAACAAACCATAACCTTTATTTCATCAATAAAGGTTTAAAAAGCTTTACGTAGATTATCAAATAATGATAATCTAAAATATCCTGTTTACACACAACCATCACATAATGGTTTACAATACAAATATGTTACAACAAAATAAGTTTCTTGAATGCAGTTTTTACACAATATCATACAAGCATGGACTCCAAATCTCGTCCTTATTTAAGTATGCGACAGCGGAAGCTCTTAATAATCACCTGAGAATAAACATGCTTAAAACGTCAACAAAAATGTTGGTGAGTTATAGGTTTAACCTATATATATCAAATCGTAACAATAGACCACAAGATTTCATATTTCAATACACATCCCATACATAGAGATAAAAATCATTCATATGGTGAACACCTGGTAACCGACATTAACAAGATGCATATATAAGAATATCCCCCATCATTCCGGGACACCCTTCGGATATGATATAAATTTCGAAGTACTAAAGCATCCGGTACTTTGGATGGGGTTTGTTAAGCCCAATAGATCTATCTTTAGGATTCGCGTCAATTAGGGTGTCTGTTCCCTAATTCTTAGATTACCAGACTTAATAAAAAGGGGCATATTCGATTTCGATAATTCAACCATAGAATATAGTTTCACGTACTTGTGTCTATTTTGTAAATCATTTATAAAACTTGCATGTATTCTCATCCCAAAAATATTAGATTTTAAAAGTGGGACTATAACTCACTTTCACAGATTTTTACTTCGTCGGGAAGTAAGACTTGGCCACTGGTTGATTCACGAACCTATAACAATATATACATATATATCAAAGTATGTTCAAAATATATTTACAACACTTTTAATATATTTTGATGTTTTAAGTTTATTAAGTCAGCTGTCCTCGTTAGTAACCTACAACTAGTTGTCCACAGTTAGATGTACAGAAATAAATCGATAAATATTATCTTGAATCAATCCACGACCCAGTGTATACGTATCTCAGTATTGATCACAACTCAAACTATATATATTTTGGAATCAACCTCAACCCTGTATAGCTAACTCCAACATTCACATATAGAGTGTCTATGGTTGTTCCGAAATATATATAGATGTGTCGACATGATAGGTCGAAACATTGTATACGTGTCTATGGTATCTCAAGATTACATAATATACAATACAAGTTGATTAAGTTATGGTTGGAATAGATTTGTTACCAATTTTCACGTAGCTAAAATGAGAAAAATTATCCAATCTTGTTTTACCCATAACTTCTTCATTTTAAATCCGTTTTGAGTGAATCAAATTGCTATGGTTTCATATTGAACTCTATTTTATGAATCTAAACATAAAAGTATAGATTTATAGTCGGAAAAATAAATTACAAGTCGTTTTTGTAAAGGTAGTCATTTCAGTCGAAAGAACGACGTCTAGATGACCATTTTAGAAAACATACTTCCACTTTGAGTTTAACCATAATTTTTGGATATAGTTTCATGTTCATAATAAAAATCATTTTCTCAGAATAACAACTTTTAAATCAAAGTTTATCATAGTTTTTAATTAACTAACCCAAAACAGCCTTCGGTGTTACTACGACGGCGTAAATCCGGTTTTACGGTGTTTTTCGTGTTTCCAGGTTTTAAATCATTAAGTTAGCATATCATATAGATATAGAACATGTTTTTAGTTGATTTTAAAAGTCAAGTTAGAAGGATTAACTTTTGTTTGCGAACAAGTTTAGAATTAACTAAACTATGTTCTAGTGATTACAAGTTTAAACCTTCGAATAAGATAGCTTTATATGTATGAATCGAATGATGTTATGAACATCATTACTACCTTAAGTTCCTTGGATAAACCTACTGGAAAAGAGAAAAATGGATCTAGCTTCAATGGATCCTTGGATGGCTCGAAGTTCTTGAAGCAAAATCATGACACGAAAACAAGTTCAAGTAAGATCATCACTTGAAATAAGATTGTTATAGTTATAGAAATTGAACCAAAGTTTGAATATGATTATTACCTTGTATTAGAATGATAACCTACTGTAAGAAACAAAGATTTCTTGAGGTTGGATGATCACCTTACAAGATTGAAAGTGAGCTAGCAAACTTGAAAGTATTCTTGATTTTATGAAACTAGAACTTTTGGAATTTATGAAGAACACTTAGAACTTGAAGATAGAACTTGAGAGAGATCAATTAGATGAAGAAAATTGAAGAATGAAAGTGTTTGTAGGTGTTTTTGGTCGTTGGTGTATGGATTAGATATAAAGGATATGTAATTTTGTTTTCATGTAAATAAGTCATGAATGATTACTCATAGTTTTGTAATTTTATGAGATATTTCATGCTAGTTGCCAAATGATGGTTCCCACATGTGTTAGGTGACTCACATGGGCTTCTAAGAGCTGATCATTGGAGTGTATATACCAATAGTACATACATCTAAAAGCTGTGTATTGTACGAGTACGAATACGGGTGCATACGAGTAGAATTGTTGATGAAACTGAACGAGGATGTAATTGTAAGCATTTTTGTTAAGTAGAAGTATTTTGATAAGTGTCTTGAAGTCTTTCAAAAGTGTATGAATACATATTAAAACACTACATGTATATACATTTTAACTGAGTCGTTAAGTCATCGTTAGTCGTTACATGTAAATGTTGTTTTGAAACCTTTAGGTTAACGATCTTGTTAAATGTTGTTAACCCAATGTTTATAATATCAAAAGAGATTTTAAATTATTATATTATCATGATATTATGATGTACGAATATCTCTTAATATGATATATATACATTAAATGTCGTTACAACGATAATCGTTACATATATGTCTCGTTTCAAAATCATTAAGTTAGTAGTCTTGTTTTTACATATGTAGTTCATTGTTAATATACTTAATGATATGTTTACTTATCATAATATCATGTTAACTATATATATAACCATATATATGTCATCATATAGTTTTTACAAGTTTTAACGTTCGTGAATCACCGGTCAACTTGGGTGGTCAATTGTCTATATGAAACCTATTTCAATTAATCAAGTCTTAACAAGTTTGATTGCTTAACATGTTGGAAACATTTAATCATGTAAATATCAATCTCAATTAATATATATAAACATGGAAAAGTTCGGGTCACTACAGTACCTACCCGTTAAATAAATTTCGTTCCGAAATTTTAAGCTGTTGAAGGTGTTGACGAATCTTCTGGAAATAGATGCGGGTATTTCTTCTTCATCTGATCTTCACGCTCCCAGGTGAACTCGGGTCCTCTACGAGCATTCCATCGAACCTTAACAATTGGTATCTTGTTTTGCTTAAGTCTTTTAACCTCACGATCCATTATTTCGACAGGTTCTTCGATGAATTGAAGTTTTTCGTTGATTTGGATTTCATCTAACGGAATAGTGAGATCTTCTTTAGCAAAACATTTCTTCAAATTCGAGACGTGGAAAGTGTTATGTACAGCCGCGAGTTGTTGAGGTAACTCAAGTCGGTAAGCTACTGGTCCGACACGATCAATAATCTTGAATGGTCCAATATACCTTGGATTTAATTTCCCTCGTTTACCAAATCGAACAACGCCTTTCCAAGGTGCAACTTTAAGCATGACCATCTCTCCAATTTCAAATTCTATATCTTTTCTTTTAATGTCAGCGTAGCTCTTTTGTCGACTTTGGGCGGTTTTCAATCGTTGTTGAATTTGGATGATCTTCTCGGTAGTTTCTTGTATAATCTCCGGACCCGTAATCTGTCTATCCCCCACTTCACTCCAACAAATCGGAGACCTGCACTTTCTACCATAAAGTGCTTCAAACGGCACCATCTCAATGCTTGAATGGTAGCTGTTGTTGTAGGAAAATTCTGCTAATGGTAGATGTCGATCCCAACTGTTTCCGAAATCAATAACACATGCTCGTAGCATGTCTTCAAGCGTTTGTATCGTCCTTTCGCTCTGCCCATCAGTTTGTGGATGATAGGCAGTACTCATGTCTAGACGAGTTCCTAATGCTTGCTGTAATGTCTGCCAGAATCTTGAAATAAATCTGCCATCCCTATCAGAGATAATAGAGATTGGTATTCCATGTCTGGAGACGACTTCCTTCAAATACAGTCGTGCTAACTTCTCCATCTTGTCATCTTCTCTTATTGGCAAGAAGTGTGCTGATTTGGTGAGACGATCAACTATTACCCAAATAGTATCAAAACCACTTGCAGTCCTTGGCAATTTAGTGATAAAATCCATGGTAATGTTTTCCCATTTCCATTCCGGGATTTCGGGTTGTTGAAGTAGACCTGATGGTTTCTGATGCTCAGCTTTGACCTTAGAACACGTCAAACATTCTCCTACGTATTTAGCAACATCGGCTTTCATACCCGGCCACCAAAAATGTTTCTTGAGATCCTTGTACATCTTCCCCGTTCCAGGATGTATTGAGTATCTGGTTTTATGAGCTTCTCTAAGTACCATTTCTCTCATATCTCCAAATTTTGGTACCCAAATCCTTTCAGACCTATACCGGGTTCCGTCTTCCCGAATATTAAGATGTTTCTCCGATCCTTTGGGTATTTCATCCTTTAAATTTCCCTCTTTTAAAACTCCTTGTTGCGCCTCCTTTATTTGAGTAGTAAGGTTATTATGAATCATTATATTCATAGATTTTACTCGAATGGGTTCTCTGTCCTTCCTGCTCAAGGCATCGGCTACCACATTTGCCTTCCCCGGGTGGTAACGAATCTCAAAGTCGTAATCATTCAATAATTCAATCCACCTACGCTGCCTCATATTCAGTTGTTTCTGATTAAATATGTGTTGAAGACTTTTGTGGTCGGTATATATAATACTTTTGACCCCATATAAGTAGTGCCTCCAAGTCTTTAATGCAAAAACAACCGCGCCTAATTCCAAATCATGCGTCGTATAATTTTGTTCGTGAATCTTCAATTGTCTAGACGCATAAGCAATCACCTTCATTCGTTGCATTAATACACAACCGAGACCTTGCTTTGATGCGTCACAATAAATCACAAAATCATCATTCCCTTCAGGCAATGACAATATAGGTGTCGTAGTTAGCTTTTTCTTCAATAACTGAAACGCTTTCTCTTGTTCATCATTCCATTCAAATTTCTTCCCTTTATGCGTTAATGCAGTCAAGGGTTTTGCTATTCTGGAAAAGTCTTGGATGAACCTTCTGTAGTAACCAGCTAGTCCTAAAAACTGGCGTATGTGTTTCGGAGTTTTCGGGGTTTTCCACTTTTCAACAGTTTCTATCTTTGCCGGATCCACCTTAATACCTTCTTTGTTCACTATGTGACCGAGGAATTGAACTTCTTCCAACCAAAATGCACACTTTGAAAACTTAGCGTACAATTCTTCCTTCCTCAATACTTCTAACACCTTTCTCAAATGTTCACCGTGTTCTTGGTCATTCTTTGAGTAAATAAGTATGTCATCAATGAAAACAATGACAAACTTGTCAAGGTATGGTCCACACACTCGGTTCATAAGGTCCATGAACACAGCTGGTGCATTAGTTAAACCAAACGGCATGACCATAAACTCGTAATGACCGTAACGTGTTCTGAAAGCAGTCTTTGGAATATCATCTTCTTTCACCTGCATTTGATGATACCCGGAACGTAAGTCAATCTTTGAATAAACAGACGAGCCTTGTAGTTGATCAAATAAGTCGTCGATTCTCGGTAGTGGGTAGCGGTTCTTGATGGTAAGTTTGTTCAACTCTCGGTAGTCGATACACAACCTGAATGTACCATCTTTCTTCTTGACAAACAAACAGGAGCTCCCCACGGTGATGTGCTTGGTCGAATGAAACCACGCTCTAAAAGTTCTTGTAATTGGCTTTGCAGTTCTTTCATCTCGTTGGGTGCGAGTATGTAAGGAGCACGAGCTATTGGTGCAGCTCCTGGTACAAGATCTATTTGAAATTCAACAGATCGATGTGGGGGTAATCCCGGTAATTCTTTCGGAAATACATCGGGAAATTCTTTTGCGACGGGAACATCATTGATGCTCTTTTCTTCAGTTTGTACTTTCTCGACGTGTGCTAGAACAGCATAGCAACCTTTTCTTATTAGTTTTTGTGCCTTCAAATTACTAATAAGATGTAGCTTCGTGTTGCCCTTTTTTCTCCGTACACCATTAAGGGTTTTCCTTTTTCTCGTATAATGCGAATTGCATTTTTGTAACAAACGATCTCTGCTTTCACTTCTTTCAACCAGTCCATACCGATTATCACATCAAAACTCCCTAACTCTACTGGTATCAAATCAATCTTAAATGTTTCGCTAACCAGTTTAATTTCTCGATTCCGACATATATTATCTGCTGAAATTAATTTACCATTTGCTAATTCGAGTAAAAATTTACTATCCAAAGGCGTCAATGGACAACTTAATTTAGCACAAAAATCTCTACTCATATAGCTTCTATCCGTACCCGAATCAAATAAAACGTAAGCAGATTTATTGTCAATAAGAAACGTACCGGTAACAAGCTCCGGGTCTTCCTGTGCCTCTGCCGCATTAATATTGAAAACTCTTCCGCGGCCTTGTCCATTCGTGTTCTCCTGGTTCGGTTCTAATAATGTGGCCCGGTTTTCCACATTTATAACAAACTACATTGGCATAACTTGCTCCGACACTACTTGCTCCGCCATTACTCGTTCCGACACCATTTGTTCGTTTCGTTCTATTAACCCCTGGTCCGTAGACCTCACACTTCGCCGCGCTATGACCATTTCTTTTACACTTGTTGCAAAATTTGGTGCAGAACTCCGAGTGATACTTTTCACACCTTTGGCATAGCTGCTTCTGATTGTTGTTGTTGTTGCGGTTATTATTGTTGTTGGGATGATTGTTGTAGTTGCTGTTGTTGTTGTTGTTGTTGTTGTTGTTGTTGTTGGGCCATTTGTTGTAGTTGCGATTGATGTTGCGATTGTTGGGATAATTGTTGCGATTATTGTTGTAATTGCTGTTGTTGTTGTATTGGTGATTCTTATCACCGTTTTCCTCCCACTTTCTTTTGACTTGCTTCACATTGGCCTCTTCAGCAGTCTGTTCTTTAATTCTTTCTTCAATCTGGTTTACTAGTTTGTGAGCCATTCTACATGCCTGTTGTATGGAGGCGGGCTCGTGTGAACTTATATCTTCTTGGATTCTTTCCGGTAATCCTTTCACAAACGCGTCGATCTTCTCTTCCTCATCTTCGAATGCTCCCGGACACAATAGGCACAATTCTGTGAATCGTCTTTCGTACGTGGTAATATCAAATCCTTGGGTTCGTAACCCTCTAAGTTCTGTCTTGAGCTTATTGACCTCGGTTCTGGGACGGTACTTCTCGTTCATCAAGTGCTTGAATGCTGACCACGGTAGTGCGTAAGCATCATCTTGTCCCACTTGCTCTAGATAGGTATTCCACCATGTTAACGCAGAACCTGTGAAGGTATGCGTAGCGTACTTCACTTTGTCCTCTTCAGTACACTTACTTATGGCAAACACCGATTCGACCTTCTCGGTCCACCGTTTCAATCCGATCGGTCCTTCGGTTCCATCAAATTCCAAAGGTTTGCAGGCAGTGAATTCTTTGTAGGTGCATCCTACACGATTTCCTGTACTGCCAGATCCAAGGTTATTGTTGGTATGTAGCGCAGCCTGTACTGCGGCTATGTTTGAAGCTAGAAAAGTACGAAATTCCTCTTCATTCATATTCACGGTGTGTCGAGTAGTCGGTGCCATTTCCTTCAAAATAGTCAAATGGAACAAGTTAATCATACAGAATATTAAGAGTAGTTAATAGTATTTCGTAGCATAATATGAACTCATTTATAAAAGCTTTTTCTTCATATTAGCGTTTTATAAGTTTAAATTCGGGTAGTACCTACCCGTTAAGTTCATACTTAGTAGCTAATATACAATTCAACTACTACAATTCTATATGAAAAACTGATTATAATAATATTTCGCGTTCAAACTTTTACACAATATTTTACAAACTTACAATACCGCTTATTTTACATATAGCATGAAATATAGCACACAATAAATTTGATACAAGATGGTTGTGAAGATAATTCTAGCTAGTACACAAGTCGTTCAGCAAAGGCAATAAAGACACGTAATTCATACGTCCAGAAACAAGTCATGCATTCTGGTTTTACTAGGATTACTTCCCATCCTTGGTCTTGTGGAACATAACCATTATGGCCGTTGATAAAACAGCGTGTTGTAACGTCGTCAAAGGGACGAGGGTTACGTAATGTCCAACAGTCCCGTAACAATCTAAAAACCTCATTTCTTACCCCAATTACCGACTCCGTCACTTGTGGGAACGTTTTGTTTAATAGTTGTAGGCCGATGTTCTTGTTCTCACTTTGGTGAGAAGCGAACATTACTAATCCGTAAGCATAACATGCTTCTTTATGTTGCATGTTAGCCGCTTTTTCTAAATCACGAAGTCCTATATTCGGATATACTGAGTCAAAATAATTTCTTAACCCGTTGCGTAAAATAGCATTTGGGTTCCCCGCAATATATGCGTCAAAGTAAACACATCGTAACTTATGGATTTCCCAATGTGATATCCCCCATCTTCCGAACGAAAGCCTTTTATAAACCAAGGCATTCTTGGAACGTTCTTCGAATGTCTTACAAACTGATCTCGCCTTAAACAGTTGTGCCGAGGAATTCTGACCGACTCTAGACAAGATTTCATCAATCATGTCTCCGGGTAGGTCTCTTAAAATATTGGGTTGTCTATCCATTTTGTGTTTTTATACTGTAAAATAGACAAGAGTTAGATTCAAAAAAAAAATACTTATTAATACAAGCAATTTTTACATATATCATAAACCATAAGCACACTATATTACATATATTACACCACACGAATATAACTATCTTATTCCGACTCGCTCGTTTCTTCTTGTTCGGTTTTGGTTCGTTTTGCCAAGTTTCTAGGGATATATGATGTTCCCCTAATACGAGCCGTCGTTATCCACATTGGTTTAGAAAAACCTGGTGGTTTAGAGGTTCCCGGGTCATTGTTACAACTTAAGGACTTTGGGGGTTGACGATACATATAAAGTTCATCGGGGTTGGAATTAGATTTCTCTATTTTTATGCCCTTTCCCTTATTATTTTCTTTTGCCTTTTTAAATTCAGTTGGAGTAATTTCTATAACATCATCGGAATTCTCGTCGAAATCCGATTCATCGGAGAATTGGTAATCCTCCCAATATTTTGCTTCCTTGGCGGAAACACCATTGACCATAATTAACCTTGGTCGGTTGGTTGAGGATTTCTTTTACTTAACCGTTTTATTATTTCCCCCACCGGTTCTATTTCCTCCTCCGGTTCCTCCTCTTCCGGTTCTGATTCTTCTTCCGGTTCTGATTCTTCTTCCGATTCCTCTTCGGGAACTTGTGAATCAGTCCAATATATATTTGACTCTTCGTTATTATTAGGTGAGTCAATGGGATTTGTGCTAGAGGTAGACATCTATCACACAATATCAAACATGTTAAGAGATTAATATATCACATAATATATACATGTTAATAATATATAGTTTCCAACAAAAATGTTAAGCAATCATTTTTAAAGAAGACACGGTCGAAGTCCAGACTCACTAATGCATCCTAACATACTCGATAAGACACACTAATGCAAATTTTCTGGTTCTCTAAGACCAACGCTCTGATACCAACTGAAATGTCCCGTTCTTATTGATTAAAAACGTTCCATATTAATTGATTTCGTTGCGAGGTTTTGACCTCTATATGAGACGTTTTTCAAAGACTGCATTCATTTCAAAACAAACCATAACCTTTATTTCATCAATAAAGGTTTAAAAAGCTTTACGTAGATTATCAAATAATGATAATCTAAAATATCCTGTTTACACACAACCATTACATAATGGTTTACAATACAAATATGTTACAACAAAATAAGTTTCTTGAATGCAGTTTTTACACAATATCATACAAGCATGGACTCCAAATCTCGTCCTTATTTAAGTATGCGACAGCAGAAGCTCTTAATAATCACCTGAGAATAAACATGCTTAAAACGTCAACAAAAATGTTGGTGAGTTATAGGTTTAACCTATATATATCAAATCATAATAATAGACCACAAGATTTCATATTTCAATACACATCCCATACATAGAGATAAAAATCATTCATATGGTGAACACCTGGTAACCGACATTAACAAGATGCATATATAAGAATATCCCCATCATTCCGGGACACCCTTCGGATATGATATAAATTTCGAAGTACTAAAGCATCCGGTACTTTGGATGGGGTTTGTTAAGCCCAATAGATCTATCTTTAGGATTCGCGTCAATTAGGGTGTCTGTTCCCTAATTCTTAGATTACCAGACTTAATAAAAAGGGGCATATTCGATTTCGATAATTCAACCATAGAATATAGTTTCACGTACTTGTGTCTATTTTGTAAATCATTTATAAAACCTGCATGTATTCTCATCCCAAAAATATTAGATTTTAAAAGTGGGACTATAACTCACTTTCACAGATTTTTACTTCGTCGGGAAGTAAGACTTGGCCACTGGTTGATTCACGAACCTATAACAATATATACATATATATCAAAGTATGTTCAAAATATATTTACAACACTTTTAATATATTTTGATGTTTTAAGTTTATTAAGTCAGCTGTCCTCGTTAGTAACCTACAACTAGTTGTCCACAGTTAGATGTACAGAAATAAATCGATAAATATTATCTTGAATCAATCCACGACCCAGTGTATACGTATCTCAGTATTGATCACAACTCAAACTATATATATTTTGGAATCAACCTCAACCCTGTATAGCTAACTCCAACATTCACATATAGAGTGTCTATGGTTGTTCCGAAATATATATAGATGTGTCGACATGATAGGTCGAAACATTGTATACGTGTCTATGGTATCTCAAGATTACATAATATACAATACAAGTTGATTAAGTTATGGTTGGAATAGATTTGTTACCAATTTTCACGTAGCTAAAATGAGAAAAATTATCCAATCTTGTTTTACCCATAACTTCTTCATTTTAAATCCGTTTTGAGTGAATCAAATTGCTATGGTTTCATATTGAACTCTATTTTATGAATCTAAACAGAAAAGTATAGATTTATAGTCGGAAAAATAAATTACAAGTCGTTTTTGTAAAGGTAGTCATTTCAGTCGAAAGAACGACGTCTAGATGACCATTTTAGAAAACATACTTCCACTTTGAGTTTAACCATAATTTTTGGATATAGTTTCATGTTCATAATAAAAATCATTTTCTCAGAATAACAACTTTTAAATCAAAGTTTATCATAGTTTTTAATTAACTAACCCAAAACAGCCTTCGGTGTTACTACGACGGCGTAAATCCGGTTTTACGGTGTTTTTCGTGTTTCCAGGTTTTAAATCATTAAGTTAGCATATCATATAGATATAGAACATGTTTTTAGTTGATTTTAAAAGTCAAGTTAGAAGGATTAACTTTTGTTTGCGAACAAGTTTAGAATTAACTAAACTATGTTCTAGTGATTACAAGTTTAAACCTTCGAATAAGATAGCTTTATATGTATGAATCGAATGATGTTATGAACATCATTACTACCTTAAGTTCCTTGGATAAACCTACTGGAAAAGAGAAAAATGGATCTAGCTTCAATGGATCCTTGGATGGCTCGAAGTTCTTGAAGCAAAATCATGACACGAAAACAAGTTCAAGTAAGATCATCACTTGAAATAAGATTGTTATAGTTATAGAAATTGAACCAAAGTTTGAATATGATTATTACCTTGTATTAGAATGATAACCTACTGTAAGAAACAAAGATTTCTTGAGGTTGGATGATCACCTTACAAGATTGAAAGTGAGCTAGCAAACTTGAAAGTATTCTTGATTTTATGAAACTAGAACTTTTGGAATTTATGAAGAACACTTAGAACTTGAAGATAGAACTTGAGAGAGATCAATTAGATGAAGAAAATTGAAGAATGAAAGTGTTTGTAGGTGTTTTTGGTCGTTGGTGTATGGATTAGATATAAAGGATATGTAATTTTGTTTTCATGTAAATAAGTAATGAATGATTACTCATAGTTTTGTAATTTTATGAGATATTTCATGCTAGTTGCCAAATGATGGTTCCCACATGTGTTAGGTGACTCACATGGGCTGCTAAGAGCTGATCATTGGAGTGTATATACCAATAGTACATACATCTAAAAGCTGTGTATTGTACGAGTACGAATACGGGTGCATACGAGTAGAATTGTTGATGAAACTGAACGAGGATGTAATTGTAAGCATTTTTGTTAAGTAGAAGTATTTTGATAAGTGTCTTGAAGTCTTTCAAAAGTGTATGAATACATATTAAAACACTACATGTATATACATTTTAACTGAGTCGTTAAGTCATCGTTAGTCGTTACATGTAAATGTTGTTTTGAAACCTTTAGGTTAACGATCTTGTTAAATGTTGTTAACCCAATGTTTATAATATCAAAAGAGATTTTAAATTATTATATTATCATGATATTATGATGTACAAATATCTCTTAATATGATATATATACATTAAATGTCGTTACAACGATAATCGTTACATATATGTCTCGTTTCAAAATCATTAAGTTAGTAGTCTTGTTTTTACATATGTAGTTCATTGTTAATATACTTAATGATATGTTTACTTATCATAATATCATGTTAACTATATATATAACCATATATATGTCATCATATAGTTTTTACAAGTTTTAACGTTCGTGAATCACCGGTCAACTTGGGTGGTCAATTGTCTATATGAAACCTATTTCAATTAATCAAGTCTTAACAAGTTTGATTGCTTAACATGTTGGAAACATTTAATCATGTAAATATCAATCTCAATTAATATATATATACATGGAAAAGTTCGGGTCACTACACTTTTTATCCGCCACCAATTAACCACGGAACGCGAAATCTAGTCCGTAAGAGAATAGTAGATGGCGGCTAACGTTTTTTTAAACGTGTTACTTGTATGATTGATTACTAGTACTATTATATTATATTATATTATTAATTATTATAATTACAAATTTATGTTTGCACACATATAGGCTTTTATATACATGAATGATTTGTGATCACATATATCTCATATACAAATTCATCCTCCCTATTCTCCTGCAAATTACACCAACACCAGAACACCACTCTTGACTTCGGTTGTCAAGCTTTAAAAACCGAATCAATTTGTTGCTAACCTGCTACTACTATCATCATAAACTGCATGATACTTCCTAAACCATCTACAACCACTACCGGTTAACCCCATCATCGTGAAAGCATAACGAAACAAAACCCATTTTAGATCACCACCTCTGTTGCCACCACACTGCACAACCGTCACCATCGTTGCCACCTTCAAGCTCGATCAACACGTTCAACCATCATATGATTCTCGATTACCATCACTTGCCTTGGTAAGTTATTTGACTCAAACACACCATCACCACCTCTTATTTCTCATGTCTTCTGTTTAGTTGTAAACCCACGAAGACCACCTCAAACCATCACTTGAATCACTTTCTTTCTTTCTTTTTTTCTTTTCAATTGAAACCCATTTTGATTCATTCTATCTATCTACTCTATATTTCTACCTATCTATATACATATACATACAAGATTACTTATATAAATATATAAACTAGACCAAACACCACAATCATGAAACCCACTTAGATACATTTCGGTTCGTTCAACCACACTACTGCTACGTTTCTCCTTTCCTATATCAAACCCACCACCTTAAAACACCCACATGCCGCTACTACTCAAACACGATTACAAAACAACTACCTTTCGATTCTTGTTTCATGTTTCTACTACTGCTACACTGTAATTTCATTTCTACTAATGTCCGCTGTGAATACATCATCAAACCAACCCTCACCGTCACTACTAAACTGCTACAGCAGCTGTGTTACCTCTTTTCTGTCAAGTCTTAAACACGAACCAACTTTCCTGCTGTTAATACTATCTTCGTGATTTATAGCTGAAAGTCGTGAGTTTTTAAAAAGATAAAGTTGAAGTAGACTTATTTTATTGAATTATAATTAGTGAGGTGACAAGATTAAGGTGGGGTTTGTGTACGAGAACAAATTTTACAGTAATGAGCTGGACGTTATTTTAATTGATTTAGCTACGAAACCCAACAACTTCATTTTTTCATTTTGGGCCGAGATGTTTCTGTTTTCAGTTGGGCTGCTAAACCAAAGTGGACTTGGTTAAATATTGTTGGACCATGTTAAAAACCCCCACTAGATTTCTAATCAATTACTGCTTTTTGTTATTTACTACTATTGAACGACATGATAAAGATTATATTATGATATTAAGCGATTAAGATGATGTTTAGGATGATTAGATGATTACAAATTAAGAAGTTGATGGATGATGATGTTTGTAGATGAGGATACAGATGATAATATAGATAATGATATAGACGATGATTAGGATCGATGATGATGACGACTTGTTGGTGAGGGTAAACGAAAATGATGATGAAGATGATTACGATCACGATATAATAACTGGCAGTGATGATAGATGAAACACGATAGATTATGGTGATGATGGAGTTTTAAGTTAGAAGAAAAGAACAGCGGTTTTTTAGGCTAAAATAATTATTCATGCACATTAAAACAGAAGAAAAGTGACGGTTCATTGGTTTGGTGTATGTGTGTTTAATCAAGTGGTCTCAAGTTCGATCCCCGACTGTGACAATTTTTTTTAGAAAAAGTAGGAGAAGAAATAGGGAAAACATAATATTATGGGTTAAATAAAATTAAGTATGATTATACAACAGAAAAACATAAACATACGAATGGTTAAGGATGTTATCGTGTTAGCGGGACGCCGCGGGTTCAAACCCGAACTTGGGCATTTTTTTAAGGGCTACTCCTTTGAGGTAGTTATTACTAATACTCTTATTATTATTATTCCATTATTATTATTATTATTATTATTATTATTATTATTATTATTATTATTTATTATTGATTGCTATTAAGTAATTATTATTATTACCAATATTAAAAATAGGATTTTTAGTATAATTAATATTATTATCATTATTATTATTACTATTAAAATATATAGTATTATTATGATGATTATGACTATTAAAATTTCTATTAAAATCATCAGTTTTATTAAAAATACCATTATTATTTAAAAATATCATTTTTATGAAAACTAACATTTTTATCTTATCATTTTTATCTTTTCTATTAAAATTATTATTATTACTAACATTATTTTTTTTAGTGTTATTATCAAAGCTATTAATATCAGTATCATTACTAAATCTAATTACTTTTAGTATTATTATTATTATTTTCATTAACATAACTTTTATATATAATTTTACTTACATTATTTTTATTATCATGATTATTATCATTAATATTATTATTATTACAGTATTTTTTACTACAAATATAATAACATTAGTTACATAAATATTTACAGATAACAAATTTTTGAATTAACAATATAATACTAATTATATAGATACATATGTATTAGTATAACTATATGTTTAAATATTAATATATAAAAGAAATATATATATATATATAACCTTTGAAATAACAAATATATTACCAAATTAAACAAGTAATATATATAAACTAGTTTGATTATCATTACATGATAATTATATGTGTTAATATATATACATGATATAGGTTCGTGAATCCAAGGCCAATCTTGCATTATTCAGTTTCGTCATATGTATTTTTACTACAAAATACAGTATTGTAAGTTCATTTGATTCCCTTTTACTCTTTACATTTTTGGGACTGAGAATACATGCGCTGTTTTTACAACTGCTTTATTAAATGCTTTTGAAATATATTTTTGAACTGCGAATACATGAAATGCTTTTATAAATGTTTGACAAAATAGACACAAGCACTTAAAAACATTCTACGAATGAGTTATGAGTACACCGGATATCACCCCTTTTAGTCTGGTAATCTGAGAATTTGGGAACCGAGCCCCAAATTGACGTGAATCCTAAAGATAGATCTATGGGTACTAACAAGCCCCAGTCAGAGAATTTGAACTGCTTTAGTACTTCAAAATAGGTATACAACCACCAGCTTTAAAAGATATGATCTGTTTGTGAGGTGTACACAACCATCATATTTAAAAGAGTGGCCTGATTGTATGCTTTTGCATGACCGTGCGGAATGCCGGTATGCGGGGGATATTCTAGATGCATTTTGTTAAGGTCGATTACCAAGTGTTTGTAGTTCGTATGAATGACTTTTATACACAGGTTATGTGTATTAGTTTTTGTGCACGAGATATGTGTACGATTATTAAAAATCGCGAGCCAACGTACGGGGGAGAAAAGGATACGAACCTACTCTGCTAAGCATTATGAAATATGGTTTTGTACACGAGATAGGTGTACTGTATTTAAATCTTGTGGTCTATTAAAATGATGAATTTTATTGTTTACGATAAACCTATGAACTCACCAACCTTTTGGTTGACACTTGAAAGCATGTTTATTCTCAGGTATGAAAGAAATCTTCCGCTGTGCATTAGCTCATTTTAAGGATATTACTTGGAGTCATTCATGACATATTTCAAAAGACATTACATTCCAGTCGTTGAGTTCATCAAGATTAATATTAGGTCATTTATAGTCGGATATATTAAGAAGTGGTATGCATGCCATTAATTTTCGATGTGATGAAAGTTTATCTTTTTAAAAACGAATGCAATGTTTGTAAAATGTATCATATAGAGGTCAAGTACCTCGCGATGTAAACAAATGTAATGTATTCGTCCAGATGGATTAGGACGGGTTACGACAAGAGTAGGCTTGACCTCAACTTTACTAGACACCTCCTGTACGTAAGGTAGCTCCGCTTGCTCAAGCTTATCACAAGCCTCACCTAAGAGAGTGATAGTGCTCCAAATGAACATATATTTAGTATCAATATCCTTCCGATATGTGAAGTTTTCAGTTGCAATTGTTCTATTTCCAAGTGATATTCGTTTATAATAAATAAGTGCAAAGACAAAAGGCGAAAACGAAGATTCGAAGACAAAAACGTCCAAAAAGCTTAAATGTACAAGATACAATTCAAGTGGTTCAATTTAATGATGAGAAACTTCTAAAATTGACAAGAGTACAAGTTACGAAACGAAAAGCATGAAGATTAAAGAATTGAAGAAAAAGTGCCACTAAAGCCTGAAAAGTGCCACTAAAGCCATAGTGCACTCAAAAGTGCCACTAAAAGTGAGTTAAAGACTTGCGCGGATTTTGGGAGTTAAGGAAAATAATTTTTGTGCAAATTACAAATTGCAAAACGCAAAGTACAAGATATTAAATAGTACGAAAGGACGTTCGAAAATTCGGAACCGGGACCTGAGCCAACTATTAACGCGTGACGCAACGGACCTAAAATTACAAGTCTACTATGCACAAGAATAAAATATAATATATAAATAATTATATAAATTATTTATATATTATAAATATATATTAAATCATGTCGACAAGCTATGAGACAAAGGATCCTGAGCTGGAAAACCAGGCCATGCGATCGCATGGCCAGCATGAGATAATCTCATGCGATCGCATGAGCCAAAAAGGCTGGCCACATTCCTATAAAAGCCAGCGGATTCGATGTATTTTAGACACCATCAATCTATCTCTCTATCTATAATATATATATATATATATATATATAATATAGGTTAGTTTTATATTAGATTAGTTTGGGTTATGTAAAGGTTATTGTACGGGTTTTGAAGTCGAAGCTCTGTACATGTAACACTACGTGATAAATAATCAATGTAAGCTATATTCTCCTTTTTAAATTAATGTCTTGTACTTAAGTTATTATTATGCTTATTTAAGCCGAAGTAATCATGATGTTGGGCTAAAATATTAAGACGGGGTAACTGGGCTTTGTACCATAATTGGGGTTTGGACAAAAGAACGACACTTGTGGAAATTAGACTATGGGCTATTAATGGGCTTTATATTAACTAAATGATACCTCGTTAATTTAATATATAGACTTATAATTTGACGTATTTATATATAACCACATACGCTTGACTGGGTACGGTGGGCGGTATATCTATAAATACCAATAATTGTTCATTTAACCGGACACGGAACTGGATTAATAGTTAATAGACTTGTTGAAACAAGGGTGGATTACATTCAAGAGTAATTGGTGTAATTGTTACCAAAGTAGTAAAACCTTGGATTACATGCAGTCAATAACCTGGTGTATTCATTAAACAAAGTATTAAGACCTTGTTACAATTCGAATCCCCAATTAGTTGGAATATTTGACTTCGGGAATAAGAATAATTTGACGAAGACTTCCGAATTTTATGATTATGACTGATGGACTATTATGGACAAAACCGTATGGACATATCAAATAATCCAGGACAAAGGACAATTAACCCATGGGAATAAACTAAAATCAACACGTCAAACATCATGATTACGGAAGTTTAAATAAGCATAATTCCTTTATTTCATATTTAAATGCACTTTTAATTATCGTACTTTTTAATTATCGCAATTTTATTTATCGCACTTTTATTTATCGCAATTTCATTATTGTTATTTACTTTACGCTTTAAATTAAGTATTTTATATATTTAATATTTTACATTAGATTTTAACTGCGACTAAAGTTTTAAAATCGACAAACCGGTCATTAAACGGTGAAAACTCCCTTTTTATAATAATAATACTACTTATATATATTTATATATATTTATATATATTTATATATATTTACAATTATAGTTTAAAAAATATAGCGTTAAACTTGGCGAGTTCCCTGAGGACCAACCGGACTTACTAAAAACTACATTACTGTACTATTAGGTGCACTGCCTATAAGTGTTGTAGCAAGGTTTAGGTATATCCACTCTATAAATAAATAAATAACTTGTGTAAAATTGTATCGTATTAAATAGTTTTTCGTAGCAAAAATATAACTATTTTGTATACACCTCTACGCACATCAGAGAGCACCCCCAAGATCAGTGTACTTAGGATGATCCTCCAAATTTACCTTCCCTTTGATCGCTAACTCCTTCAACAACTTGCTTCGTTCATCCAACCTCGCTGCCAAAACAACATCAGATAAAAGATAAGTCAAATCAGCACTTTTGATAAGCCGACTGCAAACATGTGGGATAACTTGAGAAATCAACTGAGAGTAATCCAATTCCAACTCTTTAATTTTGTCCATCAACTTCGAACCACTAACAGTCAAATTATCCACCTTCCCATGAAACGCTGAATTTTGCTTACCCAAAGTAACTAATTAACCAGCTCTAACATTCAGTTGATTTTGGAGACACAAAACCTCCTCCCTAGCTAATTTCAGTTCCTCCTGATAAGATGGAGCCAGCAACAAATCCTCCTCCAATTGCTTCACACGAGCACCCTTCAAAGCACTAATATGCTTCGACTCATCCATTTCCACGATGCATTTCCTAAGCTGAACAGCAACCAAATGATTCAAAGATACATACTGATATTTTAGGAAAGCATGAGCATCAAGGTACTTCTTCATATCATTAGCCAAAAAAAATCCTCTTTTGTTCGGGATGAGTGCACCAATGATATCCAGGTAATTGGAAGAAGAAGATACATCAGGGTAAAGAGAATGATCTACAGAGAAAATGATACATACACAAGTCTCTTAATAGAAAATAAAAAAGAAAAGAGAAGAAGAACCTCTTTATAAAGATGATAAAATATAGGAAAGACTTGAATGAGTATTATCAGCAGTCCCTTCGCTGGAATCAGCAACTTCAACAAACTCTTCGTCAACATTCTGACCCACCAAACTAGAATCAACTTTCAACTTCTTCGCAGCGGAAGCATAAAGGATGGCCTCTTTCTTCGAACTAATCATACCTTTGTTTCCTCTACATACCCTCGCCCCAATACCTTTGGAGGCAACAAAACTCAACGGATCATCACGTAGATCATTAGCACTGGCAGTACCAACCTTCATAGCACCCTTACCCTTAAGCTTTAGATTTGAAGAAGCAGCGTCACCAACTTCAACCCAAGGTTTATTATGAGCCTCCATGAAACCTGAACAAGTAGGAGATCCAAGATCGTTCGCAACATGGAAAATAGCTTGGGCAGCAATAGTCATTTCTTTAAGGCCATGGTATTTCACAGCTATCACACCCCCAGTTAGGGCCTGGGCGAAATGTGACTTAATACCAAATAAACCAATATATTATAATAAACGAGAACAATACTAAATGATAAAATTATTTTTATTGAGAGTACGCAGCGAAAAATGAAATGTCGTTACAATGACAGAAATATAGTAAATGTTCAAATGCAATAGTAATAAATGAGATATCTCTTGATCCTATGTCCAAGTAGCATCACATAAGCAGTAGATAAGTAACTTGATCAAACAGCACCTGAGACAAAACATGCTAAAGTGTCAACCAAAAAGGTTGAGTGAAGTTCATAGGTTTAACAAATAAGTTTGACCGTTGTTTTAGACCACAAGATTTAGTTTGTAGAGTTGATCTCACAGATCAAAAAGTTATGCCAGTGCGTAATATTTAGACTAAGCGTTTAAGTTTGCCCCAAAGACAAGTTGTAGTTTATACTTGTCGGTTTAATTTCATTATTAAGTAATACAATGACTTAGTCAAATGTATCGGGGACGTTACTCCCAATAGGCCTACCCCTAATAATTAAGCATGCATTCAACGAGCAATTAAAAATATCACTGTAGGAACTTAGTCGGACATAGCCGGGTATAGCATAGTTTTAACAGTTTGTACTTGTGTCTAAATTGTAAAATGTAAAATAACAGCATGTGTCTCACCCCAAAAAAAGTAAGTAAGTTTGCTAGCAATAAAGAGTGGGGCTATGAATTCACCTTAGTAAGCAGAGAGAGATGACGATTATTCCTTGGAATAGAAAGTTCGAACGAACAGAAAGTCAACCTATTGACATTTAAGAGTAGTATATGTTTTTGCCCAAGTTTAAGTAGATGTTTAAGTATGATAGTGTTTTAGGTATAGTTCGTTTTCCTTTCCTAGTAAGTTTCTATTTTTAGAAAGTTTCCACTTTTAGTAGGTTCCTTATTTTAGTAAGTTTCTATAACTAGAAAGTTTCTACTTTAAGAGTGTTTTCCATTTTAGGATACTTGTCATATTAGATAAGCTTCCAATCACCCCTTTCCCTTCGAATGGCTATTTCAGGTCTAGGGGCTTGAGCTATAGGATCCTTTAAAATGGAAAATCCAAACCCTTCCGCCTAGAGTTTCGTAGAAACCATTCGTCAAGAAAGTTCGAAGATCTATACATCTCTAATACATATCCCAAAATGTTTTTATGTGTTATAATATAAGTAGTAGGTTATAGGTGTTAGTAATAGTCATAGTGTATACATGTTAATTAATAGTATAAGTAGTATTAGGGTTTCATTAATTAGGGTTAGTTAATTAAAGTAGTATTTTAATGATTAGGGTTTGTAATAAATGTCTAGGGTTTAATTAATGTCCTAGGGTTTTAATAAATTAGGGTTTAGTAAATTAATGTTTAGGTAATTAGGGTTTTATTTAATGTAGTAATGATTAGGTAATGATTAGGGTTTTAATAATTAAAGTAGTATTAGGGTTTTAGGGTTTTATGTATATATATATATATATATATATATATATATATATATATATATATATATATATATATATATATATATATATATATATATATATATATATATATATATGTATCGTATATGTGTATATATATAGTTTTTTTTGTTTTTTTATATTTGTAACCGTGTATATGTATATATATATATATATATATATATATATATATATATATATATATATATATAATATTTTTTTACATGTATATATATATATATATGTCGATATGTATATGTATATATGTAGGTTTATTTTGTTTCCTTAATTAAACACAAATAAATCTTTATCTAATCTTCAAGGTTTTAAAGATCAAACTTTCCTTTTCCCCTTTTTTTTCTAGTCGACATACATACATACATATTTTTTTTTTCATGTATATATAGGTCTATGTGTGTTTATGTTTATGTTTATGAATGAGTTATAATCATGAATATGAATTCAACAAAATCAAAGATTAGGTAAATAGTTTAGGGTTTATGTTTATACCTTTGAAGATTCGAAGATGACTAACAAAGAAAAGATGAACACGATGAAGATTGAAGATCAAAGCCTTGAAAAACTTGAAGAACACCTTGAAGATTCTTGAAGAACACGAAGAACGCTTGAAGATCACTTGTAAAACCCTTGAAGATTGATGATGATTTTCGATGGGGTGGTGGTGATAATTTTCGGTTTTGGCCAAAAATTAGAGAGAGAGGGAGAGAGATTTGGGAGAGAATTGTTGTTGTGATTTGGTACATAGAATGGGTTAGCCTAGGTCTCTATTTATAGGGAGGATAGGATTATTCTAGAGGTAAGGTTTAATAAGGAATTACTTAGGGAACAAGTTGGACTTGAAAAGGAAGTAAGGGTGGTGATGGGAGCCGAAATTTATAGGGGTATTTTAGGCAACTCACATATTTTTTTTTTATTTTCGGCTAGGGCATTTTTAGGGTTAGGGTTTGGGATTTTTCACTTAAGTCCTTATACTTTAATTTAGCTTAAATGGTTCCTTAATTATCCAAGTTTATTTATTTTAAGTACACAAGTTAAAGTTATTTATTTGTTCACAAAAGTTAATTAACTTATTATTTTTATTAACTTGTCAATTAATGTACAAAGTTAATTAGTATATTTTATAATTCTTAACGCTTAATCATTATCGATTAAAGTTTAACTATTAAGTTTAATTATATTGTTGGGCATTTAATATGGAAAAATATAGAATAGAAAAATGAGAGTCGTTATACCAGCATTTCTCAAAGACATCTCTGAAGGGGGGGGGGGGGAAGAAAAGTTAGAAGGATAACAAATAAATATCAACCATGGTAGGGGAATGACAATACCCTTCTCCCTACATAGAATCACAGGTTTCTCCTTGCCCTGCTCCCACCTCGGTGCCATCCCAAGTTTAAACAAGATGACATTTGGATACAAAAAATCAAGAATAGAATGTTTACATATTCTTATACACAAAGGATTATCGGTGAAACTAGAAGGAGTTGGATCCCTATATTCATGAGGCACTATTGCCCTCTCCTTATCACAAACAGAAAGGAATTTAAAGGGATGAAAGAAAGACTTTTTCATAAATAAAAAAAACAAAAGAGGATTTCCAATTGTGAACATATGGACTGTAAGGTGAAAAACAAACAGGAGGGTTTTGAGAAACCCCCTTTCTTTTCTTGCATTTGGCCACCGCAACCTACTCACTAGCATCGCTGGTTTGGAAGAAACAATGGAACACCATAGGCCCGACACATCACCTCAAAAGACATTATCTTTTTTGTGACCAAAGGATGTAACAAAGAAACATGAACGCAGAAATAATCCAAAACTCTTAGATAAAATTGGAAAATAGGAATCCTAACATTATATTCAGAGAAAATATGGGTGTAAACGCTGACACGATCATCGAGAAATTGCAGGATAGCTTGGTCTTTAGAATGAATTATCATATCCCCCTCAGATAAGCTTAGGGTTTCAGAAAGATCGGACAAGTATTTGGGGGTAACGCTACTAGTACAGACGTTAATACCAAATTTCACACCCATAATTGCAAGAAAAGATTAAAAGAAGAAAGGAAGTGAGAATAGCTTGAGATAATAATGGTGGAAGATGGTAATCGAAATAAAAGGAAGAAAGAATAATAAACCGAGAATAAAAAACAACTTATTACCAAACCAAACTACTGTCAAATCAACATAGAAACTCCTCGGTAACCGCAAAAGAAAAACAAAAGGACGATTGTACCTCTGAAGAGCAAGAAGGAAATAGGGCAACTGAAAGGGCAAATCCGGTAACTCACAAGAAAAGAAAGTTGTTTCAGACGTCAAATCACCGCCTATCACAATTAGAGTTTAATTTCACGAAACTTCAAGTGATGCTTCGTAAACTTAAACTGTGGGCTTGATAGTGTACCCCATCTCTCACGAAGTAAAGATATGCACGAAGCGAAGTTCGAAGAGAACATACAAAGTCAGCTCATGACGAAGTGGTGGCATCGAGTACCACACACCGAACCTTGGTCGGATAAAATTCAACTACATTGCCCTGGTAATAGCCCGGCGGGTCAACTGAGCAAAGATAGAAAGTAGACAATATGACTTTCGCTTTGTAAGGAGCCAAAAGGGTAAATTCAACTAATTCTTCCAAATTGTATGGGGAACTAGCAACATCAAAGGAAGAGAAAACTCTCTTACAAATAAGAGAATAGAACGAGAAAATGATATACAATCCATCAACTGGCTAAATACTCTCAATTTCCTTTCGGTGGCGTAAAGCAGTTACCACACTTGCTACCTTTGGGGAATCGCCAACGAAGGAAAACTTGCCTCACATTCACCAACATTTCACCTTCTCCGTGACCAGACGTTGACACACTTATCTCTTTGATAAGATCCGACCAAAATTGTACAGACATATCTGTTTGGTTAGATATGGTAAAGAATGTAAAAGGTAAGTGATATTGCTTAAAACGAACATATATTTAGTCGCAATATCATTTCAATATGTAAAGAATTTAATGGTAATTTCCTTATTTTTAGTTGTAATCTTTTAAATAAATAAGTGCGAAGACGAAAGACGAAGATTGCTCTAAAATGAAGATTTAAAAACGAAAACGAAGATTTGAAAGACCAAAACGTCCAAAATGCTCAAACGTACAAGTTACACTCCAAGTGGTTTAATTTATCGATGACTAACGGCTAAAAATTGACAAGAATACAAGCCGCGGAATGCAAAGTACAAGAAATCTAAGCATACGAAAAGGCGTTCGAAAATCCGGAACCGAGACATGAACCAACTATCAACGTACGACTCAACGGTGCTAAAATTACAAGTCAACTATGCACAAGAATATAATATAATATATATAATTCATAATAGTAATATAATTTAATAATAAATATAATATAATAATAATAAATTATAATAATCAAATTTGAGCCGCCGGTACTTGCAAAAATATCAATCCAACATGCCAAAATTTCAACTTAAGAATAGTTGAATTATTTGGCTATAAGTATCAACATCTTCGTTCACAGAAGATACCTACACACCTTTTTCTATTTCTTACTCTATATACATAATATATGTATCAATTATCAATCCAAGTTGTAATCTCAATTTGTAATTTTAATATTAAGTTAGTGATAATAATAAGGTTGGGTTAGTCGAATGTTTTAAGGTTTTGTATGTCGGAACTCTGTCCGTGTACCACTACGCTATTAATACTCACTGTAAGTTATGTTTATATTATTTTCATTAATGTCTTGTAGCTAAGTTAATATTATGCTTATTTAAATCGAAGTAATCGTGATGTTGGGCTAAATATTAAGATTGGGTAATTGGGCTTTGTACCATAATTGGGGTTTGGACAAAAGACCGACACTTGTGGAAATTAGACTATGGGCTATTAATGGGCTTTATATTTGTTTAACTGAATGATAATTTGTTAATTTAATATAAAGATTTACAATTGAACGTACCTAAAAATAACTAACATACACTCGATCGGACACGATGGGCGGGATATTTATAAACACTAATAATTGTTCATTTAACCGGACACGGGGATGAATTAATAGTTAATGGACTTATTAAAACAGGGGTGAATTACATACAAGGACACTTGGTGTAATTGTTAACAAAGTAATAAGACCGTGTTACAGTTTAAATCCCCAATTAGTTGAAATATTTGACTTCGGATATAAGGATAATTTGACGAGGACACTCGCACTTTAAATTTATGACCGATGGACCGTTATGGACAAAAACCAGATGGACGTATCAAATAAACTAGGACAAAGGACAATTAACCCATCGGACTAAACTAAAATCAACACGCCAAACATCATGATTACGGAAGTTTAAATAAGCATAATTCCTTTAAATTGTTATTTTATCGCAACTTTTATTTATCGCACTTTTAATTATTGCACTCTTAATTATCGTTATTTGATGTGCGTAGAGGTGTATATGAAATAACTTATATTTTACAACGAAATACTGTTAAATACGATACAATTTTACACAAGATATTTATTTATTTATAGAATGGATATACTTAAACCTTGCTACAACACTTATAGGCAGTGTACCTAATCGTACAATAGTGTAGTTTTTAGTAAGTTCGGTTCGTTCTACAGGGAAATCTTTAAAACAAAGCTTAACGCTATATTAGTTTTAATTTATAAAAATACAAATATATATATAAGTAATATTATTATTATAAAAAGGGGTTTTTACCGTTTAATGACCGGTTTGTCGATTTTTAAAACTTTAGTCGCAGTTAAAACCTAATGTAAAATATTAAATAAATAAAAGACTTAATTTAAAGCGTAAAGTAAATAACGATAATGAAATTGCGAATAAATAAAAGTGTGATGAAATAAAATTGCGATAATTAAAAAGTGCGATAATTAAAAGTGCAATTAAATACAATGACAATAAAAGTACGATAATTAGAAGTGCAATTAAATATGAAAATAAAGGAATTATGCTTATTTAAACTTCCGTAATCATGATGTTTGACGTGTTGATTTTAGTTTATTCCCATGGGTTAATTGTCCTTTGTCTTGGATTATTTAATATGTCCATCTGGTTTTTGTCCATAACAGTCCATCAGCCATAAATATAAAGTGCGAGTGTCCTCGTCAAATTATCCTTATACCCGAAGTCAAATATTCCAACTAATTGGGGACTTAAACTGTAACAAGGTTTTAATATTTTGTTTAATAATTACACCAGGTTATCGACTGTGTGTAACCCAAGGTTTTAATACTTTGTTATCAATTATGCCAAGTGTCTTTGTACATAATTTCACCCCTGTTTTAATAATTCCATAGACTATTAATCCATTCCCATGTCCGGTTAAATGAACGATTATTCGTACATATAAATATCCCACCCATCGTGTTCGATCGAGTGTATATGGTTATTTATAGGTACGTCCAATTGTAAATCTTTATATTAAAATTAACAAACTATCATTTAGTTAAACAAATATAAAGCCCATTAATAGCCCATAGTCTAATTTCCACAAGTGTCGTTCTTTTGTCCAAACCTCAATTATGGTACAAAGCCCAATTACCCAATTTTAGTAATTAGCCCAACATCATGATTACTTCATTTTAAATAAGCATAATAATAATTTAGATACGAGACATTAATGTAAAAAGGTTAAACATAACTTACAATGATTAAAAATAGCGTACCGTTACACGGACAGAATTTTGACTTACACCCTTACAACATTCGCTAACATACCCTTATTATTAGGATTTAAAATTAAAATTAAAATATAAATATAAATATATATATATATATATATATATATATATATATATATATATATATATATATACGTTTACATATGAATGAAGAGAAAAAGATGTGTAAAATTCGGCTGAAAGCTCGGCCTTTTATAGGCCCACGTGTTACTGTTTGACCTCCGCGAGTGAGGAGCAGTGGAATCCAGCTCACACAAGTTTGGATCTTAGTCTGCCGACGGTTTTAATATATAAATATAATATATATATAATTTATATAATTAATTATATATTATATTATATTTATATACATAGTTAATTTATAATTTCCGATTCGTTGCGTCGAGCGTTGAGAGTTGACTCTGGTCCCGGTTCCGGATTTTCGAACGTCCTTGCGTACAATTTAATATCTTGTATTTTGTGTTTCGAATCTTGTACTCTTGTAATTTTGAGACGTTTCTCATCAATAATTGGAACCTCTTTGATTGTATTTTGTACTTTTGAGCTTTTTGGTCGTTTGCGTCTTCAATTCGTCGAATCTGTCTTTTGTCTTCACCTTTTATTATTTAAACGAATATCACTTGTAAACAGAACAATTGCAACTAAAAGTTTGTCTTTCTTGAGGGATAATACTACGAAATATATGTTCGTTTTTAGCATTATCAAATATTCCCACACTTGAGCGTTGCTTGTCCTCAAGCAATATAGTCTAGAAATACTAGAATCACTTCTTTATTCTTCACACTTTGTACATCAGTGATTTCTATACGGCAGTATAAACAATGGTAGTAACGTTGTGGTTTACAGTCCCACATGACTATAAAATTTAGATCCTTTAAGGAAATTGGATCTTTATGAAAACATTTGATCTTTTTGAAAATTCAATCTAGTTTTTACCCTAGATAAGTTTTCCGGAATAACCCTTCACCGGTGTTTGCAAATTCTTTTTGTGGGTTTTGTGGGTTTCATATTTGAAAATTTTAGCTCAAAACTTGCGGTTTTGTGTCACCCACTTGCTAACCTTGTATTGGGAAAGCAACACGTCCAGTATACTTACTCCGTATATTACCTTTCGATAAACTATCGTCCGGTTGTAAAGGAAAGCGTTGAACAAGCAACTGTTAAGGCAATGTCCCCTGACATGCTTTTAATTATGGTCTATAACATATCGGACACAATTACTATCCTTGGTAGGAGCAATAGTAAAGCTCACCCTTATAATTTTTCGGTCTGGCACAAGGTCATGTCTTTGACCATGCTATGCAACCACTATTCTTACGGTTGATACCCGATTTGGTTCAGGTGACCTAATGAATTCCAGATGAATTCCTAGGATTTTTCGTTCAATGGTAATGAATGCATTGAAAATGGGTTTTTAGAAAACAAATCGGTTTGTAATTTTGATCAAAATATTTTCTCGTTCAAGCTCGAGTTTAGATATCATCGAATTCCATGAGTTTGTAATTCTCAATCTTTAAGGTCAATCTCAAGGATTGAGTAATATCAGTCTTAAAAGCTGATTTTTGATCTTTTAAGGAGATTATCCTTTCTGGGGATCTGATTCATTAGTCTTATCAAGCTAATTTGCACGGCGTCCTCCCCATTTTACAAGACAGATCCTCTCATGGTTAGGATAAGTCTGACCACTTGGCGACCCTGTTTGATGCTGAGGTCCGTGGATTTCCTGCTGATTTTAGAGATAACTTTTCTAGATTTTTCGTCAACCTACAGCTGGTCTGGACGACAACTTCATGACCTAAATCAAGAAGCACGTTTCTTTTTCGGAAGACTTTACTTCCTTTTAATGATGGAATTGATTCATCGTGTAGATCCATCTTTCTTACAGTAAATCGGGTAAAACTTTTTATTTTAATCCAAAGCAAAAGTATCTTCAATTATTTGTTACAGAAATATGTGACATATGTTTAAAATAACTTGGTAAATTTTCCCACACTTGGCTTTTATTTTCCTTTTTATTGTCCTCTATTCCATTTTAAATGAATTCTAACATTTTAGTTTGTTTCTCAATTTATGTCCTTTCCGAGGTAACAATAATTTCGGTGTTAACACCTAGTTTTATCGTTCATAAATATGTATAAACATGCTTTTGAATTCATTTAATTAAAAATTTTGAAAAATTTTACTAGAAGTGGGTAGTCAGTATTTAAGACTAGGGCTGTTCTTTGTTATCAGAGAGTACTAGAATCTAATACAACTACTACGTTACTAGTATTTTTAATGGTAACCAAGTGTATAAGTTAAAAATTTTAAAAATCCGAAAGAATTTAACCCCTTCCCACACTTAAGATCTTGCAATGCCCTCATTTGCAAGAAATCAGTAACAATTTAAATTATTGAGGGTGATTAGCGTAGAAAAATGATTAAATTTTACCAAAGTTTCCAAACATATTGGCATTTGTTTGCTGAATGATAAATGGTGCACATCATTTGTTCATTCCATCTTGTTGTTACATCACATTTGTTTTTCGTTTTGTCGTCAAAATTAGTAGCTTTTGCTGAACTTAATGCCAGTCTTTGAAAATGCAGTGTTTTACCCTATTTTGTACATGAGATAAACTACAAACACATATATACATATTTTTGAAGTTGGGTTTTCACACCACATTCAAAAATTATTAAAATCTAATAAAGTTAGAAAATTATAAAAGCTATTATAATAATAAAATAAGAAATAAGAAAATTAAGAATTAGTAACATTACAATAAAATAAACAAAAATAGAAAATTACGGATGAGGAGGATGGTTCCAGTGTGGGTCCCAAGCGTATCCATAGATGCTGTAAAATGCTTGGGCTGGGTCATATGTAGGATATGGCGGTCGGCTCTCTAAAGTCCAAGGAGCAAATTCGGGCATAACGGTAGGAATGTATTCTCTACCTACGTGTGTACAATGACTTATGATTTGGCTTTGATGATACTGCCAATCTTGAAATTCTTTTTGTCTAGCCATTTCATACTCGTGTCGAGCCATAAAAATTTGCATTTCCGTCATTGGATTACCCCCTCCCGGTTGACCTTGCTGTTGATCTCTCTCAACCTATGGATGCCTGCCATCATATCGTGCTGCCGCGTTGTTTCGTTTCTTTAAGACCTTAGCACCATGATAAACACGCAAATCTATTCTATCGCGGAGTTCTGGTTATGCCATTAATAATCCCCCCCGACTTCTATCCACACCGAGATATTCAGCAATCAAAGTAATAAATATACCACCTCCTATTATGCTACCACGCCTCATACCCCTAACCATAGTCAATAAATATTAACCCACACAAAAAGGTATACTTACAGCACTGTGTGGGTCTCGAATACACATGTGGTAAAACAAATCCTGTTCATTTACCTTTTCCTTATTCTTATCTCGTTGTGTAATCGAATTGGCTAAAAATCTATGGATTACTCTTAATTCAGCTCTATCAATATCAAGATAAGAGTATAATCCCCCCTGGAATCGGCGATGGCTAGTGATCCTACTCCATACGTCATTTGTATCAAAATTCTCATCCACCCTCCTACCATAAACTATTAACCTCTGGCAATCATAAGATGCTAGCTCCTCGGGTGTATATATACCTAAGGCCCGAGCCATGTCTAGTAAGGACATATGGCGCATCTCCCCTCCTAATAAAAATCTAATAAAACTACGATCGGTTAAAGTATCTACCCGATCATTTATTTCAATAGTACACAATAACTCTATACACCATTCTCTATATACAGGTCTGCGCATGTTGAATAAACGTACCATCATTAAAAGTAGAATTACCATACCTTTGAGTAAGTAATTCCCTGATTGGCTCGGCTAATTCCACTACGTCTAATGGTGCCCAATCTATAACTCTAGGTACCTCAACATTATTAGACACAAGGTTGTGCAGGTTCTTTTAATATTTTGGATAGTCTATCCAATCTCTATCAAATCTCAAATTCGGATGTAAATCTGCCTCATGAATGTTTGAATATGAAACAATTGGGTGAGGCATATCTTGTCGGTATTGGTTATTAATTTCCTGTTGATTTGCATCTTCCGGAGGAGCATTGCGAGCCTGGGATGAAGATTCACCCCTTTCAGTCTGCAAAATATATCAAACACAATTTTTGTGCATCCAAATATGCATTAGTTTTAGCACAATCATAAATCTAAACAATTACAATGACATGTTCAATCCATATTAAACTCTATACACATTTTCAAAATATTAACAATTCTACACTTTTACAAATATACTTTTACAAAAATGTATACAAAGTTTCTTCGCATTTAACTTCTAAAACATGTCAAAAATAATCATTATAACAATTAAACAAGTTCCTCATGGCATTCATATCAATTAAATCAAGTTCATGCAATTTTGGTTCAAAAAAAGTCCACTTTAATCTTCATATATCATGTTTAGGATCAAAATTTTGATCATTTAGCAACCTAAACATGTTACACTACTCAATTTAGCATAAACTAACAACAAAATTTGGTCATAACCTGTTTATATCAAAAAGCCCTAATTTTGCTCAAGAACACAAACCCTAGATTATTCAAAAATTGAAGTTCAAAGCTTCTAATCATGTTAAATAGCATCAATCTAGGTTATACAAGCATAATACACAAACAATTGAAGCATTATTACACTAGAAAGCATCAAAATTGAATTATGTATGAAATTGTTCAAGAACACTAAAATTCGGATTAAATGGTGTTTAGTTGTAGAAATTTACCGATTTCCTTGAGTAATTCCTTGATAATAGTCTCCTTATTGTAATTTTATGAAAGATTTGATGAAAAAATGATGAAAAATGGCGAATTTGTGATGATTTTTCGTGGGTTTTTCGTGAAAAATGTGTGTGTGTGTGTTTGAACTGGTCTGTTCGACCAGATATATTTCTGGGTTTTTTGACCTCCGCGAGTGCGGTGGTGGGCCAGTTTAAATCACCGCGAGTTGCGGTGGTTTGCTTTTTTTTTTTATTTTATAAAACCTTATAATTTTTTTTTAAAAACATTTAATTAATTAAATTCTAAAAACTTTGTTTTCCTTTAGGAGCGAGGGGGTTTCGGATCGTTGTCCTAGTCCGTCCCTCGACAAAATTTTAAAATTTGTCAATTTAAAGCGCGGTTTTTAAAAGTAAAGATTTTTGGTTTTTTTTAATGTTTTTGGCATACTTTAATTCAATAAGATTAAAAATAATGATAATAAAAGTTCTCGTCCCTCCCTCGGGTAAAGCAATTTCGGTTCAACGACCTAGTCTTCAACTTACGACGAATTTTAAAAATCATATTTTTAACTTAACGAAATAAAGTAAATTTTTGTTTTTAAATTCACACCAAACTTAAATTTAAAATGCATAAAATTAAAAAAATTCATATTTTAAAAATTCACACCAAACTTAAATTATATTTTTGTTTTTATACATACAAACTTATATTAAAAATATTAATTTTTCAAATATTTACAATTTTAAATATATATTAATTTTAAGAAGCTTACAATATTATTTTAATATTAATATATTAATTTTAAAAATATGGTAAAAATAAAATTAAAAATATTTTTGGTCTTTTATCCCACTTTAATCAATCAAATATTATCAAAAATATACGCCCCTCTTTTCGGTAAAGTAATTTCGGTTTCATAACCTAATTTAACTCATGATGAATTTTTGAAATATTTTGGGTTGATTGATTAAAGATATTTATACCTTAAGAATAAACGTTAAATTTCGTAGTGATGTAATAAATTTTTGTATGATATCAATAATTTCGGTCGCAAGACCTAATTTTATTGAATACCAATTTAATACTTTATAGCGAACAAATTAGCGTTTATTATCAAAAGGTTAAAAATAAAAATAAAAATAAAAACTATACAAACTTACCTGTGAAAGAGATTTCTTAGTGATATGCTCTAGCCCACTCATAAGATAGTCGGACTAATTGGTTTTCCATGGCTACATAGGCGTAACCTCGAGCATTTAACGTTTTTTCTTCTAAACATATGAACAGTCCGTCTCTGCATAAAGTAACAAATTCGGTGTTTGAATAGGTTTGATTATTTGAACATTTACCTTCGTGTAACCATTTTCCGCATTTGTGACATTTTTCAAGGTGTCGTGCTCTTCTTTTGGGATTTTGATTTTCCTTTACCAAATTGTAACTTATTATCTTCGCATCTGGATTCTTTTCTTACTCCATCCAATTTACCTCTTATTAATGATACTATTTCACTTGGAAGTGTGTCATTATTACGTTTAGTGATCAAAGCGTGTAGCATTAGACCATGGTTTAATTCACAGGAAGTCTTCATTTCGAAAAACCTAAAAAAAATAAAAATTCAGAATGGGGGGAGAAGACTAGTTCTTTAGGGTCTACTAGGGAAAGACCATTCGGGTTCCATTTTCAAGAACTACACGAAAACAGAAAATCTAACTCTAACAGAAATACATATTATCTTTTAAAGACTTGATTCTCCCCATACTTAGTTAGATGTGGTATCGAAATTGTAATTAATTTCGTTGTCAACTTTCATCGGACTATCTATGTAATGTTTAACTCTGTGACCATTAACCTTAAATTCAATCCCATTTGAATTTATTAATTCTACTGTTCCGTATGGGAAAACTCTTTTGACTATGAATGGTCCAGACCATCTTGATTTCAATTTTTCAGGAAATAGCTTGAATCGTGAATTGAAAAGAAGAACTCTGTCGCCTTCTTTAAATTCTTTTGAACTTCTGATTCTTTTATCATGCCATTTCTTCGTTCTTTCCTTATAGATTAATGAATTTTCATATGCTTCTTGTCTTAATTCTTCTAATTCGTTTAGTTGACTTAACCGTAGACGTCCAGCTTCATGTAAATCAAGATTACATGTCTTTAAAGCCCAAAATGCTTTGTGTTCAATTTCTACTGGAAGATGACATGCTTTTCCATAAACGAGTCTAAAATGTGTGGTTCCAATTGGAGTTTTGTAGGCTGTTCTAAAAGCCCGGAGTGCATCCTCCAATTTAATGGACCATTCCTTCGGATTTGATCCTACGGTTTTCTCTAGAATACGTTTTAAAGCTCGGTTGGTATTTTCAACTTGTCCACTTGTTTGTGGATGATAAGCAGTGGAGATTTTATGAGTTACTCCATATCTTTTGAGAACTTTCTCAAGTTGATTATTACAGAAATGAGTTCCCCGATCACTTATTAAAGCTTTCGGTGTTCTAAACCTTGCAAAAAGACGTTTTAAAAAGTTGACTATAACTCGTGCATCATTAGTCGGGAGAGCTTGTGCTTCCGCCCATTTAGATACATAATCAATGGCTACGAGAATATAGAGATTATTATGAGATTTTGGAAATGGACCCATAAAGTCAATACCCCAGATGTCAAATACTTCACATACTTGAATGACATTTTGTGGCATTTCATCACGTTGACTTATTTTTCCGGCCCTTTGACATGCATCACAGGATTTGCAAAGAAGGTGTGCGTCTTTGTAAATTGTAGGCCAATAGAATCTAGCATCGTAAACTTTTCTTGCTGTTAGTTGAGGCCCATAATGCCCTCCTGTTGGTCCTGTGTGACAATGGTTTAAGATTTTACTAGCTTCCTCCCCGAATACACATCGGCGTATTATTCCATCGGGACAACTTTTAAACAAATGTGGATCTTCCCAGAAATAGTGTTTTATATCACTAAAGAATTTCTTTCGTTTTTGGTACGACGATCCTTTTTCAAGGAATCCACATACTAAGTAGTTTGCATAGTCTGCAAACCATAGAATTTCATTATAATCTATCTTCAATAGATATTCATCAGGAAAGTTGTCTTGTATGGCCGATTCATTTTGAACTTCTAATTCGGGATTTTCAAGACGAGAAAGATGATCAGCGGCGAGATTTTCTGCTCCTCTTTTATCTCGGATTTCAATATCAAACTCTTGTAAGAGTAAGATCCAACAGATTAATCTTAGTTTAGCATCTTGTTTCAAAAATAGGTATCTAAGAGCAGAATGGTCGGTATAGACCACCGTTTTAGCTAGAACGAGATATGATCGAAATTTGTCAAAAGCAAAGACAATAGCAAGGAGTTCTTTTTCAGTAGTTGTATAATTCGTTTGTGCTCCTTGTAACGTCTTACTAGCATAATATATAGGTTGAAATCGTTTTTCAATCCTTTGTCCTAAAACGGCTCCCATTGCAAAATCACTTGCATCGCACATAAGTTCGAATGGTAGATTCCAATTTGGTGTTATCATGATCGGCGCATTAGTGAGTTTTTCTTTAAGTATATTAAAAGATTTGATACATTCATCTGAAAAGATGAATGGAGCATCCTTTTCTAGGAGTTTATTCATAGGAGTGGCAATTTTAGAAAAATCTTTTATGAAACGTCGGTAAAAACTGGCATGCCCTAGAAAACTCCTAACTCCTCTAACATTGGTGGGATGTGGAAGTTTAGCAATTACATCTACTTTAGCTCTATCCACTTCAATTCCTTTCTTTGAAATTTTATGTCCAAGTGTGATGACCCGGGAATTTTCGACCAAATTTAAACTTGAATCTTATATGGTTTCGACACGATAAGCAAAGTCTGTAAATTTGAGTCTCAAAAAGTTTGAACTATTTCATTATACATATTAACCTTTGATTATTTCCGACGATTCACGAACTATTATTTGTAACCAAATATGTATAAATAAATAAAAGTGTATATATAATATTTTGAATTAATAAAATTTAATTTAATTATTTGAATTAAAAATGTAAAATAATAAAAATAGAATCATTAAGTAATTATTAAAAGTAAATCGATATATATATATATATATATATATATATATATATATATATATATATATATATATAATTTCTAATATATATAATGGTAATGACAAATTATATTATTACTACTTCCATCATTATTAGTAATATTAACAAATGTTAAATATTAAAATTTTAATAAATTTAAGATTAGGATAAATACCTAAAATATAAATATTACTATAAGAATGATTAAAATTATTAATTAGTTGTAATTTAAATATTATTGATTATTATGAATAATACTATTATTATTATTAATATTATTAATTTTATAATTATAAATACAATTATTATTAAAGTCATTATTAATATTATCATAATATCATCTTTATCAACAATATTATTATTATTAATATTATTATTAATATTATTAGTTATTACTAGTGTTAATATATTTATAATGATTAGTTTCAAAATCTAAGAATTTGATATATATATATATATATATATATATATATATATATATATATATATATATATATATATATATATATATATATATATATATATATATATATACATACATATATACAAATATATATACAAAATATATAATTATAAATACAGATTTAAATACATAATTACATATGCAGATAACATACGGTTATATACATCTACATATATAGCCTTACACGTATTCTTGATTCTATTTCCTATCAATCTGTTACATTGTTGAATTAATTTATGTATCTGTCGATTTCATGACCCTAGCAATTCCAAAAGCTGTTGAATGTAAGCATCACCTTTATTCTTTTTGATTATCTGATACTAATCTTGTACTTCTTGTCTGCTTGATTGAAAGATTCGATCTCCATTACCCACATGAAACAAAAATCGATTTCATCATGTGTACTGTCTATAACTATTTGAGTCTCATCTTTTATACAGCTAATTCACAACTACAATCGAAAACTATACCATTTAATTACCACCGAAGTACACGCACCACTCTTCTTTCTCCTTCTATATCCAACTCTCCCTCTCTCTTTCTTCTTGTGTGTTCATGAACCATTAAACTCACACGCCACCACCTTGCTCCTTTCTTCCTTTTAAATCATTAAATCATCAAAATCTATAAACAAACCTTTTGCTATACATTTCTGTTTGTAAACCAATTTCACCATTAAAATGAACTCCAACCATGACCACCACAAATGATCAATACCTTGCTACTGCATAATTTGATGTATTTCTGTTTCGGTTCACGAAAGTCATCACCATTATTCATCATGAGAACATCACTATTGCTTGTAAAAATACCATGATCCACTATGGTGTTTCTACTAACTGCTGCCCACGTAACTTTCTATTTATTTTTCTTTTCTTGCTTGAACACATAATTGGTACCTATATTATCGCTGAAAAACAACCACCACTCCATCACATCGTTGCTAAGTTTCCTGTTAATTTTGCTTCTATAAATCGAAAGCCACCACCACAAAACCTCAAACCATTACCTGCACATTAGTATACTACTACCTCTTTAAGTTACACAACAAACCGCAGCCACACACTCGATTGTCTCTTCAGCCATTGGGTGTTACTACTATTTTTTTTGCTGCTACTCGCTAATCCTTCTCTTTTCTTTATGTTTTCGAAATCATCATCACACACCTAAGAAACAGCAGCAGCTATTTCCTGTTGAATTGCAATTCCGTTTCCAATTGACATTAGTTTTATAATTGTATGTACCTCTTTCTTTCTTTTGGGCCGACAATCTATAATCAATCAACACCCCACTCACACTAAATTACTCATTAGTGGAGAATGTTACCACCATGTATAATTTCTATTTATATGCTGGACGAACGAAAACCTTTCAAATTGTGTTTGTTGGCCGACACATAATAAAGCATACAACCATACTTAGCAATTTATAATTGTTAAAGTTGATGTCATACAGCAGCTTCCTTATTGATTTGATTGGAACTTCATAAATAAAGGCCCACCCATATTATCACAATACAAAAGAAGCAAAAGGTGGCCGACACTTTCATTCTTTTATGTTAATGGAGTGGTTAACTAATTGAAGGTTCTGTTGAAACAACAAATTTGAATTGAATAAAGTTGAAGTAACATTCACTGGTTGTTCATTTTGTTGTTGCTATGATGACTTAATGATAACGATTAGATTGGTGAGAAGTACCTGATGATGACGACTTGATGAAGCAACAATAATAATAATAACTGCGATATTTTGTTTTGTTTTGTTCCTGACGTCGAGATATATACACAACTGAACTAATATTCGAGTAGAATATTGGGCTTAAGAAGTTGTTATTGGATCAATGTAATCACAAGCCAAATTGAGGTATTGGGCCGTAGGGTGTCACTGGGCTGTGACCCAATAGTGTTAGTGACGAAATTAAGAAGAAGAAACCACAGGTCTTATTAAATTAAATCGAGAATTTAATCAGTAAACAAAGAATGGATGAATGGTTGGGTTTGTTGTTGGGTGAGCGAGAGGTCTTGAGTTCGAGTCCCATTCTGAGCATTTGTTTTTAGAAGCTAGCTTTAAGGTAGTATTTCAATTATTATTATTATTATTATTATTATTATTATTATTATTATTATTATTATTATTATTATTATTATTATTATTATTATTATTATTATTATTATTATTATTATTATTATTATTATTATTGCTATTAGTAATTATTATATTTATTATATTATTACAAATATTAAAAATATAAATATTAGCATCATTATTATTATTAGTAAAATCATTAATTTTGTAGTTATTATTATTAGTATTAATTATTACTAAGATTAACATTTTTATTAAAAAGTATCATTTTTATTAAAGTTATCATTTTATCATTTATACTAAAAGTATCACTTTTAACTTATTATAATTATTATTATTATCATTATTAATATTATTTTAGTATTACTATAATTTTAACAAAACAAACGATATGTATATATATACAAAATATATATTTAATACATACAACATAACAGAATTTATATTTTTAATTATTTAAATATATAAAATGAATATATGAAACCTATAGGTTAGTAATATAAAAATGATATGACTAATAAGCTTATATATATAAAAATTGTTCGATTACAATTATATGTGTTAATATATATACAAATGATATAGGTTCGTGAATCCGAGGCCAACCCTGCATTGTTCAGTTGTTCAATATCGTCATATGTATTTTTCTACAAAATACATTACTGTGAGTTTCATTTGCCTTTTTACCCTTTATATTTTTGGGCTGAGAATACATGCGCAATTTTTATAACTGTTTTACGAAATAGACACGAGTAAATGAAACTACATTCTATGGCTGGATTATTAAACCGAATATGCCCCTTATTTAAGTCTGGTAATCTAAGAATTTGGGAACAGACACCCTAATTGACGCGAACTCTAAAGATAGATCTATCGGGCCCAACAAGCCCCATCCAAAGTACCGGATGCTTTAGTACTTCGAAATTTATATCATGTCCAAAGGAGGATCCCGGAATGATGGGGATATTCTTATATGTATATTGTGAATGTCGGTTACCAGGTGTTCAATCCATATGAATAATATTTTTGTCTCTATGCATGGGACGTATGTTTATGAGAAATGAAAATATGAAATCTTGTGGTCTATTAAAATTATGAAATAATTATTTTTGTTAAACTAATGAACTCACCAACCTTTTGGTTGACACTTTAAAGCATGTTTATTCTCAGGTACGAAAGAAATCTTCCGCTGTGTAATTGCTCATTTTAAAGATATTACTTGGAGTCATTCATGACATATTTCAAAAGACGTTGCATTCGAGTCGTTGAGATCATCAAGATTATTATTAAATCGATTATAGTTAGATATATTATAAAATGGTATGCATGCCGTCAAAATTCGTTGTAATGAAAGATTGTCTTTTCAAAAACGAATGCAATGTTTGTAAAATGTATCATATAGAGGTCAAGTACCTCGCGATGTAATCAACTGTTGTGAATCGTTTATAATCGATATGGACTTCGTCCAGACGGATTAGGATGGGTCGCTTCAGTTGGTATCAGAGCGGTGGTCTTAGCGAACCAGGTCTTGCATTAGTGAGTCTAACTGATAGCTGTTAGGATGCATTATTGAGTCTGGACTTCGACCGTGTCTGCATGTCAAAAGTTTTGCTTATCATTTCTAGTCAGAAATCATCTGCTTATCCTCCTTAGGAAATTACCTGCTTATCATTCTTAGTCTAGACACATCTTACTGCATTGATTGCATAAATAGTGTATAGACAAAAACTCATACCTTAGCGTATCTGCTAATTCATATTTTAGCATATCTGTTACTGTAGACTTTGCCTGACAACTTCCGTAGATTCCTCCGTAATTTATGGGATTTTAGTATTATATATGCATATGTAAACTATGTATTGCAGAGTACTAATCTACATCCTATAATTTACTTCTTATCGAAAATCCTTCATCTGATCGTACGAGATGAATCATGCAACCAGTTCGAGTCCCTCAGATTCCGATAGCTTTTCCGATAGTTATTCCGACAGCTATTCTGACATAGATGTTCCCATAAACTTCGAAAACAGCGTCATCGGCATGAATCAACCAATCAGTCATTATCAATTCATCTGATGGGTTCATAGTCGACTTAATTAATGGAAACGCGCAGAAGGCAATCCCTTCCACCAACCGAAGTCACCTCTTGACAATGAACCTGAAGCGTTTACCGGCGAACCTGTTTGAGACACCATTTTCAGTCTCATTTCCAGGGTAACTCGACAAGATTATATTCTATCCACAATTCTGAACCTTATTCATCCGCTCGTTCCGACCGACAATCATCCTGGAGTAATAAGTCAACGAACTTCGCGCTTGAATAATCAATTCGGAAAATATGGTGCAAAATGTACCAGCTTCAGCAACATCACCGGCACCAACAGTACAATCAATAACAGCACCAGTACCATCAACAATCTATACTTCAATATCATCATCCGTACTTTGAGTATGATCTTCGTTCTACGTATATTTCAATCTGATTTATCTTCGTTCGACATGGCAAATATGTAATCTCTAAAGTTTTAGAGATTATTTATTCTAGTTCCAACCGAAAAGCAAATGAGTTTAATATCATATTAACTCATTAAATCCATGATTACGTCTGAAGAAAATATATATGTATATATGTTTTCATAAAGATTGTAATTAAAATTTTAATTGTACGAACTATTAATGGTGAAAATATTTTAACGGGTAGGTAATACCCGAGGAATATTTAGATTTCGCATTAATAAGTTACACTGTACATTCTTCGAATCTGAGTCAACAATCATTTACTATCCTACTTGCAACTACAGCTATATGAATCTGTTCATCACAGAATAACCATTTTCATTCAATTTCATATTTGGATTTTGACCTATCAGAATCCGACAAGTGGCATAATGAAGAAAATATTGGACAAAATAAAATTTGTTAGAAACAAACAAATTAATTATGAGAAATTTTATTAAGAATTCACGCTAACAAAATCCTAGCTAATTGTTCCCAGCTAACTAATTACACTTTATTTATCACAATTTAATTATCTCAATTTACATTCTCGCAATTTTATTTATCGTCATTTAATTTCTGTTATTTACTCTACGCATTTTATTTATTGTCATTTATTTTACGCACTTTAAATATCGGGACACGTATACAAGGTTTTGACATATCATATCGACGCATCTATATATATTATATGGAATCACCATAGGCACTCTATATGTAGTAATGATCGAGTTCTCTATACAGTGTTGAGGTTGATTCTACAATAATATATATAGTTTGAGTTGTGATCGAGTTTGAGACGTATACGGGTCGCGACACGTATTAATTAATTCGAATATTATATACTAAACTATACATAAATTATTGAATTTCTAATTGTGGACTACCTACTGTGGACTACCAACATTGGACAATTAAAATGAATTAAAATATTGACTATAACATATGAAACTAAACAATTCTTCAAGTTTACCACTTGATTTCATCTTAAACCTCATTTGTATCTTGACGATTACAATCTGCGTTCAAACCTTTCATGATTCTTGAAAACACCTCAATCGAGATGATGAACCAACCGAACTTCACCTACGGAAGGAAAGATTTATGCATATAGTTATGCACCTGAAAAACTTTCGGCAACTGAGTAAAAGTTTAACACGTAGCCGCGTCAGATCCTTTGGCATTTATTAGCAAAAATAACTTTGCGATCCCTTTTCAAAGTAGCCAATTTTGTCACAGCTCCATCAAATCAACTTCGACTTTTCATTCGAAGTAGCCTTACTATAATCCTGATATATACAATTACTCTTTTGATACCGGAGAATTCTTTTATGTTCCACCACATTACCAGCAAATGTACCAGCAACCTTGTCGCTCCTTAGTTTAAATCCCTCCGACAAATCACTATAATTATCTATTGAAGTCTCGTCATGTACTCATCCGCATCTTGTAACGAGAACTGGCATAACAATTACCGGGAATCAGCAATCAGTACTTTGAAAACTCACAGCATATCTACATCAACAGTTATATATATGACATTTATCTCTTAGAATTATGATCTCTCATTTTGAAATTTTGAAAAGCACTCAGTCACAAATCAATACTCTGAATGTTGAAAAAGCTGAATGAAGCAGCAGAAACCATAGACAACCGTAAACGACCTTAATCATCGAAAGTTTGATGATAAAGAATAGTATGTCGGAAAAGCTCAGAAAAGTTGGAACTGAAACACGGATTGAGATAATCACAAAGGAGACCAAGGACAAATACAAGGACTATACCATATATTCAAAGAATCCGGGTAATTCTGGATCCGTTGAAATCTTTAGAGAATATCTTGCTCCGAAGTCATGTTAAAATCTTGCGGAAAATCTTTCTCCACCAACCATCGAACTTAGAAATTCCAAAATATCATCATCAATATCTTCGATATTTCTGAGGATATTTTCATAAATATTCTCGTCCGAAATTATATATACCTCCTCGTGCTTCCTGTGTATCATTATATTGGAAACATTCAATAGAAAATTTAGTACCGAAAAACAGATTATGCGAAACTACGAAGGAAGCCGTGGACAAATCACAAAGAATAAGTTTGACTTCAAAGAATCCAAATGATTCTGTTTCTGATGAAATCTTTAGTGAATACCTTGCTTCCGAATCTAAACCCTTACGGATAAATCTTCTTCATCACCCATCGATATTAGAAATTCCAAGATATCATCGTATCTTTCATTATAAATATCCTCCATATTTCTGGAGATATTTTATAACTATTCTTATCTGAAATCGTTAATCTCTTCGTGTTATCAGTATTACATCATATAGAAACTGTTAGTTTCTATATTCTGTAAACTTTCGAGCTCAAAATATGAATGTTATTGAAGTAATGTTGGGAATTAATGCATGAGTTAGTATAATATAATGACACTTGATCAACGTGATTATATTACAGTAAGTCATGCTGAGTTCTAATGGGACATGATGGTTCACAGTAGATCATACCACCATCATGTGTCATGTTACATAACTCTTTCATTCTAATTAACTTCTGAACATATCAAGAAAGTATATTCTTGATAGCTCTATTCTCAATGATTCTGGTAATTTAACGAATCAAATCGTGCTATTACGTTCTTTCTTGATTATAACATTAAATTCACTCGAAACTCCATACTTACAAATTCTAGACCATTACTCGTTTTACTAGAGATTGAGAGGAGATTAAAAAGACGAAGAGCTCTGAAACATAAAGGAAGATATAAAACTCGACAACAACACTGAAATTACAATAATTAAAAATTAAAACATCATGACAATTAAAAAAAATAAAAAAATTTTGGGCAAGTTTTTGGGCGAAGGTGGACGATGCCCGTTGGAACCTCTCTCATGATAGCTTCATTCGTGCTCTTCGAATAATCGAATTATTTTATCTGTATTATTCTGTAATTATGAAAACTCTATTTATTAGCTCATATTCGTCAAGAAAAACATATTTATTGTTAGCCATGACGACTTCACTCAAATTTCGGGACGAAATTTCTTTAAAGGGTAGGTACTGTGATGACCCGGGAATTTCCGACCAAATTTAAACTTGAATCTTATATGGTTTCGACACGATAAGCAAAGTCTGTAAATTTAAGTCTCAAAAAGTTTGAACTATTTCATTATACATATTAACCTTTGATTATTTCCGACGATTCACGAACTATTATTTGTAACCAAATATGTATATATAAATAAAAGTGTATATATAATATTTTGAATTAATAAAATTTAATTTAATTATTTGAATTAAAAATGTAAAATAATAAAAATAGAATCATTAAGTAATTATTAAAAGTAAATCGATATATATATATATATATATATATATATATATATATATATATATATATATATATATATATATATATATATATATATATATATATATATATATATATATATATATATAAATATATAATTTTTAATATATATAATGGTAATGACAAATTATATTATTACTACTTCCATCATTATTAGTAATATTAACAAATGTTAAATATTAAAATTTTAATAAATTTAAGATTAGGATAAATACCTAAAATATAAATATTACTATAAGAATGATTAAAATTATTAATTAGTTGTAATTTAAATATTATTGATTATTATGAATAATACTATTATTATCATTAATATTATTACTTTTATAATTATAAATACAATTATTATTAAAGTCATTATAATATCATTATTAATATTATCATAATATCATCTTTATCAACAATATTATTATTATCAATATTATTATTAATATTATTAGTTATTACTAGTGTTAATATATTTATAATGATTAGTTTCAAAATCTAAGAATTTGATATATATATATATATATATATATATATATATATATATATATACATACATACATATATACAAATATATATACAAAATATATAATTATAAATACAGATTTAAATACATAATTACATATGCAGATAACATACGGTTATATACATCTACATATATAGCCTTACACGTATTCTTGATTCTATTTCCTATCAATCTGTTACATTGTTGAATTAATTTATGTATCTGTCGATTTCATGACCCTAGCAATTCCAAAAGCTGTTGAATGTAAGCATCACCTTTATTCTTTTTGATTATCTGATACTAATCTTGTACTTCTTGTCTGCTTGATTGAAAGATTCAATCTCCATTACCCACATGAAACAAAAATCGATTTCATCATGTGTACTGTCTATAACTATTTGAGCCTCATCTTTTATACAGCTAATTCACAACTACAATCAAAAACTATACCATTTAATTACCACCGAAGTACACGCACCACTCTTCTTTCTCCTTCTCTATCCAACTCTCCCTCTCTCTTTCTTCTTGTGTGTTCATGAACCATTAAACTCACACGCCACCACCTTGCTCCTTTCTTCCTTTTAAATCATTAAATCATCAAAATCTATAAACAAACCTTTTGCTATACGTTTCTATTTGTAAACCAAATTCACCATTAAAATGAACTCCAACCATGACCACCACAAATGATCAATACCTTGCTACTGCATAATTTGATGTATTTCTGTTTCGGTTCACGAAAGTCATCACCATTATTCATCATGAGAACATCACTATTGCTTGTAAAACTACCATGATCCACTATGGTGTTTCTACTAACTGCTGCCCACGTAACTTTCTATTTATTTTTCTTTTCTTGCTCGAACACATAATTGGTACCTATATTATCGCTGAAAAATAACCACCACTCCATCACATCGTTGCTAAGTTTCCTGTTAATTTTGCTTCTATAAACCGAAAGCCACCACCACAAAACCTCAAACCATTACCTGCACGTTAGCATACTACTACCTCTTTAAGTTACACAACAAACCGCAGCCACACACTCGATTGTCTCTTCAGCCATTGGGTGTTACTACTATTTTTTTTGCTGCTACTCGCTAATCCTTCTCTTTTCTTTATGTTTTCGAAATCATCATCACACACCTAAAAACCTGCAGCAGCTATTTCCGGTTGAATTACAATTCCATTTCCAATTGACATTAGTTTTATAATTGTATGTACCTCTTTCTTTCTTTTGGGCCGACAATCTATAATCAATCAACACCCCACTCACACTAAATTATTCATTAGTGGAGAATGTTACCACCATATATAATTTCTATTTATATGCTGGACGAACGAAAACCTTTCAAATTATGTTTGTTGGCCGACACATAATAAAGCATACAACCATACTTAGCAATTTATAATAGTTAAAGTTGATGTCATACAGCAGCTTCCTTATTGATTTGATTGGAACTTCATAAATAAAGGCCCACCCATATTATCACAATACAAAAGAAGCATAAGGTGGCCGACACTTTCATTCTTTTATGTTAATGGAGTGGTTAACTAATTGAAGGTTCTGTTGAAACAACAAATTTGAATTGAATAAAGTTGAATTAACATTCGCTGGTTGTTCGTTTTGTTGTTGCTATGATGACTTAATGATAACGATTAGATTGGTGAGAAGTACCTGATGATGACGGCTTGATGAAGCAACAATAATAATAATAACTGCGATATTTTTTTTTGTTTTGTTCCTGACGTCGAGATATATACACAACTGAACTAATATTCGAGTAGAATATTGGGCTTAAGAAGTTGTTATTGGATCAATGTAATCACAAGCCAAATTGATGTATTGGGCCGTAGGGTGTTACTGGGCTGTGACCCAATAGTGTTAGTGATGAAATTAAGAAGAAGAAACCACGGGTCTTATTAAATTAAATCGAGAATTTAATCAGTAAACAAGGAATGGATGAATGGTTGGGTTTGTTGTTGGGTGAGCGAGAGGTCTTGAGTTCGAGTCCCGTTCTGAGCATTTTTTTTTTTTGGAAGCTAGCTTTAAGGTAGTATTTCAATTATTATTATTATTATTATTATTATTATTATTATTATTATTATTATTATTATTATTATTATTATTATTATTATTATTGCTATTAGTAATTATTATATTTATTATATTATTACAAATATTAAAAATATAAATATTAGCATCATTATTATTATTAGTAAAATCATTAATTTTGTAGTTATTATTATTAGTATTAATTATTACTAAGATTAACATTTTTATTAAAAAGTATCATTTTTATTAAAGTTATCATTTTATCATTTATACTAAAAGTATCATTTTTAACTTTATTATAATTATAATTATTATCATTATTAATATTATTTTAGTATTACTATAATTTTAACAAAACAAACGATATGTATATATATACAAAATATATATTTAATACATACAACATAACAGAATTTATATTTTTAATTATTTAAATATATAAAATGAATATATGAAACCTATAGGTTAGTAATATAAAAATGATATGACTAATAAGCTTATATATATAAAAATTGTTCGATTACAATTATATGTGTTAATATATATACAAATGATATAGGTTCGTGAATCCGAGGCCAACCCTGCATTGTTCAGTTGTTCAATATCGTCATATGTATTTTTCTACAAAATACATTACTGTGAGTTTCATTTGCCTTTTTACCCTTTATATTTTTGGGCTGAGAATACATGCGCAATTTTTATAACTGTTTTACGAAATAGACACGAGTAAATGAAACTACATTCTATGGCTGGATTATTAAACCGAATATGCCCCTTATTTAAGTCTGGTAATCTAAGAATTTGGGAACAGACACCCTAATTGACGCGAACTCTAAAGATAGATCTATCGGGCCTAACAAGCCCCATCCAAAGTACCGGATGCTTTAGTACTTCAAAATTTATATCATGTCCGAAGGAGTATCCCGGAATGATGGGGATATTCTTATATGTATATTGTGAATGTCGGTTACCAGGTGTTCAATCCATATGAATAATATTTTTGTCTCTATGCATGGGACGTATGTTTATGAGAAATGAAAATATGAAATCTTGTGGTCTATTAAATTTATGAAATAATTATTTTTGTTAAACTAATGAACTCACCAACCTTTTGGTTGACACTTTAAAGCATGTTTATTCTCAGGTACGAAAGAAATCTTCCGCTGTGTAATTGCTCATTTTAAAGATATTACTTGGAGTCATTCATGACATATTTCAAAAGACGTTGCATTCGAGTCGTTGAGATCATCAAGATTATTATTAAATCAGTTATAGTTAGATATATTATAAAATGGTATGCATGCCGTCAAAATTCGTTGTAATGAAAGATTGTCTTTTCAAAAACGAATGCAATGTTTGTAAAATGTATCATATAGAGGTCAAGTACCTCGCGATGTAATCAACTGTTGTGAATCATTTATAATCGATATGGACTTCGTCCGGACGGATTAGGATGGGTCGCTTCACCAAGAACGATGCCTTCTTTAACCATGAAATGACATTTCTCCTAATTAAGAACTAGATTTGATTGTTCGCATCTAATAAGCATTCATTCAAGATTAAATAGACATGATTCAAATGTATCACCGAAGACTGAAAAGTCATCCATGAAAACTTCCATGCATTCTTCTATCATGTCGTGAAAAATCGCCATCATGCACCTTTGAAAGGTTGCAGGGGCGTTGCAAAGTCCAAATGGCATGCGTTTGTAAGCAAAAGTACCATAAGGGCACGTGAACGTGGTTTTCTCTTGGTCTTCGGGTGCTATTGGAATTTGAAAATATCCGAAAAAACCATCAAGAAAACAATAGTAACTGTTTCCGGCTAATCTTTCCAACATTTGATCAATGAAAGGTAAGGGAAAGTGATCTTTTCTGGTGGCGTCATTTAATTTTCTATAATCAATACATACACGCCATCCTGTTACAGTCCTAGTAGGAATAAGCTCATTTTTCTCATTTGTAATGACAGCCATGCCACCCTTCTTAGGCACGCATTGAACTGGGCTTACCCATGGACTATCAGAAATTATCCTAAACCTGCATCAAGCAGTTTAATAATTTCTTTTTTAACAACATCTTGCATATTAGGATTTAGTCTTCGTTGGCGTTGCACATACGTTTTATGACCTTCTTCCATAAGGATTTTATGTGT